>NC_056453.1:2805477-3165477 GCF_018296145.1 Oncorhynchus tshawytscha
GATGCGGCAGGCGAAAACCTGAGAAGAATCCATTCAGAAAGTAGGATTTGTTTTCGTTTTGTAGTTTTCTATTCAATGCCATTACAGTATCCATTGACTTAGGACTCAAATTGTAGTTCCTATGCCTTCCACTAGATGTCAACAGTCTTTAGAAATTGTTTCAGACTTGTATTCTCAGTGACACAGAGCTTTTTCATGCACACGACCAAGAGAGTGCCTTTCTTGTTTACCTTTTATATTGACAACGTTATTGTCCGGTTGAAATATTATTGATTATTTGGGCTAAAAATAACCTGTCGATTGAATATAAACATTGTTGGTCATGTTTCTATGAACTTTACGGATACAATTTTGATTTTTTTTGTCTGCCTGTTGTGACTGCGTTTGAGCCTGTGGATTACTGGATAAAATGTGCGAACAAAACAGAGGTTTTTGGATATAAAGAGAGACTTTATCGAACAAAACAAACATTTATTGAGTAAATTAATGTCTTCTGAGTGCAACCATATGAAGATCATCAAAGGTAAGTGATTAATTTAATCTCTATTTCTGACTTGTGTAACTCTTCTACTTGGCTGGTTACTGTTTGTAATGATTTGTTGGGCGATGTTCTTAAATAATCGTAAGGTATGCTTTCACCGTAAAGCCTTTTTGAAATCTGACACTGGTTGGATTCACAATAAGTTTATCTTTAAACCTATGTAAAATACTTGTATGTTTTCAGAATTTTTATAATGAGTATTTCTGTATTTGAATTTGGCGCTCTGCAATTTCACTGGATGTTGGCCAGGTGGGACACTAGCGTCCCACATAACCTCACTAGGGTAAGACACTAACAGCTTACAGACGGTAGGCAATTAAGGTCACAGTTATGAAAGCTTAGGACACAAAAGAAAGATGCCCAGGGTCCTTGCTCATCTGAGTGAATGTGCCTTAGGCATGCTAAGGCATGCTGCAAGGAGGCAAGGAGGCATGAGGACTGCAGATGTGGCCAGGGCAATAAATTGCAATGTCCGTAGTGTGAGACGCCTAAGACAGCGCTACAGGGAGACAGGACGGACAGCTGCCCGAGTTGCAGCAGGAATGCACAATCCCTCCATCAGTGCTCAGACTGTCCGCAATAAGCTGAGAGAGGCTATACTGAGGGCTAGTAGGCCTGTTGTAAGGCAGGTCCTCACCAGACATCACCGGCAACATTGTTGCCTATGGGCACAAACCCACTGTCGCTGGACCAGACAGGACTAGCAAAAAGTGCTCTCACTGACGAGTCACGGTTTTGTCTCACCATGGGTGATGGTCGGATTTGAGTTTATCGTCGAAGGAATGAGCATTACACTGAGGCCTGTACTCTGGATCGGGATCGCCCCACACCGCCCCAGACCATCGGACTGAGCTTGTTGTCATTGCAAGCAATCTCAACGCTGTGTGTTACAGAGAAGACATCCTCCTCCCTCATGTGGTACCCTTCCTGCAGGCTCATCCTGACATGACCCTCCAGCATGACAATGCCATCAGCCATACTGCTTGTTCTGTGTGTGATTTCCTGCAAGACAGGAATGTCAGTGTTCTGCCATGGCCAGCGATGAGCCCGGATCTCAATCCCATTGACCACATCTGGGACCTTTTGGACCGGAGGGTGAAGGCTAGGGCCATTCCCCCCAGAAATATCCGGGAACTTGCAGATGCCTTGGTGGGGTAACATCTCACAGCAAAAAAATGGCAAATCTGGTGCAGTCCATAAGGAGATGCACTGCAGTACTTTTAATGCAGCTGGATACTGACTGTTACTTTTGATTTGACCCCCCCCCTTTGCTCAAGGACACTTCTGTTAGTCACATGTCTGTGGAAGTTGTTCAGTTTATGTCTCAGTTATTGATTCTTGTTATGGTCATATAAATATTTACACGTTAAGTTTGAGGAAAATAAACGCAGTTGACAGTGAAAGGACGTTTATTTTTTTGCTGAGTGTATGTATATATATATATATATATATATATATATATATAAAATTCTTGAAGAACATAACGTAAAAATGCCTCATGAGCTTAATTCAGCTGTCACACCCCTTTGGAAGCCAAACTATGAACTTATTTTACTCCAATGTTCATAAACAAACAACAAAAACAATAGTTTTGATATCATGGATGGTCAGTCCTTTCATCCACAGCTCTGTCTATGAATTAGAGAGTGGTTACATTCAGCTTTTTACCAAAACACAGAGGGGTTGGTCAGTTTCTTTTTTTGACTGTGGATTGGCCCTTTTATTAAAGGAACACATTTTCATTCTAGCCCGCCTACCCTACCTTTTATAAAGCAGGGATCATCAACTAGATTCAGCCGCTGGCCGATTTTATTTCTTGAGTGGATGGTCAGGTGGCCGAAACATAATTACAAATCATTTGAAGACTGCAAAATGACAGCAAGAAGCCCACACCGATATAATATTTGAAAAAAAAACAATTTCAAACCTTACTTGAGGTTACAACAAACGTAATACTCAAAGTACAAGTCTGTCAGAAGCTCTGAAGGGGTGCTCATGCACAAACTAGTCATCTCTGCTCTTCTAGGCGTTGGGCCAAAGTAACAATATTTCTGTTCTTCTGTTAGTCCTTTCCTTGAGAGTGAAGTCACAGAACATCCTAACACAATAACAAGAAACAATATGCTACATGCAGTCACACATTTGCAGAGACGCAGAGGACACTAAAAATGTCCACTACACCCCCTCCTTTTGTCACCATATGTGATAACAAAAATGTATGTTACTTCTTAACATGCATTCCGTCTATTAACAGGAATGCATTTAGTAAATACTTATTATTACACACAAGAAGCATAACAATAGGCAAAAATCCATCATATTTGATCCTTTTTTTTACATTAAGGTTGCTGTCATTTTAACAACCTAACTTAAAACCTTCAGGTACTTAATCAAACATGGATACTAACTTATTCTTGCATATTATCATCCATTATAGGGGGAAAGAGAAGTTCCTGGTAAGACAGCAAGTTATTTGACCAGACAAAAGGTAGTCAAGTGGCTCCCTGTTTTGCAGGGTCACCTTAAAAAAAAAATGTTTTACCTTTATTTAACTAGGCAAGTCAGTTAAGAACAAATTCTTATTTTCAATGACAGCCTAGGAACAGTGGGTTAACTGCCTGTTCAGGGGCAGAACGACAGATTTGTACCTTGTCAGCTCAGGGGTTTGAACTTGCAACCTTGCGGTTACTAGTCTAACCACTAGGCTACCCTGCCGCCCTTGTGGTGTGCTTTCACTCCTCATTCAGAGTAACTAAGGCATCTCTAGTAGTTTTTCCCATTTTCTCAACTTTAATACCCAAATCTCTCATTTGATCTAAGGCACATGCAACTCCATATTGGGGCAGCAAAACACCAGCGAATCGGGAGAAGAATGTCTACACCTGAGTGACATCTGCAAGGGATCACTTATTAAAACGAGGGGTCGACTGATGATGGTCACTGAACAGAACCCTCCATTCTGTTTTAGTGTTTCCAAGGACTCTCATGGCCAGCACCACAAACGCAACAGCACACGTCCCTCCACAATTAGGTGGTAAACTATAATAAGCAAATAGGCCACACAACCAATAGGTACAATTTGTGGCTCCTTTAGTATGATGTACTTGTTGTAGACAGAAATTGTATAACTCATATTACCTGGTGCTCCTGTAACAGAATCATGTACTACAAGAGAGCAGTTATTGCTACCATTAACCAACATAGTACAGTTACAAACATTTTCAACAAAATGGTTACTTCCATTTCCTCTAATACACCAGGGGGCTACCAGCAATCCTACTAGAGAGATGGGTGGGTCACTGCAATTGTTTGGTCTAGGATATACTAGGCTGACCGTAACATTGTACATCGCAAAATAAGTAATGGGGTCGGGATTTCTGGGGGGGAAATTGGCCAATGACAGTATTGAGGACAGTTGAATAGCTAAGTTCACCCCCAAGGGAACCCCTACATATGGGAACCCCTTACCTACTCCCACAGGACCCAACCCACATACCCAACAAGCTGTGATGATGTGACATTTGTCACCATTCCAGCTGGAGAGAGGAACAGACTCTCTCCCTCATCTTGACCTTTTACTTCTCTTTTCCTTTCTCCTTCTGGACCACTACTCCGGGTCTGCAGTGGTTCCTTTGGCTCAGGACTTTCATCTTCACCTGAACAGACACCCACTGGAGGGCAACCTACTGTTCTAATCAATACAATGGTGTAGATCCAGACAGACAGGTCACACAGCCTAAGGGATGGGACTCCCGCCATCCTCCTCAGGGGCAGGAACTCGTCAGCAGCGCGACGAGGTGTCCTTCTCAGCTACCGTACATTCTCATGGATAGCCCTGTCAACACCTCATGGGGGAGCTAGACCAGTCACTGTGTGGGATCTGCCTCTCATGCTCATGAGTGCAAATGGAAGCACCTTCACCCATGGCACCTTCACCGATCAGTTTTAATAAATTTAGTTTTTAGGGTTTGGCTGTTCTACCACACCCCCAGACTGAGGATGATGGGCACAATGGGTTCTTAAATCAATATGTAAAGCCTCTGACAGGGACTGAACAATCTCATTCACAAAATTACGACCATTGTCGGAGAAGACGTTTGACGGCAGACCCATCTTGGTATGACAGAAGAGCCTATGCCCCATCTGCTGCTGTAGCTCTCCTGCAGGGAAAGTTTCAATACATTTTGAAAATATGTAAACAATCACCAAACAATACTTGTTCCTCTCACAAGGGGTCAACTCAATGAAGTCCATCATTAAGTTCTCAGAGACCCTCTGGTCTAGAATGGGACACGGGGACACAGTAAATCCTACTGTGATCCAATATTTATTTACAAGATCCACCATCCATCTTTTTGAAAAATGGCCTTGACAATTTAGCAAGGTATTGGGAAATACAACAGGGCATGGCAGGTCTATTAGAATCATCAAGCCATGTACCCGAGGTATCCTTGCGACAGTGTTCAGCCTACCGCCTTTTCTCAGTCGCATCAGCTGCTGCCTGCAAAACAACATCATTAGGAGAGAAGGGGTTAGTGGGAACAGGAACTGCTGCCATCTGTAGAAGAAGGAAAACCCTGTCCTTTGCAGAAGTGTGTGCTTGGCACTTTAACCACTCCAAAAGATGAGGAAAGCTGAATGGCCGTCAGCAAAGAGGAGACAAGATCGCTGTGAGCAATAGTTTTTCCGGACTAAGTAAAAAGTGGTCTATTCCACAACATGCCAAAATCGCGCACAACACCAAATGCAAATCGACTATCGGTGTAGATATTAAGAGAGCAATCCTTTGCCAAAATTCATGCTCTGTTTAAACCAAATAACTCTGCTGCCTGAACAGACAAGTGGGAGGGAAGTCTAGCACTTTCCACATTTTGAACAGAGGTGACAACAGCATAGCCTACTAAATGTTCACCATTGTCATCTCGCTGGGCTGAGCCATCCACAAAAAATAAAAGTCAGAATCTCAATGGTCAATTCAGCCATGTTCTTCACCAGCATCAACTGTAGGGAAGAGAGTGGAGGGGTTAAGTATAGTACATCCCTTCAGTGTAACATGAGACATTGTCAAAAGGATGTTCTAATAATCTAGAAATCTGGCAGGTGTAAAATGGGCAGTTTTAGTCTGTAATAATGGCATGGGGAACATGCACCGTCAGCTCAGTCATTGCTAAAATATCGGAACATGTCAAATCCGAGTTGCAACAGAGCGGAGGCAGGATACAATGTCTCGGATAAGTGTCTAAACGCTTAGAGTAGTACCCCACAGGCCTACAGCCAACTCTGTGGTACTGTGTCAACACAACATTAGAGCCTACTTTAACTTCACCACTTCAGACATTTCCATCTTTCTTCCATAATTTCAGAGGCTGTACTGTCTCCGCACAGTCTTTCAAGCATCGGCGAAAGTAGCAAGCCACTCCCAACAGCGACATTGTGCTGCTTAGGAACAGGTTTAGGCAGAGACTTTATCGCCTCAAGCTTATCTTTAGAGAGGGCCCTGCCCTCAGAAGTAATGTCATGACCCAAATATTTAACACTTCTACACAACTGCATCTTAGAGATGGAAGCTTTATGACCATTTTCAGCTAAGAACATCAACAATATATCTTTGTGATAGATTTCCACAGATGTGGAACAGACCAACAGGTCATCAACATATTGAACCACAGTACTACCTCCAGGGGGAATGAAACCTTCCAGGTTTTCTCCATTCTCTATGCAAATATGGAAGGTTATTACCATCACCAGGACAGTCCCTTGCAAAATGTCCTGGCTTGCCACAGTTGTAGCAGCTCCAGTCTCTCTTTCCAGAGGTGCCTTGCTCTCCTCACCATCTACCTCTTCCCCTTCCTCTACCGAGGCCATCTACCTCTACCGAGGCCATCTGCCTTGTCCTTGACATCCACCTCCACAGTATCCTCTTCCTCCAGCAAATAACATCAACTATGCAGCTTGTAGTTAAGCACCAGTCTTGGAGTTCTTAGACCTGATCTGTCTTTCTGCATGAGGATGTGAGGTTTGACATCAGCAAGGGTCTTTGTCTCGCACCCAATGCATGTAGTGGTCACAGCTGTCTTCTGGTCTTGTCGCAGGCCAGTAACCACTGCATGACACAGCAGACTGCCGTATGAGACTTTGTCAGGGGTCAGACCAGAGTGCTGGAGGAAGATCTCCATTTGTTCCTGATAGTCCTAAAAGCCCGGCCTTCATCATGTTGGAATGTATTTTCTGTTAGTCTGTGTGCTTTGGGTTTGTTGTCGTTACATTATTTAACACAGCAGTGAGTTGGTCAGCACAGTTGGCATCACTGTTCCAACATCCTTTACACTGGTTCCACTTGAACTTCAAACACAGACGGAGTATTTCCTCAATTTCACAATTTCAAAGTTAAATGAACAGATCTTTATTATCATGGCCGGAGAGTATTCTACTTTGGGTATACATGGCAAGGATTGCTCTCACCTCTTCTTCAAACTTCACAGCATCTTTCGCAGGATCATGCTGTCCAATATTCTGCCTGGCAATATTGCCATCACTTTACTGGGTCCCTTTGGTACCAAATCTGGGTCTTCATATCTACTTTTACTGTTCCCTTTCCCCATTATTACTTTTAATGATACCTTATCAATTTACTTTACTGTAACATTTATCACACTCATACCTCAATCAATCTGGGAACTAATTTCCCTTTCCAGTAAATTAGTCAAAAATCATTCCACTGCATCACTTACTATTCTCTAAATCCTAAAATGGAGTTCACAGAACTTCCATGGTTCCCAGAACTACTCCCTGAATACCTACAGACAACATTGCCGACGGGGTCTCTACCCCCGCCTAGTTCCCTCTTAGGACTCTTGATCCTTTTTCTAAGCTTCTGAAAACAGTTATTGTTCAAAATTCATTTAAATTGACTTACTGAAATTCAGTTGTCAGTCCTTCCAGGGTTCGTAGATTGTGTGTTCTCTTGGGCAGCCCAGAGTGAGTCCTCTTTGGTCAGACGGGTATGACCCTTGCACGCCTTCACATGGAATGCACCACCGGTGCTTCCTCACTGCCGAGCTCCACAGGTAGACTCAATCATCCTGTTTCGTGATGCCAAATTTTTGTGGAAATTACCACTAAGGACTCAAAGTTAAATCAACAGATCTTTATTATCATGGCCTGGAGAGGTTACAACAAACGTAATACTCAAAGTACAAGTCTGTCAGAATCTCTGAAGGGATGCTCTCTCTTCAGCACTCTTGACACTCAAGCACAAACTAGGTGTCCCTGCTCTCAGGGTGCAATAGGCTGATCATGACCTTGCACACATAATTTATAGGTGTTGGTAACAAAGTAACAATGTGTTCCCTTCTTTCCTTTCTTCTATCAAGCAAAGTCACAGAACATCCTAACACAATAACAAGAAACAATACGCTACATGTAGTCACGCATTTGCAGAGACACAGAGGACACAACGATGTTCACTACAATACGATCACATGCAGTACCGCATGCAGTGCAAAAATTTGGACACAACTACTCTCTCAAGGGTTTTTATTTATTTTTACTATTTTCAGACATTAAAACTAGGAAGTAACATGTAGTAACCAATTAAAATGATAAACAAATCAAAATATATTTTATATTTGAAATTCTTCAAAGTAGCCACAATTTGCCTTGACAGTTTTGCACACTCTTGGCATTCTCTCAACCAGCTTCATGAGGTAGTCACCTGGAATGCATTTAAATGAACAGGTGTGTCTTGTTAAGTTAATTTATGGAATTTCTTTCCTTTATAATGCCTTTGAGCCAATCAGTTGTGTTGTGACAAGGTAGGGGTGGTATACAGAAGATGGCTCCATTTGGTAAAAGACCAAGGCCATATTATGGCAATTACAGGTCAAACAAGCAAAGAGAAATTTAAGACATGAAGGTCAGTCACAATTAACATCAAGCACTATGAAACTATGAAACTGGCTCTCATAAGGACCACAACAGGAAAGGAAGACCCAGAGTTACCTCTGCTGCAGAGGATACGTTCATTAGAATTACCAGCCTCAGAAATTGCAGCCCAAATATATGCTTCACAGAGTTCAAATAACAGACATCTCAACATCAACTGTTCAGAGGGGACTGCATGAATCAGGCCTTCATTTTCCAACCGTCGTGTTTTTGTGAGACACAGAATAGGTGAACGGATGATCTCTGCTTGTGTGTTTCCTACCGTGAAGCATGGAGGAAGAGGTGTGATGGTGTGGGGGTGCTTTGCTGGTGACACTGTCAGTGATTCATTTAGAATTCAAGGCACACTTAACCAGCATGGCTACCACAGCATTCTGCAGCAAAACACCTTCCCATCTGGTTTGCACTTAGTGGGATGATCATTTGTTTTTCAACAGAACAATAACCCAACACACTTCCAGGCTGTGTAAGTGCTATTTGAACAAGAAGGAGAGTGATGCAGTGCTGCATCAGATGACCTGGCCTCCACAATCACCCGACCTCAACCCAATTGAGTTGGTTTAGGATGAGTTGGACCGCAGAGTGCCAAAAGTGTGCAAAGCTGTCATTAAGGCAAAGGATGGCTACTTTGAAGAATCTAAAATATATTTGGATTTTTTTAACACTTTTTTGGTTACTACATGATTCCATATGTGTTATTTCCTAGTTTTGATGTCTTCAATATTATTCTACAATGTAGAAAATAGTTTTAAAAAATAAAGAAAAACCCTTGAATGAGAAGGTGTGTCCAAACTTTTGACTGGTACCTTATATGTCTTTATCATGCGTGGGAATCATTTGGAACGGATTTCTAAAATCAAAATCACTTGCAGCAGATTTGCTGTTGTTTTTACAGTCTTAGTCCAACAATGTTTTTTTTTGCTCAGAAAGTTGGGGAGCCAAAAAAAATCACCTGCCTTTTGGGGAGCCACACTATAAAGCATTACTTGTACAGCCTTGAAATGATACTAACCGCTAACTCTCTGCGTCTCCTCCAGGCTTCACCACTCTGACATACCTGCGCGTCCACGCCCAAAAGCACCACGGCCAGGAGTGGAAGGAGAGCGCTGGCGTCTTCGGCGGCACGGGCTCCGGCGGTGTCCTTGTGTGCCAGCTGTGCGGGGTGCACTGCAAGACCCCCACCCAGCTGCAGGGCCACATGGGCACCCACAGCACAGGGGGCCAAGGGGGATCTCCCAGCCCTGTCACCTCTAGTGGGGCATCCAGCTCCTCCATGTCCCTTGGCAACATGGTGTCCGCCCCAAACTTCTACATCAGCGGCAACACGGTGGTGGACCTGCTAGTGTCGGATTGCTCCAGCATCCAGCCTCAGTCCCAGAGTTAGCAGAGTGGAGCCTCATTTGAACCACAGCCCCTTGAGTCCCTAAGTCCTATAGTGAGAGGTTAGGAGGACAAAGGGGGCTTGCTTAGGGGAGAGCCACAGTAAAGAATGTGGCTACTCAAAGTCCCATAGCTAGTGGAAAAGGGGGAAAGGGACAGAGGGGGCTGGCTTTGGGGAGACAGAGGCAGAGAGAAAGTATGTGAGAACAGTTAGGAGAATGTTGCGAGAGGGGGGGGCATATGTCCCGTACGCTGCTGATTCGATGACCCGAGACAACAAATACGAAAGTGAGTTTCCCCAACGTGGCTGAACTTTCTTGCACTTTCAGGACTCCTATGACTCCTATATGTGGTCTTGTGTGTGTCTACTCTATCCCTCTCACTCCCTCCTTCCACCCTTGGTCTCCCTCAGTCCCAGCAACTACTCCCCTCTGCTAGTAATGTGTATGTCAGAAACACTTTCCTTTTGTCTCCTTTTTGTCGCTCTCTTTTCCGAGCCTTCAAAAGAAAGGCTTGTAGTAAGACGTTGGGGGATGATATAAAAGAGTAACAGGGAAATTATCTTAAAAAAGGTTACGTATATTAGTAGGACATTCTGAAAGAGAATGAAAAGTTGAGGGGGAGAATAGCACATAAGTCAGGGGCTGCTACCTTCCAGAAATGGACAGGAGTAGACGCTGTGTGTAAATTGTGTTATCACAGAGTATGTCTGTTTGAAATAGGGCCAACGATGTATCTGGAGGTTAGCCCATACTGTAATGGTGATTATGAACAGTGTACTTCATCTATTTGTTTCAGGTACAGTAGAGAGAGAGAAAAACATTGGCAAAGTTGAGTTAAGGAGTATCAAGCACCTTACAAATGTTGATGTTTAATTTCGCCGAAGGTTCAGACAGGTATTTGCTCTGCGTCTTCCGCTCTGGGCACGGCCACATTTTAATACACAATGGAGGTGCTCATGACTGCTACTGTACAGCCAGGCTCATGACACAGTTCACTTGCACCTAAAACACAATTTGCATGAAAGTGAAACTAAGACAACTTTTTGCTTTTAGGAAAAGTAAAGTTATCATGCTACAAGAACGTTAGCAGCAGTCCCCCTTACACTACAGATCAAGTGGCCATTGATTCAGTCAAATTAATTTTACCCATGTCTGCCATTTTCTTTGTTCGTAACTGTCATTGCCATAGTCTCCTTGGTTTTGTTCCTTGTACAAGTTCACATGATTAAAACTCATTCATTCGAATTCTAGACACCACCATGTACAGTGGGGCAAAAAAGTATTTAGTCAGCCACCAATTGTGCAAGTTCTCCCACTTAAAAAGATGAGAGGCCTGTAATTTTCATCATAGGTACACTTCAACTATGACAGACAAAATTAGAAGAAAAAAATCCAGAAAATCACATTGTAGGATTTTTAATGAATTTATTTGCATCTTTTTAAGTGGGAGAACTTGCACAATTGGTGGCTGACTAAATACTTTTTTGCCCCACTGTATATGCACACAGCGTTCTGATCACAACACATATTATGACTTACTGCTTCCCATGAATCTGAGAAAGATCACTTTTCCTCAGATAATTTTGGTTGTTAGACTTTTTCAGTGGTTAAGGTGTGATGTCATGGAAGGGCTTTAAAGGTCAACGGTCAGGTTAAGATTAGTATATCCAGGTACTACTTGTGTTCTGTGCCCCACCCCTGGTATGCTTTCAACAAGTCCTGGTTTTGTACTGAAGTGCTTCATTTCATCTGTTTAGTGTTGGTATGTTAGCTTGAAAAAAAATTGAGACTTGTTCTTCCTGTTGAGAAAAGTAGTGATTTAATCAAAGTTATTTTAGGGTTCCCGCATTAAGCAAAACAAATTATATTTTTTAACTATATTCTATGAACCTGTACAGCTCTTGCGATACATCTTAATGCCTTATTGTACTCAACTGCGTTTTAATTATTTTATTCTGAACTATTTAAAATCTTAGTCATGGATTTATTAAGGACATTAATGGGATGTATTTATATTTTTATATTTCAACAGTATGCATGTTTATGAACAGTTGTTGGAGCCAAACAATTTTTGTCGCTTACCACGATCATGAATATTAAGTTATTATTTTGTAGATGAAGTAGAGATCATGTTATTTTGTAATGTTTACTATTAAAAGTAAAACGACTAAACAGATGAGGTGAGGGGTGTCCATTATTAATTTGGTGTTTGTGTGTGTCAAACATGTTTGAGATAGAAAGTCTTAAGGATTTTTTGTCAGATCAGGTGTAATGAGAATGGTGGGCGGTGGCATGCAACTGGTAACAATATTATCTCTGACAAGTAAAATACATTAAGTGTGAGATGAGCATTGTTTTATTTGAGTAAACTGATGAAAGTACATAATGGGCTCACATTAATGTCGTAATTAGACAAGACATTGAGTTTCTTAAACAAAGGTTCAGATGGAGCCAGGTAATTAGAGGTGGCTAGTCTTGCACATGACTTTTGTATGATGACTCATTTGTGTAGGTAGGAGGCATACAGTATATACTGGCCCAGACAAATGAGTGAGATATGGGTAAATTCAGCTTTAGTATAGAGTTAGGAAGCAAGCTTGATGAACCAAACCACTAAACTGCCTGATGATACCAACAGATTTCATCACTATGCTGCAGGCAAATTAAGTATGCTGTTTCCAGGATAACTTTTCATTAATTAGAACTTAGAGGAATCTACTGGATGTTCCATTTCATTCCCACCAATTAAGATTATGGCTTTTTTTAAAAACATTTTTTAACAATGCTTATTTTTATTAATAATTAATACAATAAAGTTACATTTGTTAACATTTAAAGATAATTGTTTATCTGGAAACATTCAGATAATGTGTCCATGCCTGAGTTGGCTTCATTAATTAGTGAATACAAATTATTGTGTGATAAAATCAAATTGGTGTCATCAGCAAAGAGAATGGCAAGTATGGTAGAATACACAGCAGCAAGGTCAATGACATAGATTAGGAATAAAAAAGGTTCAATTATCGAACCCTGTGGCAGGATATCTTGGCCCTGGTAGGTGCACAGATGTTTGTATAAACAAGTTGTTCTCTATCACAAACATAAAGTTATAGCCAATTATATGTATAATCATGAAAACGTAATAATGCAATTCAATAAATAATATTTCATGATCAACCGTGTCAAACACTTTGGATACATCTAAAAAACGCCAAGTGCGTATTCGTTGTTGTTCAGGGCTGTAAAGATTTTATCCACAAGTTGCAAAAGAGACATATCTGTGGAGTCGTTTTTACAAAAACCATATTGGTGCTCATATAGAATAAAGTGTTGATTTAAATGTTTCAACATTCTCTTATGCACCAATTTTTCTAGGATTTTAGTAAAATGTGTTAGTACAGATATTATGTGATAATGTGTAAAAGATCTGGAATCCCCAGATTTGTAGAGGGGGATAACTTTGGCAATTTTCAAACCTTTAGAAACAATACCAGTTTGCATTGATTTGGTGAAGATTAACAGGACCAGTCAAAAGTTTGGACACACCTACTCATTCAAGGGTTTTCCTTAATTTTTACTATTTTCTACATTGTATGATAATAGTGAAGACATCAGAAATAACACATATGGAATCATGTAGTAACCAAAAAAGTGTTTTAAAAAATCTATTTTAAATTTGAGATTCTTCAAAGTAGCCACCCTTTGCCTTGATGACAGCTTTGCACACTCTTGGCAATCTCTTAACCAGCTTCATGAGGTAGTCACCTGGAATGCATTTCAATTAACAGGTGTGCCTTGTTAAAAGTTCATTTGTGGAATTTCTTTCCTTAATGCATTTGAGTCAATCAGAAGATAGCCCTATTTGGTAAAATAACATGTGGCAAGAACAGCTCAAACATGCAAAGAGAAACGACAGTCCATCATTAATTAAGAACATGATGGTCAGTCAATCCGAAAAATTTCAAGAACTTTGAAAGTTTCTTCAAAGTTACCTCTGCTGCAGAGGATAAGTTCATTAGAGTTACCAGCCTCAGAAACTGCAGCCCTAATAAATGCTTCACAGAGTTCAAGTAGCAGACACATCTCAACATCTACTGTTTAGAGGAGACTGCGTGAATTAGGCCTTCGTGGTTGAATTGATGTAAAAAATTTAAAAAAACACTACTAAAGGACACCAATAAGAATATGAAACTTGCTTGGACCAAGAAACACGAGCAATGGACATTAGACCGGTGGAAATCTGTCCTTTGGTCTGATGAGTCCAAATTTGAGATTTTTGCTTCCAACCTCCGTGTCTTTGTGAGACAGAGAGTAGGTGAACGGATGATCTCCAGATGTGTGGTACCCACTGTGAAGCATGGAGGAGGAAGTGTGATGGTGTGGGTGTACTTTGCTGGTGACACTCAGTGATTTATTTAGAATTCAAGGCACACTTAACAAGCATAGCTACCACAGCATTCTGCAGCGATACGCCATCCCATCTGGTTTGCGCTTAGTGGGATTATCATTTATTTTTCAACAGGACAATGACTCAAGGGCTATTTTACCAAGGAGAGTGATGGAGTGCTGCATCAGATGACCTGGCCTCCACAATCACCCGGCCTCAACCCAATTGAGATGGTTTGGGATAAGTTGGACCGCAGGGTAAAGGAAAAGCAGCCAACAAGTGCTCAGCAAATGTGGAAACTCCTTTAATGGTGTTGGAAAAACATTCCTCATGAAGCTGGTTGAGGGAAGCCAAGAGTGTGCAATCTCTATTGCAGTCTACACTGCCCTAACCCACCTGGACAAACTAAGGACCCTGGGACTAAACACCTCCCTCTGCAACTGGATCCTGGTCTTCCTGACGGGCCACCCCCAGGTGGTAAGGGTAGGTAACAAAACATCTGCCACTCTGCTCCTCACACGGGGGCCCCTCAGAGGTGCGTGCTCAGTCCCCTCCTGTACTCCCTGCTAATGCAATTTGGTTGTGCTTATGAAGGTGTTAGGTAACATTAGAATAACAAATGTAAATATTTGAAAGAACATAATAACATTTTCATTAATTTATGTTACTGTAGGCGTGGAGTGCCTTTGTTACAACCAAACTCAGCAAAAAAATAAATGTCCCATTTTCAGGACCCTGTCTTTCAAAGATAATTCTTAAAAATCCAAATAACTTCACAGATCTTCTTCGTAAAGGGTTTAAACACAGTTTCCCATGCTTGTTCAATGAATCATAAACATTGAATGAACATGCGCCTGTGGAACGGTCGTTAAGACACTAACAGCTTACAGATGGTAAGCAATTAAGGTCACAGTTATGAAAACTTAGGACACTAAAGAGGCCTTTCTACTGACTCTGAAAAACACCAAAAGAAAGATGCCCAGGGTCCCTGCTCATCTGCGTGAACGTGCCTTAGGCATGCTGCAAGGAGGCATGAGGACTGCAGATGGGGCCAGGGCAATAAATTGCAATGTCCGTACTGTGAGACACCAAAGACAGCGCTACAGGGAGACAAGACAGACAGCTGATCGTCCTCGCAGTGACAGACCACGTGTAACAACACCTGTACAGGATCTGTACATCTGAACATCACACCTGCGGGACAGGTACAGGATGGCAACAACAACTGCCCGAGTTACACAAGGAAAACACAATCCCTCCATCAGTGCTCAGACTGTCCGCAATAGGCTGAGAGAGGCTGGGCTGAGGGCTTGTAGGCCTGTTGTAAGGCAGGTCCTCACCAGACATCACCGGCAACAACGTCGCCTATGGGCACAAACCCACCATCGCTGGACCAGACAGGACTGGCAAAAAGTGCTCTTCACTGACGAGTCACGGTTTAGTCTCACCAGGGGTGATGGTCGGATTCACGTTCATCGTCGAAGGACAGAGCATTACACCGAGGCCTGTACTCTGGAGCGTGATTGATTTGGAGGTGGAGGGTCCGTCATGGTCTGGGGCAGTGTGTCACAGCATCATCGGACTGAGCACGTCTGGGACCTGTTCGATCAGCGGGTGAGGGCTAGGGCCATTCCCCCAGGAATGTCCGGGAACTTGTAGGTGCCTTGGTGGAAGAGTGGGGTAACATCTCACAGCAAGTACTGGAAAATCTGGTGCAGTCCATGAGAAGGAGATGCACTGCAGTACTTAATATAGCTAGTGGCCACACTAGATACTGACTGTTACTTTTGTAAGGGGTGCGAACCGGTGGCAGGGAAGTCAGGCGCAGGAGAGCAGAACTTGGTAATTGCCGGAGCAGTTTAATAGCAAAACCAATGGCATAAAAAAAACAAGATTTTGAGTACAAAACCCCGTCGCGCACCAATAAACACGTGCACAAGCACTTACAATAAACAATCTCACACAAAGACATGGGGGGAACAGAGGGTTAAATACACAACAAATGATTGAGGGAATTGAAACCAGGTGTGAGGAAAAACAAGACAAAACACATGGAAAATGAAAAGTGGATCGTTGATGGCTAGAAGACCGTTATCAGTTAGCCCTTGTCCTAACATTCACCACAGATCTTCGGCAATTACACTTGATTGCATCACCTCCCACAAACAAATCGCTTGCAGCAGAAACAGGTGTCCGGGTTCTGTTCCGAGTGCATCTGCCCACCTTGCAGCTTCCCCTCCCTGGGAGCAATTTGCCGTGCTCAATGGCTCGCATGGAATCTTTGCTGCTGCTTCGGCTCTCATATGTTTCTCTCGTAGCCCATGTGCCAGACTCACGATGAAGTCTCTTCTGCTCATGCAGAAGGGTGTTGTTCATGCACTGTTTAAACAACACGTGTATGTTGATAGCAGCCAAGTCAAGCATGTTGCAGAACACAGCAACAGGCCAACGAGTTCCTCCTTTCACCTAGTACAGCCGTGCCATCTGATTCAAACCATTATCCGACACTCGCTTACCTGCAGCCCGATATGGATCCTTTCCCAGATATGAAAAACCATTAAGCATGAATCAGAATAATAATCATCAGAGATGTCATGATCCACTTATTCCATCTGAGTCGTTTTCATTCACATCTTGTAGCAACACTAATGCACCATGTGCATCCATTCATCTTGGTCTTGCCATTGTAAAATGCACACTCTCACTGTGTAGCCTACTCCAAGTAGGCCTAGAGTAGGCTAATAAAACTGCTTGGATTCGGTGGACTGATATGGTGTACACCATTGTGAGATTATAATTAGAATAGATGAATACAATAGAATGGCCCTTCTTGTTCTTTATTCACAAATGGTGATTACCTAATTATCAAATCACATTTATTTATAAAGCCCTTTTTACATCAGCTCATGTCTCAAAGTGCTGTACAGAAACCCAGCCTAAAACCCCAAACAGCAAGCAATGCAGGTGTAGAAGCAGAGTAGCTTAGAGAAACTCCCTAAAAAGGCCAGAACCTAGGAAGAAACCTAGAGAGGATCCAGGCTCTGAGGGGTGGCCAGTCCTCTCCTGCAGAGAAATTAAACATTGACATTTATTTAGGAAGGTCATAAAGAAATATGATACAAGGCAATTTATTTCAAAACAACAGAATATCTGTGCTTAGTAATCAAGGCTATGGATGCGCCATGCCAATGAAATGAACTTGTTCGTTTAGCAGACATCACAGGCCCTACCACAGTCAACAGACATATTTTACAGTAAGAATATAATGGAATATCCCAAATGGCTATTGCTGATTGTCACCAGTAGCCCACTGACATGGGAAATTCTAGGAAAAAGTAATATTTTGAAACAGAGACCTTCCGCACAATTTGTACAGTTGTTTTGCAAAAATAGGTTCATTAGAAACGTTGGAATCTGCTATTTCTGATAGGGTATAGCAACCAAAAGAACTGGCCTGCATGGACCTCTAGCATGAAATGGAAGAAGTGCTATTTGTCAATGCAAGCTGTCAATGTACTCTGCACAGGTCATTAGTCTCTTCATTCTCTATTCGACAATTGATAATATCGTCAGACTATTCTCGATTTAATATTGTCTTTAGGCCACATATATTATTATGATTATTATGATTGTGATATTAGTTTCAATATATTGTAGGGTGTGACAAACAGAGTAAAAAACTAATGGACATCTAGTCAAAGCTCAAACCAAGTTTATTCACCCACAGGGTCAAACAGCTGAAAAGACAAAGACATGTTTACACAAGCACATATATGTAAACCCTCCTTGGCGGAGGCTCCTCCTTGCACATCTGGACAGCCAATACATCTCTGTTGCTAGGCAGGAACTCAAGTGGTGACTGTTCCTTCTCACTTCATCTGACATGACCTCGGCCCCCATTCCTCACTGCTCCCTAACTCACGGCTGTTCTACCTTATCAGTGACAGAAACCAGACTGATGCCCTTCTCCTCTCCATAGGATACATGAGATTTACTGACAGAATGTAAACTTTCTGTACCCCCATTCTCACTCAGTAGATTTCCATACACTCAGTTATAATATGGTAACACGAATAAGGATATTTCAAGTTAGAAGATAGAATCCAACAGATCTCCCTTTTAACAGTAACTCCATGCTATTTAAAATCATATTAACTTGGAAATGACTTAGAAATTAACAAGAAATTAAACCTGATTAACATTCACAGTTGATTTGTATATTTACACCTCTGAGATCTATAATCACACTATGTACACTCTTATTTCCCTCTCTCGTCGTACAACGGATAATGACATTTCAGCTGGAGCTCTTGACTTCCTCCATTTAAACTGGAGCTCTTGACTTCCTCCATTTTCTCCAGTAGATGTATTTCAAGGCCTACCTTCAAACTCAGTGCCTCTTTGCTTGACATCATATGAAAATCAAAAGAAATCAGCCAAGACCTCAGAAAAAAACATTGTGGACCTCCGCAAGTCTGATTCATCCTTGGGAGCAATTTCCAAACGCCTGAAGGTACCACGTTCATCTGTATAAACAATAGTACGCAAGTATAAACATGGGACCACGCAGCAGTCATACCGCTCAGGAAGGAGACGCGTTCTGTCTCCTAGAGATGAACGTACTTTGGTGCGAAAAGTGCAAATCAATCCCAGAACAACAGCAAAGGACCTTGTGAAGATGCTGGAGGAAACGGGTACAAAAGTATCTATATCCACAGTAAAACAAGTCCTATATCGACATAACCTGAAAGGCCGCTCAGCAAGGAAGAAGCCACTGCTCCAAAACCGCCATAAAAAAGCCAGACTATGGTTTGCAACTGCACATGGGGACAAAGATTGTACTTTTTGGAGAAATGTCCTCTGGTCTGATGAATCAAAAATAGAACTGTTTGGCCATAATGACCATCATTATGTTTGGAGAAAAAAGGGGGAGGCTTGCAAGCCGAAGAACACCATCCCAACCCTGAAGCACGGGGGTAGCAGCATCATGTTGTGGGGGTGATTTGCTGCAGGAGGGACTGGTGCACTTCACAAAATAGATGGCATCATGAAAAATTAAAATTATGTGGATATATTGTAGCAACATCTTAATACATAAGTGTCACACCCTGACCTTGGAGATCCTTTTTATGTCTCTATTTTGGTTTGGTCAGGGCGTGAGTTGGGGTGGGCATTTCTATGTGTTGTGTTTCTATGATTTTCTATCTTTATGTTTTGGCCAGGTATGGTTCTCAATCAGGGACAGCTGTTTATCGTTGTCTCTGATTGGGAACCATACTTAGGTGCCTTTTTTCCCCCCTGTCTTGGTGGGAAGTTGACTTTCTTTATGGCACTTTGCCTTTGAGCTTCACGGTTTGTTTTTGTATTGTTTTGTCGGCGTCATTTTGATCATTAAAAGATAATGTACGCTTAACACGCTGCACCTTGGTCCTCTCCTTCAAACAGCTGTGACAGTATCCTATAGAACATTTGTGGGCGGAACTGAAAAAGTGTGTGCGAGCAAGGAGGCCTACAAACCTGACTCAGTTACACTAGCTCTGTCAGAAAGAGTAGGCCAAAATTCACCCAACTTATTGTGGGAAACTTGTGGAAGGCTACCTGAAACATTTGACCGAAGTTAAACAATTTAAAGGCAAAGCTACCCAATACTAATTGAGTGTATGTAAACTTCAGACCCACTGGCAATGTGATGAAAGAAAAAAAGCTGAAATAAATCATTCTCTTTAATATTATTCTGACATTTCACATTCTTAAAATAAAGTGGTGATCCTAACAGACCTAAGACAGGGAATTGTTACTAGGATTAAATGTCAGGAATTGTGAAAAACTGAGTTGAAATATATTTGGCTAAGGTGTATGTAAACTTCTGACTTCAGCTGCAAATCATTCCTTTTAAAACCCATTACGCATTAGTGAGGTCAGGACTTTGTGATGGCCACTCCAATACCTTGACTTTGTGGTCCTTAAGCCATTGTGCCACAACTTTGGAAGTATGCTTGGGGTCATTGTCCATTTGGAAGACCCATTTGCGACCAAGCTTTAACTTCCTGTAACGGGTGTCGTCTTCTGAAGAGGAATCGGACAAAAGCTCAGCGTGGTAAGTGTTCATGACTTTTTATTTACACTGAACACTAAACAAAAATAACAAGAGAATAACTGAAACAGTCCTATAAGGTGCAAAATACTAAACAGAAACTAACTACCCACAAAAAGCATGTGGAAAAAGCTACCTAAGTATGGTTCCCAATCAGAGACAACGATAGACAGCTGTCCCTGATTAAGAACCATACCTGGCCAAAACAAAGAAATACAAAAACATAGAAAAAATAACATAGAATGCCCACACAAATCACACCCTGACCAAACCAAAATAGAGACATATAAAGCTCTAAGGTCAGGGCGTGACAGTACCCCTCCCCCCAAGGTGTGGACTCCGGTCGCAAAACCTGAACCTATAGGGGAGGGTCAGGGTGGGCATTTCTCTGTGGTGGCGGCTCTGGTGAGGGACGTAGACCCCGCTCCACCTCTGGCTTGGCCCACTTAGGTGGCGGCTCTAGAGCGGGGACCCTCGCATTTCTAAGTGACCCCAAACTTTTGAACGCTAGTGTATATTTTAATAAGTTAGCTGGTGGCCAAACTTGTTATACCAGCTATGTGAATGGTCGAGATCTTTGTTTGTAGATATAGCTACATCTGCAAAGTTTTCGATTTGAGGAAATTAATGAAAATCCTAAAGAATCAGAGTTAGTCTCTTATTAGGAGATTTCAAGGTGAAAATATGAACTGTCTGATGTATTTTCTTTATTGAACCCTTGGGCTTGATTTGTGTCAGACCCATTCTGTTTCCCCCTTTGTAGCTTATGTGTTATGATTAGTCTCTCTTTTTTTGTAGCACAAATACACATTTTTGATGATTCCCAATTGTGAATTGTGACCCTCTTTCCTTCGTTGAGAGATCCGTTTTCCCCCAAAGGCTATGTAAGTGCTGGTAGAGCTTGCTTGCTTGCTTTAATATTTTGACACTTGTTCTGTGGACTGAACGGGACACCAAACAGTCATAGAATCAAGTCTAAAAATACTAACCATTTGACTACCATGTTGGTAATCTTTTCCCACATCTAAGGAACCCTTCTATGATCCTGACACGGGCAAAGGATATCTGAATTATCACCTGAAGACGGCATCAAGGAAGACTCATCAAGAAGAGTATTTCACCCAAGTCGGGAGGCCCAACCCATAGGAGGAAGACTGACCTGGACCACCAGCTTGTTGGTGATGCATGCAAGGAGGCCCTTTCCTTCCTTGTCCACTCGGCCAATGAAAAACACATTTAGCAGACGATGAAGGAGGTGTTCCAGGATGGCCAGGAGCCAGTTTATAGTCCAGACAGAAGCACAGATGTCCTCAGTCTTTCCCAGGTTTCTGGACATCAAATGATTGGTGAGTGATGTAGTATGTAGTATGCCTTGGAATTAGAACTGCAGGCTATTTGTCTGATTGAGAACATGATTTTGTGTTGGTCATGAAGTTCAGTTGATCCACTTTGTTTTAGGTGAATCAGGACTTTTTTGCCAACGATGAAACATCCTCTAAGCTCCTTGAAAAGTGGGATGCAATATTGAAGCCTAAAGTCATCAAACTGGCAAAATCCCTGACTACGACCACCGATTTGCGTCGCCTCCTGAAGTCTGCAGAAAAACCACAAGAGAATGACTGCAAAACCAGTAAGTGGATTCTCTCGTGGATAGTGCAATATTATTATATTATTTTTTGTGATTTGCGGTGTTTTGCCTTTTCTTGCCCTCAGACTGGGACAATGATATGTCCTCCCTGCTGCTGCTTCATCTCCTCCCACCACCAGCAGGAGGGAAGAGGACCAAGATCAGTGCCAGTGATGCTGTGGGTAGACTAGTGCACTTTCATAAGGTAAGATGATACAGTAATTGTTGTGTCATTTATTTTTTGGGTTGTTTCTTCATTGTCTTAACATGTAGAAAGGGACTTAGAAAGACCCTTTGTGTGTTTCAGTCATGCTGCAGCATTGAAGAACATCATGATGAGAGCCATGGTCGACAGCCGTACCTCCTTGCCGTTGGTAGAAGACAGAGCCAGATTGACAACATCGTGGTGCCAGGCAACTAGTAGTCTGCGTGTGTTTGATTAACTACTGTTCAAAGCCCACTATGTCTTCAACTTGACATATGATGAGGCTCTTGTCAACTTCTACAGAAGAACCTCTGCAGACAACCATCTACAACATTGATATAGGCAAAACAAGAGGCATCTAGCATGATAGAGTTCAGGACAAAACTTCTTACCTAGATAAATACATCTTACGGTGCTTTTGTTGTCAAGTGTTGCACAGAAACAGCCAGTCATTGATATCGAATTTGAGAATTGATCACAGCTTCTATTCCGCCACCAAGTTTAGATTGGTCTGTGCTCCAGATGGTTGAAGACCGCAGTTTTCAACATACTCAGGTTTCAGAAAACATTTCAATAGTATTCATAAGGATATTGGTCAAGTCGTTAATGCATTAAGCTTAGATGGGCCCTCTCATGTTGCTGATTCTCCAGTCCAGTCAGAAGCTCCACAAATGTCCCACATGATAACACTCAAAGTGATTGTTTTGGGTAGAATGGACAGAGTCTTGCTAAAGATATCTGTGCCTCCATTAGTGCCAAGTTACAAGCCAGTGTTGTTGCAGATAGTGTTGTGTCAACAGTAGTGTGTGATTTAGAAGAGCTTACTAGTGGGCTACACTCCCAAATTAAACAGGATGTTCGGTCAGTTATGCCTATGGATAACCCCTCGACAGCTGCTGTAAAGGAAAGTTTCTGAAAACCCATTTGCCAGTTTTAACACAGAAACCAAGAGAACAAAGTACTTCAACCAAAGATGGGGTTTTGTGGAGCCAGTAGAAGTAGTGTTGGGAGTTAGATATAATAGCAGGCGGAAAAAAACAGGCATATATGATCAAGTCCTAGTGAAAGACACTTTCGTATATATTCCTATAGTTGAAACATTAACATTCATGTGTCGCAATTCTGAAATCTGTAAGTTATTGGAAAATGCACCCAGGGATACATCTGTGGAAGACACTTATTAAGACTTTTGTGATGGAAGTTACTTTAAGACTCATCTCTTGTTCCCAAAACATATAAATGCTTTACAGATCCAATTGTACTATGATGACTTTGAAACTGCCAACCCACTTGGATCCAAGTGTGGTGTTCACAAGATAGGTGCCATTTAGTTTGTACTCAGTACAAACATGCACCTCTCCTTTGTTTTTTATGAGTCAAAGTTATTTAACAGTATATTTAGTGAATTGGTAAGCTAAGGATGTTGAAATAAGTCATAATATTAGGAAAAGTGTTTATTTCCAGTGAGTGTATTTAATGGGTTTTGTTTCTGTAGCTGTCTTGGCTGGCCAGCCACTTCGGTAGCTACTGGCTGGCTAGTTTAGACCGAAGAGATGAGAGAACGATTTTCAGACTGAAGCACATACTGTGTGTTCTGACAGTGATACAATGCCCACCTGTAGACTGAAGGTGAACTTTACTACAACATTACATCTGACCCTATTTAAAATGGTTAATGTTGAGGTGGTAGAACTGACTAAATGACATAAATCATGGAGGTCTTATAAACTATTTCATTCTCCAGGTAAACATGCTTAGCTCATGTTTCTTATTTTCATATACAGTACCAGTCAAAGGTTTGGACACAGCTACTCATTCAAGGGTTTTTCTTTATTTTGTACTAATTTCTTAATTGTTAAATCTAAATATATTTTATATTTTATATTCTTCAAACTAGACACCATTGCCTTGATAACAGCTTTGCACATCCTTGGCATTCTCTCAACCAGCTTCATGAGGAAAGCTTTACCAACAGTCTTGAAAGAGTTCCCACATATGCTAAGCACGGTCCTCATGAGAGCCAGTTTCATCATAGCACTTGATGGGGTTTTTACGACTGCACTTGAAGAAACTTTCAAAGTTCTTGAAATGTTGTCTTAAAGTAAGGATGGACTGTTGTTTCTCTTTTCTTATTTGAGCTGTTCTTTCCATAATATGGACTGATTGGTTTAAATGCATTAAGAAGGAAATTCCACAAATGAACTTTTAACAAGGCATGCCTGTTACTTGAAATGCATTCCAGGTGACTACCTCATGAAGCTGGTTGAGAGCATGCCAAGAGTGTGCAAAGCGGTCATGGAGGTAAAGGGTAGCTACTTCGAAGAATCTAAAATATATTTTGATTTGTTTAACACTTTTTGGTTACTACATGATTCCATATGTGTTATTTCAAAGTTTTGATGTCTTCACTAGTATTCTACAATGTAGAAAATAGTCAAAATAAAGAAAAACCCTTGAATGAGTAGGCGTGTCCAAACTTTTGACTGGTACTGTATGTCTTTTTTTGATTAGTTTATTAATTCAACCATTTAAAAAAACAAGCACACATAAAACTTGAAAAAGCCATACATGCACATGAGTAAAATCATTGAGGACAAAACAGAGTTAAGTCTGGGACTTATTTCAATTGTTGTCTTCTTGAAACAAGATGGCTAGACAAGATCAAACACAGTTGAACAAAGTAATAAAACATACAAACAAAGAAGAAGAAAATGTTTCTCATCATTTTTTTCATCATAGGGTACATTCATATGGGCACAGAAAGACATCAAACAGTTTTTTACTTTAGTTTTACTTTAGCTCTAGTATACAAGAAAGTACATTTCCCAGCATTACTCCTGAACCCTGTATAAGCACATATTAGCAACACCTGATCTGGTGCTGTAATTGTTGCATCCCTAATATGTTGCATATCTAATCTGGGCACAGAACCATAAATACTCCTATAAACCCAACCCAGTCTAATCTGGGACACCCTAGCCTCAACAGGCAGCCAATTGAGTTCCTGAAAGCAGTTCCTGCCTATGTGAGTATGTGGACTCACCTTCAATACTACCCTGATCAGCGTATTCTGGGCTATCAAGAGCTTCCCCTTCATAAGCTTAGATAAGGATGCATCCCGGGTAGCTAACAGAGGTTTTAGTAGTCAGCACCTCACCCTCCACTCTGATTTCAGAGGACCTACACAATTTAGGTCTGGACCCCAAAATAATTGCCTCAGTTTTACCTAAATACAGAGATAGCTTATTATCTCCTTGCCATTTGCTGTAGTACTACTACAGCCTAGTTCCTTAAATGATTTCCAAAGCTTTTTAGGGTAGTCTTTTGTTCTCAATGATTTTATCAGCAAATTTGATCATCATCTATTTTGCTCTGTGTTGTGCATTCTGAAAGTATTCAGACCTCTTGACTTTTCCACATTTTAGTTACGTTACAGCCTTATTCTAAAATTGATTAAATTGTTTTTTTTCTCATCAAACT
This sequence comes from Oncorhynchus tshawytscha, assembly GCF_018296145.1. Classification (NCBI taxonomy): domain Eukaryota; kingdom Metazoa; phylum Chordata; class Actinopteri; order Salmoniformes; family Salmonidae; genus Oncorhynchus; species Oncorhynchus tshawytscha. Next base: position 2,831,138 of record NC_056453.1, read on the forward strand.
ACACACAATATCCCATAATGATAAAGCAAAAACAGATTTTTAGAAATTGTTGCAAATGTATGAAAAAAAAACCATTACATTTACATAAGTATTCAGACCCTTTACTCAGTACTTTGGTGAAGCACTTTTGGCAGCAGTTACAGCCTTGAGTGTTCTTGGGTATAACATTACAAGCTTGGCACCCCTGTTTTGGGGAGTTTCTACCATTCTTCTCTGCAGATCCTCTCAAGCTCTGTCAGGTTGGATGGGGAGCGTCGCTGTACAGCTATTTTCAGGTCTCTCCAGAGATGTTAAATCTGGGATCTGGCTGGTCCACTCAAGGACATTCAGAGACGTGTCTCAAAGCCACTCATCGTTGTCTTGGCTGTGTGCTTAGGGTCGTTGTCCAGTTGGAAGGTGAACCTTCACCCCAGTCTGAGGTCCTGAGCGCTCTGGAGCAGGTTTTCATCAAGGACCTCTCTGTACTTTGCTCCGTTCATCCTTCCCTCGATCCTGATTAGACTCCCAGTCCATGCCGCTGAAAAACATCCCCACAGCATGATGCTGCCAACACCATGCTTCACCGTACGGATGGTGCCAGGTTCCCTCTAGACGTGAAGTTTGGCATTCAAGCGAAAGAGTTTAATCTTGGTTTCATCAGACCAGAGAATCTTTCTGATGGTCTAAGAGTCTTTAGGTGCCTTTTGTCAAACTCCAAGTGGGCCTTCAGTTGCCTTTTACTGAGGAGTGGCTTCCGTTTGGCAACTTTACCATAAAGGCCTGATTGATGGAGTGCTGCAGGGATGCTTGTCCTTCTGGAAGGTGTTCCCATCTCCACATAGGAGCTCTGTCAGAGTGACCATCGGGTTCTTGGTCACCCCTTGACCAAGGCCCTTCTCCCCCATTTGCTCAGTTTGCCCGGGTGGCCAGCTCTAGGAAAAGTCTTGGTTGTTCCAATCTTCTTACATTTAAGAATGATGGAGGAGACTGTGTTCTTGGGGACCTTCAATGCTGCAGAAATGTTTTGGTACCCATCCTAAGATCTGTACCTCAACACAATCCTGTCTTTGAGCTCTATGGACAATTTCTTCGACCTCATGTCTTGGTTTTTGCATTGACATGCACTGTCAACTGTGGGACCTTATATAGACAGGTGTGTGCCTTCCTCAATAGTGTCCAATCAATTGAATTTACCACAGGTCAACTCCAATCAAGTTGTAAAAACATCTCAAGGATGAGAAATGGAAACAGGATGCACCTGAGCTCAATTTCGAGTCTAATAGCAAAGGATCTGAATACTTACATAAATATGATATTTCTGGGGTTTTTTCTTCAGAAATGCCTTAAAACCTGTTTCCTATTTGTTATTATGGGGTAACAAAATGTGGAAAAAGTAAAGGGGTCTGAATTCTTTCTGAAAGCACTGTCGGACAAAATCAGACTGCTCTTGAGAGTTCTTACATTTCTTAATTATGGCTGGGGGCAGTATTGAGTAGCTTGGATGAATAAGGTGCCCAAAGTAAACAGCCTGCACCTCAGTCTCAGTTGCTAATATATGCATAGTATTATTAGTATTGGATAGAAAACACTCTGAAGTTTCTAAAACTGTTTGAATGATGTCTGTGAGTATAACAGAACTCATATGACAGGCAAAAACCTGAGGAGAAATCAAAACTGGAAGTGAGAAATCTGAAGCTGGTATGTATGCAACACAGTTCCCATTGAAATCCCCTTGAGATATTAATGATTTTGTCAACCGTCTATAGAAATTTGAATGAGGCTTCTACTGTGTTGTGGGACTGAATGACAGCAGAATGAATCGGGTGTCTGGCAGTCAGCCATTTTCTGGTCATGTGCATTCCACATGAGGAATACTCCAGTTGGAACTTTATTGAAGATTAATGTTAAAAACATCCTAATGATTGATTCTGTACTTAGTTTGAAATGTTTCTTCGACCTGTAATATAACTTTTTGAAGTTTTTGTCAGACATAACGCTGACCAGAACGAGCATTTGGATATGTATACCAAACTCGCTAACAAAAGTAGCTAATTGGACATAAATAATGGATATTATCGAACAAATCAAGCATTTATTGTGGACCTGGGATTCCTTGGAGTGCATTCTGATGAAGATCATCAAAGGTAAGGGAATATTTAGCTTGACATTTATGGTTTATGTTGACTACAACATGGCAGCTATTTTGACTTGATTGTTCTGAGCGCCGTCTCAGATTATTGCATGGTTTGCTTTTCCCGTAATTTTTTTAAAAAATCTGACAGCGGTTGCAGGTACATTTACAATTCCATGTGTATAACTTGTATTATCATCTACATTTATGATGAGTATTTCTGTTGAATCGATGTGGCTATGCAAAATCACTGGATGTTTTTGGAACTAGTGAATGTAACGCGCCAATGTAAACTCTGATTTTTTTATATAAATATGAACTTTATCAAACAAAACATACATGTATTGTGTAACATGAAGTTCTATGAGTGCCATCTGATGAAGATCATCAAAGGTTAGTGATTCATTTTATCTCTATTTGTGCTTTTTGTGACTCCTCTCTTTGGCTGGGAAAATGGCTGTGTTTTTCTGTGGCTTGGTGGTGACCTAACATAATCATTTGTGGTGCTTTCGCCGTAAATCCTATTTGAAATCTGACACTGTGGTGGGATTAACAACAATAATACATTTAAAACGGTATAAGATGTTTGAGGAATTTTAATTATGAGATTTCTGTTGTTTTGAATTTGGCGCCCTGCACTTTCACTGGCTGTTGTCATATCATCCCGTCATCGGGATTGCAGCCCAAAGAGTTTTTAATACAGGGCAAAAATTGAATCTTACTACACCGGCTCTGACGCTCGTCTTATGTGGCAGGGTTTGCAAACTATTACAGACTACAAAGGAAAGCACAGCCACAAGCTGCCCAGTGACACGAGCCTACCAGATGAGCTAAATCACTTCTATGTTCGCTTCGAGGCAAGCAACACTGTGTCTGTGTAATCAGACTGCTCTTGAGAGTTTTTACATTTCTTAAAGGCCTATTCCTTGCTTGGATATATTCTAGAATCTCTTGATTAAACCAAGGGCTAGATATCTGCTTTACTCTGACTTGTCTAATGGGAGCCATCACATTCACCACATCAAGGAATCTACATTTAAAGGCTTCCCAGGCACTGTCTATCCCTATACTATCCAGCACAAATGATCAGTCAATTTTACCCACTTCCTCCCTAAACATTTCAACACAGTATTTTTTGAGTCCTCTGATTCGAACAGTTTTGTGTCACTTAAATATATTTATTTATATAGCCCTTCATACATCAGCTCATATCTCAAAGTGCTGTACAGAAACCCAGCCTAAAACCCCAAACAGCAAGCAATGCAGGTGTAGAAGCACGGTGGCTAGGAAAAACTCCCTAGAAAGGCCAAAACCTGGGAAGAAACCTAGAGAGGAACCAGGCTATGAGGGGTGGCCAGTCCTCTTCTGGCTGTGCCGGGTGGAGATTATAACAGAACATGGCCAAGATGTTCAAATGTTCATAAATGACCAGCATGGTCAAATAATAATCACAGTAGTTGTCGAGGGTGCAGTAATTCAGCACCACAGAAGTAAATGTCAGTTGGCTTTTCATAGCCGATCATTAAGAGTATCTCTACCACTCCAGCTGTCTCTAGAGAGTTGAAAACAGCAGATCTGGGACAGGTAGTACGTCCGGTGAACAGGTCAGGATTCCATAGCCGCAGGCAGAACAGTTGAAACTGGAGCAGCAGCACGGCCAGGTGGACTGGGGACAGCAAGGAGTCATCATGCCAGGTAGTCCTGAGGCATGGTCCTAGGGCTCAGGTCCCCCGAGAGAAAGAAAGAAAAAGAGAATTAAAGAGAGCATACTTAAATTCATACAGGACACCCGATAAGACAGGAGAAGTACTCCAGATATAGCAAACTGACCCTAGCCCCCCAACATATGAACTACTGCAGCATAAATACTGGAGGCTGAGACAGGAGGGGTCAGGAGACACTGTGGCCCCATCCGATGATACCCAGCCCCTGTAATAGGGTTAGAGGCAGAGAATCCCAGTGGAGAGAGGGGAACCGGCCAGGCAGAGACAGCAAGGGCGGTTCGTTGCTCCAGAGCCTTTCCGTTCACCTTCACACTCCTGGGCCAGACTACTCTCAATCATATGACCCACTGAAGAGATGAGTCTTCAGTAAAGATTTAAAGGTTGAAACCGAGTCTGCATCTCTCACATGCGTAGGCAGACCATTCCATAAAAATGGAGCTCTCTTGGAGAAAGTCCTGCCTCCAGCTGTTTTCTTAGAAATTCTAGGGACAATTAGGAGGCCTGCGTCTTGTGACCGTATCGTACGTGTAGGTATGTGCGGCAGGACCAAATCAGAAAGATAGGTAGGAGCAAGCCCATGTAATGCTTTGTAGGTTTGCAGTAAGACCTTGAAATCAGACCTTGCCTTAACAGGAAGCCAGTGTAGGGAGGCTAGCACTGGAGTAATATGATCACATTTTTGGTTCTAGTCAGGATTCTGGCAGCCGTATTTAGCACTAACTGAAGTTTATTTAGTGCTTTATCCGGGTAGCCGGAAAGTAGAGCATTACAGTAGTCTAACCTAGAAGTAACAAAAGCATGGATTAATTTTTCTGCATCATTTTTGGACAGAAAGTTTCTGATTTTTGCAATGTTACGTAGATGTAAAAAAACTGTCCTTGAAACAGTCTTGATATGTTCGTCAAAAGAGAGATCAGGGTCCAGAGGAAAGCCGAGGTCCTTCAGTTTTATTTGAGACGACTGTACAACCATCAAGATTAATTGTCAGATACAACAGAAGATCTCTTTGTTTCTTGGGACCTAGAACAAGCATCTCTGTTTTTTTAAAGTAGAAAGTTTGCAGCCATCCACTTCCTTATGTCTGAAACACAGGCTTCTAGCGAGGGCAATTTTGGGGCTTCACCATGTTTCATTGAAATGTACAGCTGTGTGTTATCTGCATAGCAGTGAAAGTTAACATTATGTTTTTGAATGACATACCCAAGAGGTAAAATATATAGTGAAAACAATAGTGGTCCTAAAACGGAACCTTTAGGAACATCGAAATTTACAGTTGATTTGTCAGAGGACAAACCATTCACAGAAACAAACTGATATCTTTCCGACAGATAAGATCTAAACCAGACCAGAACTTGTCCGTGTAGACCAATTTGGGTTTCCAATCTCTCCAAAAGAATGTGGTGATCGATGGTATCAAAAGCAGCACTAAGGTCTAGGAGCACGAGGACAGATGCAGAGCCTCTGTCTGATGCCATTAAAAGGTCATTTACCACCTTCACTAGTGCAGTCTCAGTGCTATGATGGGGTCTAAAACCAGACTGAAGCATTTCGTATACATTGTTAGTCTTCAGGAAGGCAGTGAGTTGCTCCGCAACAGCTTTTTTTACAGATTTTGAGAGGAATGGAAGATTCGATATCGGCCGATAGTTTTTTATATTTTCTGGGTCAAGGTTTGTCTTTTTCAAGACAGGCTTTATTACTGCCACTTTTAGTGAGTTTGGTACACACCCAGTGGATAGAGAGCTGTTTATTATGTTCAACATAGGAGGGCCAAGCACAGGAAGCAGCTCTTTCAGTAGTTTAGTTGGAATAGGGTACAGTATGCAGCTTGAAGGTTTAGAGGCCATGATTATTTTCATCATTGTGTCAAGAGATTTAGTGCTAAAACACTTGAGTGTCTCTCTTGATCCTAGGTCCTGGCGGAGTTGTGCAGACTCAGGACAACTGAGCTTTGAATGAATACGCAGATTTAAAGAGGAGTCCATAATTTGCTTTCTAATAATCATGATCTTTTCCTCAAAGAAGTTCATTAATTTATTACTGCTGAAGTGAAAGCTACCCTCACTTGGGGAATGCTGCTTTTTAGTTAGCTTTGCAACAGTATCAAAAATACATTTTGGGTTGTTCTTATTTTCCTCAATTAAGTTGGAAAAATAGGATGATCTTCGATACTGCACGGTACTGTCTTTCCAAGCTAGTCGGAAGACCCAGTTTGGTGTGGCACTATTTCCGTTCTAATTTTCTGGAAGCTTGCTTCAGAGCTCGGGTATTTTCTGTATACCAGGGAGCTAGTTTCTTATGGCAAATATTTGTAGTTTTTAGGGGTGCAACTGCATCTAGGGTATTGCGCAAGGTTAAATTGAATTCCTCAGTTAGGTGCTTAACTGATTTTTGTCCTCTGACATCCTTTGGTAGGCAGAGGGAGTCTGGAAGGGCATCAAGGAATCTTTGTGTTGTCTGAGGATTTATAGCACAACATTTGATGCATGTTGGACAAAACCCACTGAGTCGATGATGGCTCCGAAAGCCTTTTGGAGTGGGTCTGTGGACTTTTCCATGTGAATATTAAAGTCACCAAAAATTAGAATATTATCTGCTATGACTACAAGGTCCGATAGGAATTCAGGGAACTCAATGAGGAACGCTGTATATGGCCCAGGAGGCCTGTAAACAGTAGCTATAAAAAGTGATTGAGTAGGCTGTATAGATTTCATGACTAGATGCTCAAAAGATGAAAACGTCTTTTTTTTTTGTAAATTGAAATTTGCTATCGTAAATGTTAGCAACACCTCCGCCTTTGCGGAATGCACGGGGGATATGGTCACTAGTGTAACCAGGAGGCGAGGCCTCATTTAACAAAAGTAAATTCATCAGGCTTAAGCCATGTTTCAGTCAGGCCAATCACATCAAGATTATGATCAGTGATTAGTTCATTGACTATAACTGCCTTTGAAGTAAGGGATCTAACATTAAGTAGCCCTATTTTGAGATGTGAGGTATCACGATTTGGTTTTGGCCTTTCTCGGGAGTTTTTCCTAGCCACCGTGCTTCTACACCTGCATTGCTTGCTGTTTGGGGTTTTAGGCTGGGTTTCTTTACAGCACTTTGAGATATCAGCTGATGTACGAAGGGCTATATAAATAAATTTGATCTGATTTCAGTTTCTGCTTGTAAACAGGAAACAAGAGTACGGAGTCGTGATCTGATTTTCCGAATCACGGACGAGGGAGTGCCTTGTACGCTTGCTTGTGGGTAGAATAGCAGTGGTCTAGGACTTTATTGCCCCTAGTGGCATTGGAGACGTGTTGATGGAAGTTGGGAAATTAAAATTGTCGGGAATCAGAAAGGCAGTCTCTGGGTGTAGGGTTTCCTGCTTGTTCATGCCTTGTACGGTTCTTTAAGCGCCAGCTTATTATTTTTATTGTCCTGAGGTTGAATGTATACAGCAGTCACTATAACAGCTGACAACTCCCTCGGGAGGTAGAAGGGCCGACATTTGACCATAAAGTATTCCAAGACGTGAACACTGGGTTGGCACTTCCACCTCGCTGGAATTAGCACACCAGTTGGAGTTGATGAGGAGGCAAACCCCTCTCCCCCTCGATTTCCACAATTCAACTGTCCTGTCTGCCCGGTGATTGGAGAATCCATTGACTTGGATAGCCATGAGGGGTTCTTGTCTAAGAGTCATGTTTCTGAAAGCAAATAATATTGCAATTCCGAGAGTCCCGTTGGTAGCGAATCCCCGATCGGAGGTCATCCATCTAATTACCAAGTGACTGTCCATTTGCCAGTAGAATGGAGGGAAGAGGTGGGCGGTTTTCCCTTCGCCTTAATTTCACCAGGATGCCCCTTCTCTTGCCTCTGTAATACCAGCGTTTCCTCTTGGATAGCCCGACAATTGGCTTGGAATTACAGGAGAGCTCTGGGCAGATGAGTCAAAGTAGAAGCCGACCTGATGTTCAAGAGTTCTTGTGGGTTGCAAGAAATAATAGCGGTACATTATGTGAAAATAGACAAAAAATAAACAACAAAATGGTCACAAAATAGCAAAGTTGGGTCGGAGCTTGCAAAACGGTGGCCATCCAGTACGGCGCCATCTTAAGTTTAATGGCTGTGATCAGAGGAAACTGTCAATCGATCAACAATATTGTAGTTACTCCACAATAGTAACCAAAATGACAGACTGAAAAGGAAGCCTGTACAGAATAAAAAATATTCCAAAACATGCATCCTGTTTGCAATGAAGCACTAAAGTAAAACTGCAAAATTGTGGCAAAGAAATGTACTTTTTGTCCTGAATACAAAGTGTTATGTTTGGGGCAAATCCAACACATCACTGTGTACCACTCTTCATATTTTCATGCATGGTGGTGGCTGCATCATGTTATGGGTATGCTTGTCATCGGCAAGGACTAGGACGTTTTTTAGGATACAAATAAATGGAATAGAGCTAAGCACTGTATCACTTAAAGCTACTCTATGGATTCTAATTACTGCACAGTTTGTGTGTGGTGTGTGTGTGTGAGAGAGAGAGGGGTGGTTGGGTACTGTGAGATTCTTTAATCAGCTTGGCTCATTGGACAGGTCAGAGTCTGTTTATGTACAGTACCAGTCAAAAATTTGGACACACCTCCTCATTAAAGGGTTTTTCTTTATTTTACTATTTGCTACATTACAGAATAATAGTGAAGACATCAAAACTATGGAATAACACATATGAAGTCATGTAGTAACCAAAAACGTCTTAAACAAATCAAAATATATTTCATATTTGAGATTCTTTAAAGTAGCCACCCTTCGCCTTGATGAAAGCTTTGCCAACTCTTGGCATTCTCTCAATCAGAGAGGGGCAGTGCAGAAGGTAGCCTAGTGGTGAGAGCATTGGGCCAGTGACTTGAAAGTTGCTGGATCGAATCCCCAAGCTGACAAGATAGAAATCTGTCTTTCTGCCCCTGAACTGAAAACTGCTGTTCACAAATGCTCTCCATCCAACCTCACTGAGCTCGAGCTGTTTTGCAAGGAGGAATGGGAAAAAATTTCAGTCTCTCGATGTGCAAAACTGATAGAGACATACCCCAAGCGACTTACAGCTGTAATCGCAGCAAAAGGTGGCGCTACAAAGTATTAACTTAAGGGGGCTGAATAATTTTGCACGCCCAATTTTTCAGTTTTTGATTTGTTAAAAAAGTTTGAAATATCCAATAAATGTCGTTCCACTTCATGATTGTGTCCCACTTGTTGTTGATTCTTCACAAAAAAATACAGTTTTATATCTTTATGTTTGAAGCCTGGAATGTGGCAAAAGGTCGCAAAGTTCAAGGGGGCCGAATACTTTCGCAAGGCACTGTATGCTGAGCACTTATTGGCTGCTTTTCCTCCAACTCATCCCAAACCATCTCAATTGGGATGAGGTAGGATGATTGTGGGTGCCAAGTCATCTGATGCAGCACTCCATCACTCTCCTTCTTGGTCAAATAGCCCTTACACAGCCTGGAGGTGTGTTGGGTCATTGTCCTGTTGAAAAGGAAATGATAGTCCCACTAAGCACAAACCAGATGGGATGGGTTAGGGTTAGCCATGCTGGTTAAGTGTGCCTTGAATTCTAAATAAATCACTGACAGTGTCACCAGCAAAGCACCCCCACACAATCATTCCTCAATGCTTCAAGGTGGGAACCACACATGCGGAGATCATCCGTTCACCTACTCTGCGTCCCACAAAGACACGGCGGTTGGAACTAAAAATCTAAAATTTGGACTCATCAGACCAAAGGACAGATTTCCACCGGTCTGTCTATTGCTTGTGTTTCTTGGCCCAAGCAAGTCTCTTCTTCTTATTGGTATCCTTTAGTAGTGGTTCCTTTGCAGCAATTCAACCACGAAAGCCTGATTCACACAGACTGTTGATGTTGAGAGGTGTCTGTTACTTGAACTCTGTGAAGCATTTATTTGGGCTGCAATCTGAGGTGAAGTTAAGTCTAATGAACGTATCCTCTAGAGCAGAGGTAATTCTGGGTCTTCCTTTCCTGTGGCAGTCCTCATGAGAGCCAGTTTCATCATAATGCTTGATGGGTTTTGCAACTGCACTTGAAGAAACTTTCACATTTCTTGAAATGTTCCATATTGACTGACCTTCATGTCTGATCCCCCCCACACACACACTCGCACACACGGGATGGTTGAGCTAACGTGTGCTAATGTGATTAGCATGAGGTTGTAAGTAACAAGAAAATTTCCCAGGACATAGACGTATCTGACATGGGCAGAAATCTTAAATTCTTGTAAATCTAACTGCACTGTTCAATTTACAGTAACTATTGCAGTGCAAGAATACCATGCTATTGTTTGAGGATAGTGCACAGTTAATAAACCAATTAGGCACATTTGGGCAGACTTGATACAACATTTTGAACAGAAATGCAATGGTTCATTGGATCAGTATAAATTGTGCACATACACTGCTGCCATCTAGTGGTCAAAATGTAAATTGTGCTTAAACAGGAATAATACATTTTGGCCTTTCTCTTGAGTTTCAAAGATGATAAAAATAAAACAAAAATGTAAAAAACATTTTCTTTGTATTATCTTTCACCAGATCTAATGTGTTGTATTATTCTACTTTAATTTTACATTTCCACAAACTTCAGTGTTTCCTTTCAAATGGTATCAGGAATATGCATATCCTTGCTTCAGGTCCTAAGCTTCAGGCAGTTCGATTTGGGTATGTCATTTTAGGTGAAAATTGAAAAAAAGGCTCAGAAGTAATGATGGACTGTAATTTCTCTTTGCTTATTTGAGTTGTTCTTGCTATAATAAGGACTTGGTCTTTTACCAAATAGGGCTATTTTCTGTATACTACCCCTACCTTGTCACAACACAACCGATTGGCTCAAACACATTAAGAAGGAAAGAAATTCCACAAATTAACTTTTAACAAGGCACAGCTGTTAATTGAAATACATTCCAGGTGACTACCTCATGAAGCTGGTTGAGAGAATACCAAGAGTGTGCAAAGCTGTCAAGGCAAAGGTTGGCTACTTTGAAGAATCTCAAATGTAAAATATATGTTGCTTTGTTTAACATTTTTTGGGTTACTACATGATTCCACATGTGTTATTTCATAGTTGTGATGTCTTCACTATTATTCTGCAATGTAGAAAGTAGTAAAAATAAAGAAAACCCTGGAATGAGTAGTTGTGTCCAAACTTTTGACTGGTACTGTATGTGTTCCAGAGTAGAGAGTAGAGTGCAGGTTGTTGGTGGCACCTTAATTGTGGAGGCCAGACTCATAGTAATGGCTAGAACGGAATAAATGGAATGGTATCAAACTCAGGGTAGCCTAGTGGTTAGTGTGTTGGACTGGTCACCGAAAGGTTGCAAGTTCAAATCCACAAGGTATAAATCTGTCGTTTTGCCCCTGAACAGGCAGTTAACCCACTGTTCCTAGGCCGTCATTGAAAATAAGAATTTGTTCTTAACTGACTTGCCTAGTTAAATAAAGGTAAGTCAAACACAGATAACATTACAATAACTCCTTTCCAGACATTATTATGAGCTGTCCTCCCCTCAGCAGCCTCCTGTGGAGTAGTGTTCCAGAGTAGAGAGACCCACAGTAGGAACTGTAATTGAGTACTAGCAGTGTCTGCTGTGGCATGTGGGAAGGTGCAGGTTACATGAAAAAGATCTAATCTCTCAATGTTTGAATCGCTCAATGTTCATTTCAAAGTGCACCAAATTCATATATTTATCTGTTGAAATCATTTTCTTCATTTTTTAGCCTTGGGTGAATGTACACGAGAGTGTACCCCCTACTGGCTTTGGGCTAAGCCCACAGTGTCTTCAAATCTTATAAACGCCCCTGATTGTTTTAGGTGGATTTTAAGATATTTGCATGAAAATCTGTTGCCAATTGGATGGAATCCTAGTTATTGAGAAAGAGGTCAAATTATGTAAAAAATTGCAATAAAATGTTTTCTATTGATTAGAATTGGAGGCAGCTGACAGCAGCAAGAACTAAACTAAATCTTGAAGAAACTTGCCATATTAAACAAATATTGCTGGTTTACTACTCTCCTCAAATAACAGCCAAACTAAGTACACGTATGTCCTTGTGCACTGCTGGGACTTGGCTTGAACAAACTTTTGTTTCTTAGTCTGTAGCATGGTAGAAGATCAACAGTAATACATCATTGGAATAGACAAGCCAGTCTGTTTAACTGATAAGTCGAAAACCACATCCTCAATGCCAGTCTCTTTGAAATGCAATCAAAACTGTTAAATAATGTTTTATCTATATTATATATTGCACACTTATTACACACTATTGATATAGCTACAGTAATATGGTACATCAGGCCAACTCAAAGGACCATGCAAATGGATTTTACAATATTCAACATATCTGTTTCTGGCATAGCTTCTCCAAATAGATAAGGTATTGCAAAAAGGACAGAAATGGAGCATACGCTTACTTTTAACATTATTAGCAAAATTTCAGTTGCGTTTTACTGTACTATACCTCCAGTACAGCAGGTGTCAGTAATTATCCCATGTTAATTGTAGAACATTTAATGAAGAAGAGGTTCGTCTGTCCGAAGTACCCCTTCATCCAACGGAAGTTTAGAATTTCAAGATGGCGCTGGAAGGAATGGACCATAATGTAAGTGATTTCGTTGTCTTTATTATGACTGTCACACTTTTGAGAAATTATTGTAGATAAGGCATTGATGAGACACTGAACAGTGTGTTCTGTAAAGTTGGTGTTCGTCAGAAGACGGTTGAACTGTTTTGAATGGACCAAAACGGTCTGTCAAAAATAGAGAATCCTGCCAGTTTGCTGTCTCATTGTAAGCTACTTTTAGCTAGCTAGCTAACTGTTAGCTTTCTAGCTAGTTAATCGAATTAATTATGTTTGTTTCAGTGACATTCCTTATTTTTGTGACTATGCATAACTTGGCATAAGTTAAGTATAATGGACAACAAAAAAATATAGCTAGTTAAGTAACGTTAGCTAGCTAATTTAGTTAGCCGCTAGTATGACATTTTTGTCAGTAAACTGGTAAAAATCTTATCTTAAGCTAGTCGTCTTTCTAGATAGCTAGTTAGGCCTATATATACACGTTAGTCACCTTGATGTTAATTATCTAGCTAACGTTATATACATTGTGTACTTGACAACTGTCCAACAACTATCTCAGTTATTGAACATGGATCGGTGTATTTGCAGATGGAGATGGAGGACAGTAAAGGTGGTTCTGGTCTCAGGCAATACTACCAGTCCAAGATAGAAGAGTTACAGGTAAGCAAACACAGGTTTTAATCCAAATGTACTAGCTAACGTTACATGTTGACTGTTGACACCGTAGTGACACTACTAATACAACTGTCAAGCTAAGAAGTAACTGGTCTCTCTGCCTCCAGTTGACAGTGAATGACAAGAGTCAGAATCTCAGACGTCTACAGGCTCAGAGGAATGAACTCAATGCAAAAGGTAGGAATTATGGTTGTCTATCCAGAACAACAACAGCTAAACTTCTCTTCTAAATAGCAGTGTAGCTAACTAGATAATTAATTGTGACAAAGCCTAAAGTTCAAGCCCCTGAGCTGACAAGGTACAAATCTGTCGTTCTACCCCTGAACAGGCAGTTAACCCACTGTTCCTAGGCCGTCATTGAAAATAAGAATTTGTTCTTAACTGACTTGCCTATTTAAATAAAGGTTTTAAATTAAAAATAAATATTGTAGCAATAATTGTGTGGATTATAAATTGTCAGTGCTGTGTCGGACTACTGTAATTTGATTGCACTCAGGAACATGCACATTATGAATTGTTCGAATCTATTTGCTTTGTCCCCAGTGCGTCTCCTTCGTGAGGAGCTGCAGTTGCTACAGGAGCAGGGTTCCTATGTTGGAGAGGTTGTGAGGGCCATGGACAAAAAGAAAGTGCTGGTCAAGGTGTGTATGAAGCTTTTTTTTTTGCTGAAATGTAACACAAACTTTTTCGGTGGTAAACTGTAGTTGCTCTTAGATGACATTGGCAGTCTACTGTACTATTGTGTCCAGGTCCATCCAGAGGGAAAATTTGTGGTGGATGTGGATAAGAATATTGACATCAATGATGTAAGTATGGAAACATTGTTGTTGATATTTCACCACATTGTGGCGAGAACTTAATGTTTCTATGTACAAGGGGTAATGTATCTGTGTACAGTTCAGATGATCAACACACGGGAACCATATTTTAACCACATTCATTTGTTTTTGTCAAATTGGAATAAGTGTTAACAAAATTCAGTTGAAAAGCAAAAAATATCCAGATCCTATCCAGATGGCTGGACAGAAGATTATTATTCATGAATGTATGCACTGATTAACCCCGTTGCCCATTCCAACAGGTGACTCCAAATTGCCGCGTGGCACTGCGCAATGACAGCTACACCCTTCACAAGATCCTGCCCAACAAGGTGGACCCGCTGGTCTCCCTCATGATGGTGGAGAAAGTGCCTGACTCCACCTACGAGATGATTGGCGGCCTGGACAAGCAGATTAAGGAGATCAAGGAAGTGATTGAGCTGCCAGTCAAGCACCCAGAGCTCTTCGAGGCTCTCGGCATTGCGCAGCCCAAGGTGGGTAGCCCAAATTGAATAAATCCCTTATTGTGTTCTTTCTTCATTCAGATGTTGTATCATCTGTATATGTTAACCACTCTTACAATGTAAAGTCAAACAATTACCTTTTGCATTTGAGTTGACTTTATAAGCATATAGAGTAGGCAATGTCTGAAAGGGATGCAACACTCCAAAATTGACCTTTTGTCAGACCTTTTCATACGTTGTTGGCAGTGCCCTAAGGTCTTGTTCTGGTCATGTCTCATAGCATTCATCACATAAACCTCAACAGTCTTGATTGACAGAAAGTGGCACCAGTTAATTCCAGCATAATCATCCTAAAATACATCATGAAATTTGAGATGCACTCTGTGTCATGTCTTTTAGGTTGTCTAACCCCCCTTGTTGTGTGTCTCTCCACCAGGGTGTGCTGCTGTACGGACCCCCAGGTACAGGGAAGACCCTGCTGGCCAGAGCTGTGGCCCACCACACTGACTGCACCTTTATCAGGGTGTCCGGCTCGGAGCTGGTGCAGAAGTTCATTGGAGAGGGTGAGTCATCAACGGTCAGCCATTTCAGTTACCATTCGACAGGTTTCCCAACCGTGAAGTAATTCCGGTAATAACAAGGAATTCAAGTTAGGGAATTCCAGAATCAAGGAGATGTGTTTTGCTGCTTCCATTCTCCAAATAGCTGCTGTTTAGCTCAAGCATGTTTAAGTGCATTTCACTACTTTTTCATGGAGAACCGCAATGAGTGAAAGTAGTGGGCTAAATGTCTCTCACCATGCGTAAAACAGAAGCTGTTATTATAAGTATTTCACTCGCATCACGCTGCTGGCTGAAACCCTGCTCTCTTCCCCATCCCAGGTGCCCGTATGGTGCGCGAGCTGTTCGTCATGGCCCGCGAGCACGCACCCTCCATCATCTTCATGGACGAGATTGACTCGATCGGCTCGTCACGTCTGGAGGGTGGCAGTGGGGGCGACAGCGAGGTGCAGAGGACCATGCTGGAGCTGCTGAACCAGCTGGATGGCTTCGAGGCCACCAAGAACATCAAGGTGGGTGACTCGTACCACACTGTCATCTTTATAATGCTTTATAAATTCTACTCTACAATAAATCTCACACTTATATAACACCACACACACAGTCTAAACCCTTACTTAATTTGTATGCTATTACTCTGCTACACCACTCTTGACACCACTTTCTCTGCGGCTTTTCTCCACTGATTTCAATCTGCAGCTCTCCTGTCAGTACTGTCTGACAACACTTTCTTTCCACTGCTCACCAATCAATCACACGCTAGATCTTCTATTCTCTATTCACTGTCCTCCCACCCAGTCTAGCACTCAACAACCTCTCAATCTGTATTTGCATGTTCTCTGTGATGGTACAAATAGACAAAACAACCAGTATTTTTTTAAATAAATGCAGATTACAAGTATTTCATTGTCTAAATGTGATAAGTCAAATAGTAGTACAGTTTAATTTTTTTTTTTTTTTAGAAAATACCAATGTGTTTAAAATCGATACATTTAATGTTTAAAGACTAAAAGCAGCTATGTCCATGTTGAGCAGTTCAGTGCTTGGTCCTCCATCTCTGAGGCTGCCTCAGATTCCAAGCTGATATCCACGTCTATCTAGGGCAGCTTAATCCTGCTGCTCAGGTCCAGCCTGTAGCGGTGGGGCTGGCCAGAGGCATTGGCCAGCACGGAGTCCACCGTTGAGTGGTAGATCTTCTGGGACGCTGTGACCTTTGATCCTCAGGGCCTTAGAACTGCCAGTTGGACTCCTCTCTGGGGATGCTGGATGGTGGGGGTGGACCGAAAGTCTGAGAGAACGGCAGCGTTTTTGACGAACCTGACCTCCAAGGGCTCCGCGAGCTCCTGCAGGCTCTCTTCCTGCTCCACCTCCCTCTTCCTCCTCTCCTGATGCTAGAGGGAAGGAGGGATGAATGGACAGAGAAAGAAAGAAAGAGTAGGTCAACACCACACAGTATGACAATCAGACCCTAAACACTATCAAAGGGGGAAATTGTGTTGCTCTGTAGCAGTACAGTACTCCGTGTACAAAACATTCAGGACAGCCTCAATTCATCAGGGCATAGACTCTACAAGGTGTCAAGTGTTCCACAGTGATGCTGGCCCATGTTGACTCTAATGCTTCCCACAGTTGTGTTAAGTTGGCTGGATGTTTTTTGAGGGGTATTCTTTATACACCCGGGCAACTGTTAAACGTGAACAATCCAGCAGCGTTGCGGTTCTTGACACACTCAAAACGGTGAGCATGGCACCAAACCCCGTTTAAAGCCTGTTGGCTTTCCCACTCTGAATGGCACACACAGACAATCCACGTCTCAATTGTCTCAAGGCTTAAGTAACTTTCTTTAACCTGTCTCCCCTTCATTTACACTGAAAGTGGATGACATCAATAAGGGGACATGGCTTTCACCTGGATTCACCTGGTCAGTCTATGGCATGAAAAGAGCTGGTGTTCCTACTGTTTTTGTACACTCAGTGTATATATAATACAGTGACATGCCTCTACCTCTGCCATGAGAGAAAAGTCGTTCAGTGAAGAACGTGACTGAGCTGGGCCTGGGGACAATAGAATTAGGAATTAAAATGAATCTTGTTATGGTGGTCCTAAGGTCGGCAATGTTAGTCAGGGAGTTGGTTAACAATGGTTTGCCAGTGCTTTGATAAGATGGTGTTAAACTATGAATGTGAAGAATGTATATGCACTGTATGTGTGTTAGCTAGCCAGACAGTTTTAGAGGCATGATTCCATGAATTCTTCAAATTAACTGCCAATCTGCCAACATTCTATTCAAACAATGCAGTCAATCCACAGCTACACTGGTTCAAATCAGTTGATGCTAGGACAAGTAGAACATGCAACAAATACTGATATTGTATCATATAATAGCACTCACTGCTTTCCAAGAAAACATTTATGGTCTGTTTACATATACTGAACAATAATATAAATGCAACAATTTCAACGATTTTACTGAGTTATAGTTCATAAAAGGAAATCGGTCAAATGAAAAAAATTAATTGGGCCCAGATCTATGGATTTCACATCATTGGGCAGGGGTGCAGCCTTGGGCCAAAGGTTCCCAGATGTCATACTAAATTCACCAAGATACGAAGTATATAAGCAGTGGACACTTTCTGTGCTTTTAGGGCCCATAATGCAGTTCTTCAGGAAATGGGTGTGGCTTCACAACGTTTTCAGATTTGAAGAAAACTGAGGACAATATGCAGTGGAAGTACAACAAGCGGATACAAATTCATTGCTTTAACCTATTATAAGAAATGTTAAGAAGATGTTGAGCAATCTAATAAATTAATGACTTTTCACAAGTTACATTACATGTTATGTTGGCTGACGACGTTAGTTGGCTACTAATACATCGAACTTGCCAGTATATTAACTATATGCTATTAACTTGATTATTCACGTCATTCTTAGCTAAGTTTCTATCGTCGTTATGCATTCTCAATGGACATTGTTTATTCTGGCTATCTACTCCGATTTCAGAGCACTTTCATCTGAGTGTGCCAGAGCACAGAATAAATGTTGAATTTACGAACGCTCAACACCTGTAGAATGTGGCCGGTGTCAGTAAATGTTGGCAATAAAAAGCGTAATTAAATTGTTGCCAGAAGCACAGTTAGTCACCAACGCTCTGGATAACATGAAAACAGTCTTAAAGCTCTGCCATGGCTAGTAAAATGGTCAGTGAGCTGTTTCATTTGCATATGAAAGAAACTATCAAGCTAGCCAACGTTAGCCTGTTAGCTTGGGTTTAGGGAATTGCCATTGTTTGTTTTATTTTTTTATTTAACCTTTTATTTAACGATGCAAGTCAGTTAAGAACAAATTATGACGGACGACGCTGGGCCAATTATGTGCCACCCTATGGGATTCGAACCAGGGTGTTTGTAGTGACGCTTCTAGCGCTGAGATTCAGTGCCATAGATCGTTGCGCCACTCGGAACGCTCAACCTCGGCCAGAGCGTCCAGTGTGCGCTCTGAACACTCCGAGAGCGAAACGCTCTGGATTTACGAAGTCCCAGAGCTCTTTCTACTGCTTTGTATAATGCCCACATGTACCTGGATTTGAAATGTGTCCCATTTCTTGAGCAAATCTCTAAACAAAATGCACAGAAATTGGCACAGTTGTAAAAGCAAGACCACTCAAGACTATAGTATAACGTTAGGATTCATCTTCCTATCATATGTTTCTAATTCTGTTCAATTTACAGAACAAATGTTGTTTGGAGTAGCTGGGAGTAATTTGTGTTCAGATGTGTTAATTCCCTGAACCCTTTAGGTCTTAATGTTCTTGCAATCTACAACCTACTATTCCCACACTGCAGTCTTTTGTCTTCATAAAGTATTCATACCCCATGACATATTCCACATTTTGTGGTTACAGCCTGAATTCAACATGGATTAAATACATTTCTCACCCATCTACACACTACCCCATAATGACAAAGTGAGAACATGTTTTTAGAAATGTTTGCTAATTTATTAAAATTGGAGAAATATCTAAATTACACAAGTATTTCACACCTAAGTCAATACATTGTAGAAGCACCTTTTGGCGGTGATTACAGCTGTGCAATATTTGCCCATATATTATTTTTTAAATTCTTCAAACTCTGTCAAGTTGATCGTTGCTAGAAAGCCATTTCCATGTCTTGCTATAAGATTGAAGTCTAAACTGTAACTAGGCCACTCAAGAACATTCAATGCTGTCTTGGTAAGCAACTCCAGTGTAGATTTGGTCATGTGTTTTAAGTTATTGTCCTGCTGAAAGGGGAATTAATCTCCATTAATCTCGATCTTCTCCCCCGATTGCTTAGGTTGGCTGGACGGCCAGCTCTAGAAAAGTCTTGGTGGTTCCAAACATCTTTAATTTAAGTGGGACCTTTTTATAAAGACGGTTGTGCCTTTCCAAATCATGTTCAATTGAAAAACCTGTTTTGCTTTGTCATTATAGGGTATTGTGTGTGGATTGAGGATTTTTATATTTCACATTTTGTATTTAATCCATTTTAGAATAAGGCTGTAATGTAACAATGTGGAAAAAGTCAAGTGGTCTGGATACTTTTCGAATGTACAGTATATAGATAAGAAGGGCATACCAAAGAAGCCAATAGGGAGAAGGTGAATAAATACACCTCTGCCGTCTTCAACCAGGATCTCAACGATCACTGCCTCATTGCCTGCGTCCGTAATGGGTCCGCAGTCAAACGACCACCCCTCATTACTCTCAAACGCTCCCTAAAACACTTCAATGAGCAGGCCTTTCTAATCGACCTGGCCCGGGTATCCTGGAAGGATATTGACCTCATTCCGTCAGTACGGGATGCCTGGTTGCTCTTTAAAAGTGCTTTCCTCACCATCTTAAATAAACATGCCCTGTTCAAAAAATATAGAACTAAGATCAGATATAGCCCTTGGTTCACCCCAGACTTGACTGCCCTTGACCAGCACAAAAACATCCTGTGGCATACTGCATTAGCATCGAATAGCCCCCGCAATATGCAACTTTTCAGGGAAGTCAGGAACCAATATACTCGGCCAGTTAGGAAAGCAAAGGCTAGCTTTTTCAAACAGAAATTTACATCCTGTAGCACTATTTCCCAAAAGTTTTGGGACAATGTAAAGTCCATGGAGAATAAGAGCACCTCCCCCCAGCTGCCCACTGCACTGAGACTAGGAAACACTGTCACCACCGGTAAATCCACGATATTTGAGATTTTCAATAAGCATTCTCTACAGCTGGCCATGCTCCCCACCTGGCTACCCCTACCGGCCAACAGCTCTGCACCCCCTACAGCAAGCCCCCCCCTTTTCTCCTTCACCCAAATTCAGACCGCTAATGTTCTGAAAGAGCTGCAAAATCTGGATCCCTACAAATCAGCTGGGCCAGACCCTCTGGACCTTCTCTTTCTAAAATTATCCGCCGAAATCGTTGCAACCCCTATTACTAGCCTATTCAACCTCGCTTTCGTATCATATGAGATCCTCCAAAGATTGGAAAGCTGCCGCGGTCACCCCCCTTGCAGTCATCCCCCTCTAGACCAAACTGTTATAGACCTATATTCATCCTGCCCTGCCTTTTCTAAAAATCTTTGTAAGCCAAGTTAACTTCTTACGGGCACATCCCACCTGGCCAACATCCGGTGAAATTGCAAAGTGCAAAATTCAAACTACAGAATTATAAATATTTAACTTTCATAAAATCACAAGTGTAATACATCAATAAATCCTAACTTCTTGTTAATCCAGCCGCTGTGTCAGATTTCAAAAAGGCTTTACGGTGAAAGCACACCATGCGATTATGTGAGGACAGCACCCCGCATACAAAAGCATGAAAAACATATTTCAACCAGGCAGGTGCACCACGAAAGTCAGAAATAGCGATATATAAATGCCTTACCTTTTGATCTTCTTCTGTTGGCACTCCAAAAGGTCCCAGATACATCACAAATGGTCCTTTTGTTCGATAATGTCCTCCTTTTTATATCCATAGAAACTCAGTTTACCTAGCGCGCTTCAGTCAATAATCCACCCAGTTTCCCTCCATCAAAATGCATACAAAATGAATTCCAAACGTTACTAATAAACTTTTCCAAACAAGTCAAACAATGTTTATAATCAACCCTTAGGTACCCTAATACGTAAATAAACGATCAAATTTAAGACTGAGAATCGTTGTTGTCTTTACCGGAGAAAAATACCAAAGAATGCGCTCTCTTCCACTTTCTTGGAAACACTACAGCCAAAATGGGAGCCACTTAGAAAAAACTACAATTTCTGGCTCATTTCCCCCCAAAAATTAGACATCTAGGAACTGCAATTTGGGACGATTTCGCCTTATAATAAAAGTGACAGCCATTGAAAACAGTGGTAGGCTGAATATTTTTTTTGGGGGGGATGGTTTGTCCTTGGAGTTTTGCCTGCCATATCAGTTCTGTTACACTCACAGACATTAGTCTAACAGTTTTTTAGAAACTATAGAGTTGTTTATCCATATTTACCAATTAGATGCATCCTAGCTTCTGGGCCTGAGTAACAGGCTTTTCATCCGGATGTGAAAATACTGCCCCCTACCCAAGAGAGGTTAAGAAAGAGATCACCAGCCATTTCGAATCCCACCGTACCTTCCCCACTATGCAATCTGGTCTCCGAGCTGGTCATGGGTGCACGTCAGCCACGCTCAAGGTCCTAGACGATATCATAACCGCCATCAACAAAAGACAATACTGTGCAGCCGTCTTCACCGACCTGGCCAAGGCTTTTGACTCTGTCAATCACTGCATACTTATCGGCAGACTCAACAGCCTTGGTTTCTCAAATGACTGCCTTACCTGGTTCACCAACTACTTCTCAGACAGAGTTCGGTGTGTCAAATCGGAGGTCCTGTTTTCCGGACCTCTGGCGGTCTCTATGGGGACCTCGGGCCAACTCTTTTCTCTGTAATAATCAATGATGTTGCTCTTGCTGCTGGTGAGTCTCTGATCGACACCATTCTGTATGCTTCTGGCACTTCTTTGGACACTGTGTTAACAAACCTCCAAACGAGCTTCAATTCCATACAACACTCCTGTGGTCTCCAACTGATTTTAAATGCTAGGAAAACTAAATGAATGCTCTTCAACCAATTGCTGCCCTTTCCGCCTAGCGTCACTACTCTGGAAGCTAGGCAGAATATATGGACAACTACAAATACCTAGGTGTCTGGTTAGACTAAAAACTCTCCTTCCAGACTCACATTAAGCATCTCCAATCCAAAATTATACCTAGAATCTGCTTCCTATTTCGCAACAAAGCCTTCTTCACTCATGCTGCCAAACATACCCTCGTAAAACTAACTATCCTACTGATCCTCGACTTCGGCGATGTCATTTACAAAATAGCTTCCAATACTCTACTCAGCTACTCTACTCACTATCACAGTGCCATTCGTTTTGTCACCAAAGCCCCATATACTACCCACCACTGTGACCTGTATGCTCTCGTTGGCTGGCCCTCGCTACATATTCATTGCCAAACCCACTGGCTCCAGGTCATCTATAAGTCTTTGCTAGGTAAAGCACCGCCTTACCTCAGCTCACTGGTCACCATAGCAACACCCACCCGTAGCACGGGTATATTTCACTGGTCATCCCCAGAGCCAACACCTGCTTTGGCCGCCTTTCCTTCTAGTTATCTGCTGCCAATGACTGGAACCAATTGCAAAAATCACTGAAGCTGGTGTCTTACTTTAAGTCTAACTTTAAGAATCAGCTGTCAGAGCAGCTTACCGATCACTGTGCACAGCCCATCTGTAAATAGCACACCCATCTACCTCATCCCCATATTGTTAATTATCTTCTTGCTCTTTTGCACATCAGTATTTCAACTTGCACATCATCATCTGCGCATCTATCACTCCAGTGTTAATGCTAAATTGTAATTATTTTGCCTCTATGGCCTATTTATTTCCATACCACCCCCCAAATCTTCTACATTTGCACACACTACATAGATTTTTCTGGTGTGTCATTGACAGTACTTTTGTTTGTGTAAATCTGTTGTATGTGTCGCACTGCTTTGCTTTATCTTGGCCAGGTCGCAGATGTAAATGAGAACTTCTTCTCAACTGGCCTACCTGGTGAAATAAATAAAATAAAGCTGAATAAGACCCAAAGGACTAATATTGTATGTTAAATGTGTTTTTACTCCCTCAGGTCATCATGGCCACCAACCGTATTGACATCCTAGACTCTGCCTTGCTCCGACCCGGCCGCATCGACAGGAAGATCGAGTTCCCCCCTCCCAATGAAGAGGTCAGTACAGCCCCATATTTATTTTTCTTGCCCCTAAAACGTTCTGTGTTTATCAATATATGAGTCATACGTTTATATTAGTGTCAATCTCGTCATCAACACATTTGACTTATTTAAATTCAGCCCACAACTGGCATCAAAGTAATCATCAATTCTGAGCGCAGCACCACGAGACCTAGTCGTAATGCCCATGGTCAATTTGGTTTGACATTCGATATCCCTATGGGGCTAGCTAGGGGCCATCAATAAATTACACTATGTACATGGGTCAATATTTTTAACTGTCAACTCCAAATTTCAATGGCTTAACCTCAAACCAACTATAAATTGTAGAAATTCATCTACAAATATTGAAAGCATTTGAGACAACTAAAAGATGTGCAACATGAAAATATGATTGACGGACCCAAATTAGCCCCAGAGATAGACTATCCAATGTCAAACCAATTTTGCCACAGTCGCACACCAGCCAGCTGAAGCTAATTGAAGAAGTTGACTAGCATTAGCTATACTAGGTGACTTCAAGACGTAAGACCTGGTTAGACTATTTCAAGTTATCTAGAAGGGTAACTGACTATAACTGCGTACTGTTTTGTCAGGGTGGCTGTACAAAAGCTTGCCACATGTGAACACACAAGACAACCACATTAACCCCCCCCCCCATTCACCATAAACGCTGCATATGTCGGCTCAATTGGAAATTAACTTTAAATGTCAAGCACACTATAATGCTGATTGAATTGAATCCCCGCCTCGGTATGGCAAGACAGCACAGTGCAACATATTTAGACTGTTGGTAGTAATGATTACATCAGTTGGTGTTCTGTACCATTTGTTAATTTAAAAAATAAATGATTTAAATGAAGGATTTATGCCACTGAGTCTAGTCCAACATCTTTACGGTCTCCTCACACAGATATTTTTGTATTTGCTTTGACACTTATTCAGCTTCATGTAAGCAGCTTGCTACAACAGTGTATGCTCCTCCTTAGGCCCGTTTGGACATCCTGAAGATCCACTCAAGGAAGATGAACCTGACGCGTGGAATTAACCTGAGGAAGATTGCAGAACTGATGCCTGGAGCCTCTGGGGCTGAAGTTAAGGTAATAGACTGAGACACACAGTTTGGAATGGGGCCCACCAAATGAAGGCTAGCTCAGACAGTTCAGTGTATGAGGGGTTCAGTGTATGATGTGTAGTAGGGAAAACTTTGGCCCCGTCCAGAGATGACCCCTACCCCACAGTTGTGTAGATCTGTTTGTTTCACCATTGTAGATTTTGTAATGGTTCATTGTAGTGGATACATGTCCAACTGGGCTTGACATTTACGGTGTATGTAGAATATCAGGAGAGAATAACCACAGACTTGATACTCCACAAGTTATGGAATGGAGCCCACCACATTAGGGCTAGCACATGCACAAGGGAAGAACATGTAGAACTAGGGCTGTGGCGGTGACCATATTATCAGTCATGACCGCAGTAAAATTCATGATAATATCCTCTCATGCACTCTGGACATGTGTACCCAACTCGCTAAAGATCTTCAAGTTGCTAATGGATGGTACTGAGGGCTATATTGTCACTCTAACCACTCTGACAACAATGCAGATGCAGTCGAAAATCACAAACACTTATCATTAAACCAGTATGTGCTTTTAAAACTCACCTCACCGTGATAGATCAATATGAAGAAAAGTTCGACAACAGGTTGAAACTGAGTGGAAAACATAGTTGTTGAGGATGTTGTTTCAAAGCCTAACAATGAAATGGACAGCGCTTTCTAAGTTGATAATTAGTGAATCTCAACCATATACATATTAGATCTTATGCAAACACATAGGCCTATATACTGTATGAGCTCAAGCCCGAAAAAAAACATGAATTAAAATAATGGTTGTGCTGTTATAGCCTACCACATATTAAACACAGCAAATACAAAAAACTGATTTAAGATCACCTACATGACCAAAAGTAGTGAACAACTCATTCTAAAATCATGGGTGTTAATATGGAGTTGGTTCCTCTTTGCTGCTATAACAGCCTCCACTCCTCTGGAAAGGCTTTCGACTAGATGTTGGAACATTGCTGTGGGAGCTTGCTTCCATTCAGCCATGAGCATTAGTGAGGTCGGGCACTCTAATAGTCAGTGTTCCAATTCATCAAAGGTGTTCAATACGTTTGACGTCAGGAGGCCTGGAGATTCAAAACGTGTTTATGTTAATTGACTGTAAATTACCATGAGACCGGAATTATTTTGCATGACAAATAAACGTCTGACAAATGTCATGACCGCCACAGCTCTATGTACAACGAGCCATCCTGAAACATCCCCTAGTCCAGGGATTGGTAACCATGTTCCTGGAGTGCCTTAGTGTTTGACCACTGTCGGTCTTAGTTACTTTTTCTTATTTCACCATGGATAAACCTTTGTTTCTGTTCCATCTTATTCCTCAGGGTGTGTGCACCGAGTCAGGGATGTACGCCCTCAGGGAGAGGAGAGTGCATGTCAACCAGGAGGACTTTGAGATGGCTGTCGCCAAGGTAAGTCTTCTATCAATGTTACTGTCTTAACACTCCAAGAGACAGTTTGTCTCTATTTTACCTCTAGCTCCCTTTTGTCCATATTATCCCGAATGTAATCAATTACTACCCTGAACAAAAATATAAATGCAACATGCAAAGTGTTGGTCCCATGTTTTGTGAACTGAAATAAAAGATTTCAGAAAGGTCCCATATGCACAAAAGGCTTATTTCACTCAAATGTTGTGCACAAATGTTTATATCCCTGCTAGTGACCATTTCTCCTTTGCCAAACCACCTGACAGGTGTGGCATATCAAGAAGCTGAACATTACACAGGTGCACCTTGTGCTGGGGGGGCAATAATAGGCAACTCTAAAATGTTCAGTTTTTATTCACAACACAATGCCACAGATGTCTAAAGTTGAGGGAGCATGCAATTATTAACTGACTGCAGGAATGTCCACCAGAGCTCGTTCCAGATAAGTGAATGTTCATTTCTCTACTATAAGCTGCCTCCGGCGTCGTTTTTTTGGAGAATTTTAGCAATATGTCCAACCAGCCTCACAACCGCAGACCATGTGTAACCACGCCAGCCCAAGACCTCCACATCTGGCTTCTTCACCTGCAGAATCATCTGAGACCAGCCACCTGGACAGCTGATGAAACTGTGGATTTACACATCTAAAGAATTTCTGCACAAACTGTCAGAAACCGTCTCCGGGAAGCTCTTCTGTGTGCTCGTGGTCCTCACCAGGGTCTTGACCTGACTACAGTTCGATGTCGTAACAGACTTCAGTGGCCATCGAAGGTGAGCATTTGGCCACTGGAAAAGTGTGCCCTTCACGGATGAATTCCAGTTTCAACTATACCGTGCAGATGCAGAGCATAGCGTGTGTGGAGTCGTGTTGCCGAGCGGCTTTCTGATGTCAACAGAGTGGTCCATGGTGGTCATAAGCTACGGAAAATGAACATAATTGCATTTTATCGATAGCTATTTGAATGCACAGAGATACCGTGACGCGATCCTGAGGCCCATTGTTGTGCCATTCATCTGCTGCCATCACCTCATGTTTCTGCATGATAATGCACGGCCCCATGTCGCAAGGATTGTCCCAGTTCTTCCATGGCCTGCATACGTCACCCATTTGAGCATGTTTAGGATACTCTCGATCAACGTGTACGACATCGTGTTCCAGTTTCCGCCAACATTCATTAACTTCGCACAGGCATTGAAGAGGAGAGGGACAACATTCCACAAGCCACAATCAATCAGCTTGATCAACTCTGAAGGACATGTCGCCCTGCATGAGGCAAATGGTGATCACACCAGATACTGACTGGTTTTCTGATCCATGCCCCTACTTTATTTTGTTTTTAAATCACCTGTGATCAACACATGCATATATGTTTACCCAATCATATGACATCCATATATTAGGGGCTAATGAAATGATTTCAATTTCCTTATATGAACTGTACCTCAGTAAAGTCTTTGCAATTGTTGTATGTTGCGTTTATTTTTGTACAGTGTAGTTACTCTTGATCAGAGATTTTGTATAAAATAAAAATGATCTATACTGGTCCCAGATCGGTTTGTAGTCTTTCCAACTACTATGGTCATTGTCATGCCAAACAGTTTGACACGTGACTATACAAAGCTCAAACAGATTTTGGACCATCTCGTCAGTGTGTCAATTGCATTAATATAATACAAAAATCCCCATAAAAATCAGTGTTTAAGTTGGATTTATTTTAGTTTGAGTTTTTATTTTTACAGGGACAGTGCACATTAATCAACGTTTCAGTAAAATTGCCGGTTTTAGCCAGCCGGCTAATTTTCAACCGCAGTACCTGGGCAGGTTATTAAAAACAATTATGCTGCGTCTCAATCCACTGCACCTATGTCAGCCTTCCACGTCTGCGATGGCAGGTGGCAGAGCTACAGCTCTGTTTGTCAGATCAGGAGACATCCCAAAAATCTGTCTTTAGTGTTTTGCTCTACGACCCCCATGGGACTCGTCTGAAGTCAGTACCAACTACTTCTGTTTGTAGCGACTGTTCTTACGACACCAGATGTTTTAGTTGGATACCAGGTTTAGTATCATAATACTCAATATCTTAACGATACTCAATATCAAAACGGTACCACAGCAACAAAATAAGAACTGTGGGGCTTTAAAAAAAAAAAAAAAGTTTTTACATTGAGCAATATGTTGGTAACTGGACGAACAAGTAGAATATCTACTCTGTATTACACTTCTTACAAAAAATACAACACCATATTAAATAACAGAAGAATACCATCAATTTTCCTTATGCAAAACCATTCAGAGCAGACAAAATAATGGAACAATTACATTATCAGGCTTAATTTGTTAATCTGTTGCCATAATATTTGGTCAAATGGCATTCATTACAGCTCATTCATTTAATGTATTCAATTAAGTTTAGTTCCAAAACGACAAACACTTTGAAGCTAATTTCTGAAGCTTCTATATTGCAATAGACATGTAGTCTAAATGCCATAGAAATACAATGCAATTTACACAGAATACTACGATTCCCAGAGTGCATTTAACTTCAGAGAGTGCAATGCGCCTTCCAGGGCTGGCTACTGCTAGCAAGCCCAGACAAACACAAAGTAGTTCAAATATATTGCTGTGAAGTTGAGTGCATTTCACATTACTTTTGGGTTGTGTAATGATAATGCTCACATGAATGTCATGCAGAATATATGTTCATGTCATTGTCACTCAAATGATTCACATTTAGTGAATAACGACAACGTTACAATGAATGTAATGTGTAAAATCATTTTGGAACTGAACCTCCCTTGCACTGCTTTGTTACACCTTTTTGTTGTTTCTGTGGTTTGGCCCTCATCTGCTCTGTAAATCAACATATTCCCATAGTTTGCTTCTTTAGCCAGTTTTGTAAACAAGCTGCGGGCATGGTGGTAAGGTGTTTTTGTTAGAAGAGAGTGAAAGGAGGATACCTAGTCAATTGTACAACACTGCGTTAAACTGAAATGTGTCTCTTACTTTTAACCCAGTCATGCTGCCTGCATTTTCTCTCTGGCTTGCTTCTCACTGTGTTAGCTGCATGTGTAAGCGCATCCTTGTAGCTACTGCCCCCTTGAAGATTCAGAAAATTACTGGACTCGATCCTCTCAATCCGTATATGATGTGAGACACATGACATAAGTACCAAACGTCATGTTTTGGTATCGGAAAAAGTACAGATGTTTCGGTATACATTGCAACACTATGGAAACGGGAGACTCAAACACAATGGTGTTCTCTCCGTGTTGCCCCCTACAAGTGTCACAGGACTCGTCTGAAGGTAACCCGATACCAGTTTAAAAAAGATTGAAAGTATGGAAGTAGTTTTGTGCCAACAAAAAGGGGTTAAATGTGTCAAAATATATATTTCCTGAGCTTTCTTGTATCTCCTAGATATAGGACAGACATTTCAAAACCTTATTTTTTGACTGTCTGTTTTACCATGTATCAATGTGTTATTCCATTCATTTCTATGGGCTATAGCCAGTGGTATAAAGTACGACCAATTTGTTCACATATGCAACAAAATATTTTGCTGTGTGACCAGGAAAAAAATCTCCCAGATAATTGTTCTAATGATAATTCTCCGCTGTACCGTTGTTTCTGATTCTGAGGGAAAAAGTCAGTGCAAATTCGATGGCACCATTATAGAGCGGAAACAGCTTGCTTCTAACACACGCCCGTGTAGTTTTAATCTGGGCTGCTAAAACGACTCGGGTGTTGTTAACCCTTTGTTTAAAATGTTTCAGTCATTACATCATTGGCTTGCTAGCTAATTTGACCACATTGTTACAGCCTTATAAATCCCTCAATCTACACAAAATGCCCCATAAGCAAAAACAGGTTTAAGCAAAAACAGGTTTAGAAATGTTTGCAGATGTTTTAAAAATAAAAAGTATTCAGACCCTTTCCTATGAGATTTGAAATAAAGCTCAGGTGCATCCTGTTTCCATTGATCATCCTTGATGTTTCTACAACTTGTTTGGAGTCCACCTGTGGTAAATTCAAATAATTGAACATGATTTGGAAAGGCACACACCTGTCTATATAAGGTCCCACACTTGACAGTGCATGTCAGAGCTAACACCAAGCCATGAGGTCGAAGGAATTGTCCGTAGAGCTCCGGGACAGGATTGTGTTGAGGTACAGATCTGGGGAAGGCTACCAAAAGATATCTATACCATGGAAGGTCCCCAAGAACACAGTGGCCTCCATCATTCCTATATGGAAGAAGTTTGTAACCACCAAGACTCTTCCTAGAGCTGGCCGCCCAGCCAAATTAAGCAATCGGGGTAGAAGGGCCTTGGTCAGGGAGGTGACCAAGAACCCAATGATCACTCTGTGGAGATGGGAGAACCTTACAGAAGGAAAACCATCTCTGCAGCGCACCACCAATCAGGCGGAAGCCACTCCTCAGTAAAAAGGCACATGACAGACTGCTTGGAGTTTGCTAAAAGGCACCTGAAGACACTCAGACCATGAGAAACCAGATTGAACACTTTGGCCTGAATGCCAAGTGCCACGTCTGGAGGAAACCTGGCACCATCCCCACGGTGAAGCAAGCATGCTGTGGGGATGTTTTTCAGCGGCAAGGACTGGGAGACTAGTCAGGATCAAGGCAAAGATAAACGGAGCAAAGTACAGAGAGATCCTTGATGAAAACCTGCTCGGGACCTCAGACTGGGGCGAAGGTTGACCATCCAACTGGACAACGACCCTAAGCACACAGCCTTGAGTGGCCCAACCAGAGCCCAGACTTGAACCCGATCTAACATATTTTCAGGAAAGACCTGAAAATAGCTGTGCCACAATTCTCCATTCCATCCTGACAGAGCTTGAGAGGATCTGCAGAGATGAACGTGAGAAACTCCCCAAATACAGGTGTGCTCGTAGTTCCATACCCTTGAAGAATCAATGCTGTAATTGCTGCCAAGTGTGCTTCAAAAAAGTGCTGAGTGAAGGCCCTGAATACTTATGTAAATGTAATATTTAAGTTGTATTTTTTATAAATTGGCACAACTTTCTAAAAACGGTTTTTGCTTTGTCATTATGGGGTATTGTGTAGATTGAAGGGGGGCAATTTCATATTTTAGAATAAGGCTGTAACGTAAAACAAAATGTGGAAAAAGTCATGGGGTTTGAATACTTTCCGAAGGCACTAGGTCTACAGGATAGCAATGAGTGTACAATTTTTTTAATGTAATTTATCTCAATATGAAAATAGTGCTTTTACACAGTAAAGAAACTCAATATTCCACAAATGACTTTGTAATTTCAATGACTGGTATTTGTATCAGCATTTCAGCTTTTATAATAAACTAATGTCTTTACATTGTAATAAACTAAAGGTTTATACTTTTAGGGATTGAAATGGACAGACCCTTTTCCCTAGAGTTTGTTTTGTTGATCACTGACTTTAATTTGGCTCCTGATGAGGTCCATTATCACTGGCTAACGACCCCTGCCCTGTCTCTTTCCAGGTGATGCAGAAGGATAGCGAGAAGAACATGTCCATCAAGAAACTCTGGAAGTAGACCTTTGGGATTTTTTGGGACCCGAACGCAGATATTTACCTGCAAAGTCAAACATGTATATTTTTACTCTTTTGTTTTAAGATTGGTTTATAATTGTTACCCAAAATTAAGTCTAAAATAAAATGGTGTCTCCCCACTGAGAAATAAGTCCCCCATTTCCATTTTTTTTCCCACCCTCTTCTCCTGTAGCCTGATCCAAAGTCTGTTTGTGCTTGGTAGCCTACACAACTATAGGAGTTGGCTATACAGGCTCTCTCCCCCCACATTCAAGGTAAATACTGCAGATGTTGGCTCAATTGGAAATTACCTTTTAAATGTCACGCGCTATATATAGCCTGGTTTCTGATTGAATCCCGGCCTGAATAAGGAATACTCCTCTTAGCAGAATTCCAGGCGTTTTTATCTTTCCTCGATTCCTTGTGTCCCATCTTCTCGCCACTCTCATCCAATAGATCTCTCATCCATTGGTTTGTGCAGGGCCTAGTAGAGCCCTATGCTGTAACACCAAGTCGTGAACCACTTTTTACACGCCCACAACCCAATCATCAGATTACGAAAACCCCATCTTAATGCAAGGTATAACCGGGGCTAGAAGGTCAATGACAAGTGAGGCCAAATAAACAGGGTCACCTTGTATATTTATGGAAGACATTTTCTTGGATGGTTTGGTTAAATTTGAGATCTCACAATCAGTCAGTGTTATTTTTCTTACTATTAATAATTGATCATTTACTAATCAATATCTTCATCTTGTCGACATGTTTCATTTAAATCAATACTGATACTTACTAGATTAATCTACATATTCTAGATTATTATAGAGGGTATAGCTCTGTTAAATAATATATATATGAATAGTATATACACTAGGTTTTCAAGACCATTGTCCAACATGCTTTTTCTTGGTCGTCACATTGCCAATTAGGATTAGGCCTATTATGCACTACAAGCCCAGCCAGTATCCACAACTCTCAAATTGCACAGAGAGACAAAATAAATTCAGTAAACTGGACAAGCGGTAACAACATCCAATACTTCTGATCCAACTTGAAATGGCAACGACAAGTCTCACAAACAGACATCCATTGTCAAGAGCTAAGCAAACCCACGCAGTTTAAATTGATTCCACTGTATTCACTTGAGTCACCACCGATAGCTGTTTACCTTTTGTGGAAAGGTCCCATTCCCAAGTTCCCTCTTTATTCTCCACTCATCTTAATGTCTGTTTGCCACCACCAACACCATCACTCTGGCAGTGGTGGTCTTGTGATTTAGCGTAAATGCATGTGATTTTGTTCTGGTTTCTGAGATTATGGCAGAGAAACACTTCAGTCCAAATCCATTCCTATTATCTCAGCCATCAGCTAGTTTCCATGGTGTACAGTAATGGAGCGTTATTGTATTATAATAGCGCCTCTGTAGCTCCAGGGATTGTATGCTAGGTGGTTTGGACCCAGTGGACCTCAATCTCAACCCTCTGCAGTATGTCCCGGAGTTCTAAACGTCCTCCCACTGTCAACTGCATTTATTATCAGAGGGGAGGGGGGGGTCAAAATCAAAAGTAACAGTCCGTATCTGGTGTGGCCACCTGCTGCATTAAGTTACTGCAGTGCATCTCTTCATGGGCTGCACCAGATTTGGCAGTTCTTGCTGTGAGATGTTACCCCGCTCTTCCACCAAGGCACCTGCAAGTTCCCGGACATTTCTGGGGGGAATGGCCCTAGCCCTCACCCTCCGATCCAACAGGTCCCAGACATGCTCCATGGGATTGAGATCCTGGCTCTTCGCTGGCCATGGCAGACACTGACATTCTGTCTTGCAGGAAATCACGCACAGAACGAGCAGTATGGCTGGTGACATTGTCATGCTGGAGGGTCATGTCAGGATGAGCCTGCAGGAAGGGTACCACATGAGGGAGGAGCATGTCTTCCCTGTAACGCACAGCTTTGAGATTGCCTGCAATGACAACAAGCTTAGTCCGATGATGCTGTGACACACCGCCCCAGACCATGACAGACCCTCCACCTCCAAATCAATCCCGCTCCAGAGTACAGGCCTCAATGTAACGCTCATTCCTTCGACGATAAATGCAAATCCGACCATCACCTCTGGTGAGACAACCGCGACTCGTCAGTGAAGAGCACTTTTTGCCAGTCCTGTCTGGTCCAGCGATGGTGTGTTTGTGCCCATAGGCAACGCCGCCTTACAACAGGCCTACAAGCCCTAAGTCCAGCCTCAGCCTAGTATGGACAGTCTGAGCACTGATGGAAGGATTGTGCGTTCCTGGTGTAACTCTGGCAGTTGTTGTTGCCATCCTGTACCTGTCCTGCAGGTGTGATGTTCGGATGTACCGATTCTGTGCAGGTGTTGTTACACGTGGTCTGCAACTGCGAGGACAATCAGCTGTCCGTCTTGTCTCCCTGTAGCTCTGTCTTAGGCATCTCACAGTATGGACGTTGCAATTTATTGCCCTGGCCACATCTGCAGTCCTCATGCCTCATTGCACCATGCCTAAGGCACATTCATGCAGATATGCAGGGACCCTGGGAATCTTTATTTTGGTGTTTTTCAGAGTCAGTAGAAAGGCCTCTCGTGTCCTAAGTTTTCATAACTGTGACCTTAATTGCCTACCGTCTGTAAGCTGTTAGTGTCTTAACGACCGTTCCACAGGTGCATGTTTATTAATTGTTTTTGGTTCATGGGAAACAGCATGGGAAACGTTGTTTAAACCCTTTACAATTAAAATCTGAAGTTATTTGGGTTTTTACGAATTATCTTTGAAAGACAGGGTCCCTAAAAAGGAATGTTTCTATTTTTGCTGAGTTTACATGGGCGCTGTCTAAGTCCTCCTTTACTAGAACCCGGTCGATTAGGTGGCCATAACCCTCGACCGACTGCCTCATCTCCTGAAGGTCCTCCTAGCCATGGAACAGAGAGTGAGCGGAGATTCAGGAGTATCAGATGTTTTAAAAGTATTGTTTTTACTGTAGCTACTGGAAACACTTGAGTAACTGAGGATTGCAAAGTGTATTGAAACTAGGGGCTTCCACACAGGTGTGGTTCCTGGGTTAGTTCATCAATTAACATCCCATCATGCTTAGGTTCATGTATACTGAACAAAAATAAACGCAACATGTAAAATGTTGGTTTCATGAGTTGAAATAAAAGATCCCATGAATGTTCCTTATGCACAGAAAGCTTATTTCTCTGAACTGTTTTGCACAAATTTGTTTGGATCCCTCTTAATGACAATTTCTCCTTTGCCAAAATAATCCATCCACTTGACAGGTGTGGCATATCAAGAAGCTGATTAAACAGCATGATCATTGCACCTTGTGCTGGGGACAATAAAATGCCAGTAAAATGTGCAGTTTTGTCACACAACAAAATGCCACAGATGTCTTAAGTTTTGAGGGAGTGTGCAATTGGTATGCTGACCACCAGAGCTGTTGCCAGAGAACTGAATGTTAATTTCTCTACCATAAGCCACCTCCAACGTAGTTAGAGAATGTGGCAGTACATCCAACCGACCTCACAACCGCAGAACACGTGTAACCACGCCAGCCCAGGACCTCCACATGGTTTCATAAGAAAGAAAACCATATAGCATGGCTGTCTGTCACCAGATCTCAACCCATTTGAGATTTTGTGCCTGAGACACCAACAAGACACAAAATTATGGAATTCCTTGCGGAAGAATGGTGTCACATTCCCTCAAATAGAGTTCTAGAATACATGCCAAGGTGCATTGACGCTGTTCTTGCTCATGGTAGCTCAACGCCCTATGTTGATGTTTCCTTTATTTTGGCAGCTACCTGTACGTAGGTATTATCATGTCCATTTGAATGAATTTAGCCTATTTTGTTCTCAAATTGTGAAACTGAGCTGCTTTTCCCTTTTTCAATGTATGTACAGTGCCTTGCGAAAGTATTCGGCCCCCTTGAACTTTGCGACCTTTTGCCACATTTCAGGCTTCAAACATAAAGATATAAAACTGTATTTTTTGGGAAGAATCAACAACAAGTGGGACACAATCATGAAGTGGAACGACATTTATTGGATATTTCAAACTTTAACAAATCAAAAACTGAAAAATTGGGCATGCAAAATTATTCAGCCCCCTTAAGTTAATACTTTGTAGCGCCACCTTTTGCTGCGATTACAGCTGTAAGTCGCTTGGGGTATGTCTCTATCAGTTTTGCACATCGAGAGACTGAAATTTTTTCCCATTCCTCCTTGCAAAACAGCTCAAGCTCAGTGAGGTTGGATGGAGAGCATTTGTGAACAGCAGTTTTCAGTTCTTTCCACAGATTCTCAATTGGATTCAGGTCTGGACTTTGACTTGGCCATTCTAACACCGGGTTATGTTTATTTTTGAACCATTCCATTGTAGATTTTGCTTTATGTTTTGGATCATTGTCTTGTTGGAAGACAAATCTCCGTCCCAGTCTCAGGTCTTTTGCAGACTCCATCAGGTTTTCTTCCAGAATGGTCCTGTATTTGGCTCCATCCATCTTACCATCAATTTTAACCATCTTCCCTGTCCCTGCTGAAGAAAAGCAGGCCCAAACCATGATGCTGCCACCACCATGTTTGACAGTGGGGATGGTGTGTTCAGGGTGATGAGCTGTGTTGCTTTTACGCCAAACATAACGTTTTGCATTGTTGCCAAAAAGTTCAATTTTGGTTTCATCTGACCAGAGCACCTTCTTCCACATGTTTGGTGTGTCTCCCAGGTGGCTTGTGGCAAACTTTAAACGACACTTTTTATGGATATCTTTAAGAAATGGCTTTCTTCTTGCCACTCTTCCATAAAGGCCAGATTTGTGCAATATACGACTGATTGTTGTCCTATGGACAGAGTCTCCCACCTCAGCTGTAGATCTCTGCAGTTCATCCAGAGTGATCATGGGCCTCTTGGCTGCATCTCTGATCAGTCTTCTCCTTGTATGAGCTGAAAGTTTAGAGGGACGGCCAGGTCTTGGTAGATTTGCAGTGGTCTGATACTCCTTCCATTTCAATATTATCGCTTGCACAGTGCTCCTTGGGATGTTTAAAGCTTGGGAAATCTTTTTGTATCCAAATCCGGCTTTAAACTTCTTCACAACAGTATCTCGGACCTGCCTGGTGTGTTCCTTGTTCTTCATGATGCTCTCTGCGCTTTTAACGGACCTCTGAGACTATCACAGTGCAGGTGCATTTATACGGAGACTTGATTACACACAGGTGGATTGTATTTATCATCATTAGTCATTTAGGTCAACATTGGATCATTCAGAGATCCTCACTGAACTTCTGGAGAGAGTTTGCTGCACTGAAAGGAAAGGGGCTGAATAATTTTGCACGCCCAATTTTTCAGTTTTTGATTTGTTAAAAAGTTTGAAATATCCAATAAATGTCGTTCCACTTCATGATTGTGTCCCACTTGTTGTTGATTCTTCACAAAAAAATACAGTGTTATATCTTTATGTTTGAAGCCTGAAATGTGGCAAAAGGTCGCAAAGTTCAAGGGGGCCGAATACTTTCGCAAGGCACTGCATGTCAATAGGATGCGATTGCTGTCCCTATGAGGGTGGGCGTGTCCCCATAGGTTGAGTTTGACTTAAAGGGAACTGCACCCGCAGACTTGGCCTCATTTTTGGGCTTGCTCCTCAAGAAATGCTGGCTGCCATGACAGAAGCCAAACATGAGTTGGCTTGGGGGTGTGGGTTGATGTGAGTGTTCCTTGAGTGTGTCCTTGCCACCACCAAGACACACCAATCTGTCAGAACCTTGCCCACAGCTGTTAACCCCCACTCAATCACAACAAACAAACCACCTGCAGGTTGAGTTCAATAACTACAGGCAGTAGGTATGGTGAGATGCCGGAAGAAGCTTTGCATAGGTCAGTACATGCACACCAATATTCCATTATTATTCAGAATCCTGAAGTATTCTATTTTTGAGTTGACGCATATGAACATCATATCCCGTTTACAATAACCCGAAAAGGCTTCTATTACAATTATGAGAAACCCGGATAAGATGCCTGGGATAGGCTGATCTTAGACGGGATACAGTGGCATGTAAACATCCCGTTTACGATTGTTTTCGAAATTGCGCATGCTCAAATTTACATATCATGGTTGTTGTGTAATGATGTTTTCATCTGATTGTCAAACTAATTGCTCCAAAAAGTAGGCTACCTGCGCAGTTTGATCCACGATAGCAATTCCATAATTCATTTTGCTCATACTCTATATTTAAGCAATAAGACCCAAGGAGGTGTGGTATATAGCCAATATACCATGGATAAGGGCTGTTCTTAAGCACGGCGCAAAGCGGAGTGCCTGGACACCACCCTTAGCCGTTGTATATTAGCCATATATCACAAACCCCCAGAGGTGACTTATTGCTATTATAAACTGGTTACCAATGTAATTAGAGCAGTACAAATGCATGTTTTGTCATACCCATGGTATAAGGTCTGATATCAGGGCTGTCAGCCAATCAGCATTCAGGGCTCGAACCACCCAGTTTATAATGGACCGTATAGCCTACTGGCTACTTTTACCCCTAATTTAGACAAGTTTCGGCTTATAATTTCATAACTTGTTGCCCTAGTAGACTAAATAAAGGAGTAGACACCAGAATAATGTCTTACATTGAGAGAATTAATGCATTAGTAATCTAGGTAAAATCGTTAAAGTTGTCTGTTTTGTTTAGGGACCGGAGAGAAAACCACTCCAAAACAGAAATATTGGTCCTGTGCAAAATGTCATCAGTTTGACCGGTTTTAAGGAAATGAAAAGCTGAGAAAACAATTAAACATGTTTCTGTTAAGACTTCAGCTCATGTTGGGTGCATATTTTATGTGGTTGAAATACTGTCTGCTTGCATGTCAGTGTCAAAGATGAACTACGCGCACATTCACATTTTCTCAAGAGATTCTATGCTGAAAGAAATCCATCATATTTCTCTGCTCCTGTTCCTGAGATAAAATGAACATTTGTTCTATAATTTTACTGCAAGAAATGCATAATGCAAAAATGATATTTCTCTACCTGTGAGAGGTTATAGGCCTACAGTCAGTGTCCAGATTTCAGTTTCTATTCCATTTAACCCATGACAGATGTCATACCTTCGTGTGTCGTATACAGTGCCTTCAGAAAGTATTCAGACCCTTAGACTTTTCCCATATTGTATTGTGTTAGACAGAATTTAAAATTGATTCCATTTCTGTTTTGTGTCACTAGCCTACACACAATAATACCCCATAATATCAAAGTGGAATTATGTTTTTAAAATGTTTGATTAATGAATAAAAAAATTAAAAGCTGAAATGTTCTTGAGTCAATAAGTATTCCACCCCATTTATGGCAAGCATAAATGAGTAAAAATATGCTTAAGTCACACATTTCATGGACTAATAAGTTATGCATATGTAAATAAGATTTCAGTTTTAATTTTCAATACATTTGTCATTATGGGATATTGTGTCAATTTAATCCATTTTGAAATCAGGCTGTAACACAAAATGTGGTTTAAGTCTAGGGGTATGAATACTTTTAAGGCACTGCAACAGGAGTTCCCTCATTGTGTTGCAGAAAAAACAGGGTTCTCAGTCACATCCCATATTGACTGATACCATTCAATTCAATAATGAAAAGGAAATAGATTATAAGTAAAACTTGTGTCAAGTAAAATTGTAATACCGAGTGCCGTTTAGAGACATCAGTATCAAGCCCATCTGTCAAGTCTGCAAGTCTCCATATGTTGGCTCCATACATGTCTCTGTGAGTACATACACACATAGTCACTGGTCTATTACCAATGGCAATTACTGTAGGATAGGCAGACTGAACCAGTATTTTTGGGGTGTGTCTCCATAACCGTGGCACATCTAGCCACTGGGATTTTGCCCGTTCTTCAAGGCAAAACTGCTCCAGCTCCTTCAAGTTGGATGGGTTCCGCTGACGTACAGCAATCTTTAAGTCATACCACAGATGGTCTGGGCTTTGACTAGGCCATTCCAAGACATTTAAATGTTTCCCCTTAAACCACTCGAGTGTTGCTTTTAGCAGTATGCTTAGTGTCATTGTCCTGCGGGAAGGTGAATCTCCATCCCAGTCTCAAATCTCTGGCAGACTGAAACAGGTTTCCCTCGAGAATTTCCCTGTATTTAGCTCCATCCA
The DNA here is from genome assembly GCF_018296145.1 of Oncorhynchus tshawytscha. Lineage (NCBI taxonomy): Eukaryota > Metazoa > Chordata > Actinopteri > Salmoniformes > Salmonidae > Oncorhynchus > Oncorhynchus tshawytscha. The sequence goes on from NC_056453.1 coordinate 2,870,736, forward strand.
TCATTCCTTCAATTCTGACCAGTTTCCCAGTCCCTGCCGATGAAAAACATCCCCACAGCATGATGCTGTTCTTGTGTTGGGTTTGTGCCAGACATAGCGTTTTCCTTGATGACCAAAAAGCGCAATTTTAGTCTCATCTGACCAGAGTACCTTGTTCCATATGTTTTGGGAGTCAACAACATGCCTTTTGGCGAACACCAGCCGTGTTTGCTTATTTTTATCTTTGATCTCTTTGTTGCCGCTCTGATTATTGCCCTCCTTGCCTGGTCTGTGAGTTTTGGTGGGCGGCAGGTTTCTCTTGGCAGGTTTGTTGTGGTGCCATATTCTTTCAATGTTTTTAATAATGGATTTAATGGTGCTCCTTGGGATGTTCAAAGTTTTTGATATTTTTTCAATAACAAAACCCTGAGCTGTACTTCTCCACAACGTTGTCCCTGACCTGTTTGGAGAGCTCCTTCATCTTCATGCTGCTGCTTGCTTGGTGGTGCTGCTTGCTTAGTGGTGTTGTAGACTCTAGGGCCTTTCAGAACAGGTGTATATATACTGAGATCATGTGACAGGTCATGTGACACTTAGATTGCACACAGGTGGACTTTATTTAACTAATTATGTGACTTCTGAAGGTAATTGGTTGCACCACATCTTATTTAGGGGCTTCATAGCAAAGTGGGTGAATACATATGCACAAACCACTTTTCTTATTTTTATTTAATTTTTTCAAGCAAGCTATTTTTTTCACTTCACAAATTTGGACTATATTGTCCGAAATAAAAATCCATTTAAATTACAGGATGTAATGCAACAAAATAGGAAAAACGCCAAGGGGGTGTCCTTGCCTAAACCTTCCTAATTCTGGTCTCCCCATCAACAACAATTGGTAAGCAAGCAAGAGAAGAGACTGGAGCTGAGGTCTTTGCCAGCGCCCCATTGATGGGCATAGCCGGTAGATCAGCTCCTGGCCCCTCATTAAAGATACTGGTCTTACACACACACACACTGATTACATTATCGATGTAATTATGATATCTGATGTGAAATAGAAAAGTGAATGCAGCAATCAGGCTGATTCCACCATGCTAATAATCATAACCACCATCGATAATGTAATCGACCATGCCCGGGTAGAATGGTAAACACAGCAATCAGGCTGATTCCACCAGGCTAATCATAACCACCATCGATAATGTAATCGACCATGCCCGGGTAGAATGGTAAACACAGCAATCAGGCTGATTCCACCATGCTAATCATAACCACCATCGATAATGTAATCGACCATGCCCGGGTAGAATGGTAAACACAGCAATCAATCATAACCACCATCGGCTGATTCCACCAGGCTGCCACCAATCATAACCACCATCGATAATGTAATCGACCATGCCCGGGTAGAATGGTAAACACAGCAATCAGGCTGATTCCACCATGCTAATCATAACCACCATCGATAATGTACCATGCCCGGGTAGAATGGTAAACCATGCCCGGGTAGAATGGTAAACACAGCAATCAGGCTGATTCCACCATGCTAATCATAACCACCATCGATAATGTAATCGACCATGCCCGGGTAGAATGGTAAACACAGCAATCAGGCTGATTCCACCATGCTAATCATAACCACCATCGATAATGTAATCGACCATGCCCGGGTAGAATGGTAAACACAGCAATCAGGCTGATTCCACCATGCTAATCATAACCACCATCGATAATGTAATCGACCATGCCCGGGTAGAATGGTAAACACAGCAATCAGGCTGATTCCACCATCGCTAATCATAACCACCATCGATAATGATAATGGTAAACACAGCAATCAGGCTGATTCCACCATGCTAATCATAACCACCATCGATAATGTAATCGACCATGCCCGGTAGAATGGTAAACACAGCAATCAGGCTGATTCCACCATGCTAATCATAACCACCATCGATAATGTAATCGACCATGCCCGGGTAGAATGGTAAACACAGCAATCAGGCTGATTCCACCATGCTAATCATAACCACCATCGATAATGCCCGGGTAGAATGGTAAACACAGACCATGCCCGGGTAGAATGGTAAACACAGCAATCAGGCTGATTCCACCATGCTAATCATAACCACCATCGATAATGTAATCGACCATGCCCGGGTAGAATGGTAAACACAGCAATCAGGCTGATTCCACCATGCTAATCATAACCACCATCGATAATGTACCATGCCCGGGTAGAATGGTAAACACAGCAATGCCCACCATGGGTAGAATGGTAAACACAGCAATCAGGCTGATTCCACCAGGCTAATCATAACCACCATCGATAATGTAATCGACCATGCCCGGGTAGAATGGTAAACACAGCAATCAGGCTGATTCCACCATGCTAATCATAACCACCATCGATAATGTAATCGACCATGCCCGGGTAGAATGGTAAACACAGCAATCAGGCTGATTCCACCATGCTAATCATAACCACCATCGATAATGTAATCGACCATGCCCGGGCTAGAATGGTAAACACAGCAATCAGGCTGATTCCACCATGCTAATCATAACCACCATCGATAATGTAATCGACCATGCCCGGGTAGAATGGTAAACACAGCAATCAGGCTGATTCCACCATGCTAATCATAACCACCATCGATAATGTAATCGACCATGCCCGGGTAGAATGGTAAACACAGCAATCAGGCTGATTCCACCATGCTAATCATAACCACCATCGATAATGTAATCGACCATGCCCGGGTAGAATGGTAAACACAGCAATCAGGCTGATTCCACCATGCTAATCATAACCACCATCGATAATGTAATCGACCATGCCCGGGTAGAATGGTAAACACAGCAATCAGGCTGATTCCACCAGGCTAGGTTATGAAAGGGAATTGGGACAAAACTCAAAACTGTCACCAACCTGATTCAAGTGTCTTCCCTGTTCCATTTACAGGAATGTTCACAGCGAGGGCATGTCTACGTGATCCTGAGGGTCCCCTTGCTGGTCTTCTCTATGTTGCATGTTCGGCTGCAAACTCTCGAACAGCTGCAGCAGGCAATCCTCATAAACATTGTACTTCCTCGTCTTATGAGGTGGTGTTGACTGGGAGGGGCTGTGACAGGGTGATACAATATACAGCCAAGTAGCAAATTGCATTTTGTTATAAAGAAGGGACAAAGCTTTTTGATAATGCTCTTCACAACCAAAATGACTGCTACTTGTTTGTATCTGCTTGGCTGGGGAATTGAGCTATTAGTTCATCAAACCGGCTATTTTTAATACAACTTTTCTTGTAACAGTAAAAAATAGATAATAATAATTAAAGAGCAGCAGTAAAATAACAGTAGTGAGGCTATATACAGGGGGTACCGGTTGCGGGGGCACAGGTTAGTCAAGGTAATTGAGGTAATATGTACATGTAGGTAGAGTTAAAGTGACTCTGCATAGATAATAAACAGAGAGTAGCAGCAGGGTAAGGGGGTGGGGGGGATAATGCAAATAGTCTGGGTAGCCATTTGATTAGCTGTTCAGGAGTCTTATGGCTTGGGGGTAGAAGCTGTTAAACTCTACGGGATCGGTGTCCCCCCGTGAACGGTTGAGCTAACGTATTGTGTATGTGATTAGCATGAATTTGTAAGTAACAAAAACATTTCCCAGGACATAGACATATCTGATATGGGCAGAAATCTTAAATTCTTGGATCGGTCTAAAACTTTGCAAATGCAGTGCTCCCATCTAGTGGCCAAAATGTAAATGGCGCCTAACCTGGAATAGTACATTATGGCATTTCTCTTTCATTTCAAAAATGATGGTACAGAAAAAACATGTTTTTTTTCTTTGTATTATCTTTTACCAGATCTAATGTGTTATCTTCTCCTACATTAATTTCACATTTCAACAAACATTCAAAGTGTTTCCTATCAAATGGTATCAAGAATATGCATTTCCTTGCTTCAGGTCCTGAAGTACAGGCGGTTAGATTTGGGTATGTCATTTTAGGTCGAAAATTGAAAAAAGGGGCTGATCCTTATTAAGAAGCTTTTTGGACCTAGACTTGGCGTTCCGGTACCGCTTGCCGCATGGTAGCAGAGAGAACAGTCTATGACTAGGGTCGCTGGAGTCTTTGACAATTTTTAGGGCCTTCCTCGGACACTGCCTGGTATAGACGTCCTGGATGGCAGGAAGCTTGGCCCCAGTGATGTACTGGGCCGTACGCACTACCCTCTGTAGTGCCTTGCGGTCAGAGGCCAAGCAGTTGCCAGGCAGTGATGCAACCAGTCAAATCAAATGTTATTGGTCACATACACGTGTTTAGCAGATGTTATTGCAGGTGTACCGAAATGCTTATGCTTATAGTTCCGACAGTGCAGCAATATCTAACAAGTAAGATCTAACAATTTCACAACATATTCCCAATACACACAAATCTAAGTAAAGGAATGGAATTAAGAATATATAAATATATGGATGAGCAATGTCAGAGCGGCATAGACTAAGATACAGTAGAAAAGTATAGAATACAGGATATACATATGAGATGAGTAATGCAAGGTATGTAAACATTGTTAAAGTGACATTATTAAACTGACTAGTGTTCCATTTATTAAAGTGGCCATTGATTTCAAGTCTGTATATATAGGCAGAAGCCTCTCTGTGCTAGTGAAGGCTATTTAACAGTCTGATGGCCTTGAGAAAGAAGCTGTTTTTCAGTTTCTCGGTCCCAGCTTTGATGCACCTGTACTGACCTCTTCTGGATGATAGTGGGGTGAACAGGCAGTGGCTCGGGTGGTTGTTGTCCTTGATGATCTTTGTGGCCTTCCTGTGACATCGGGTGCTGTAGGTGTCCTGGAGGGCAGGCAGTTTTCCCCCGGTGATGCGTTGTGCGGACCGCACCACCCTCTGGAGGGCCCTGTGGTTGTGGGTGTTGCAGTTGCCACACCAGGCGGTGATACAGCCCGACAGGATGCTCTCAATTGTGCACCTGTAAAAGTCTGTGAGGTTTTTAGGTGACAAGCCACATTTCCTCAGACTCCTGAGGTTGAAGAGGCGCTATTGCGCCTTCTTCCCCACACTGTCATTGTGGTGGACCATTTCAGTTTGTCCGTGATATGTATGGCGCGGAACTTAAAACGTTCCACCTTCTCGACTGCTGTCCCGTCGATGTGGATAGGGGGGTACTCCCTCTGCTGTTTCCTGAAGTCCACGATCATCTCCTTTTGCTTTTTTAAAGTTAAGTGAGAGGTTCTTTTGCATTGTCTGTGGACCTATTGGGGCGGTAAGCAAATTGAAGTGGGTCTAGGGTGACAGGTAAGGTGGAGGTGATATGATCCTTGACTAGTCTCTCAAAGCACTTCATGATGACAGAAGTGAGTGCTACTGGGCGACAGTCATTTAGTTCGGTTACCTTTGCATTCTTGGGTACAGGAACAATGATAGCCCTCTTGAAGCATGTGGGGACAGCAGACTGGGATAGGGAGAGATTGAATATGTATATAAACACACCAGCCAGCTGGTCTGCGCATGCTCTGAGGACGCGGCTAGGGATGCCATCTAGGCTGGCAGCCTTGCGAGGGTTAACATGTTTAAATGTCTTACTCATGTCAGCCATGGAGACGGAGAGCCCACAGTCCTTGGTAGTGGGCCACGTTGGTGGCACTGTGTTATCCTCAAAGCGGGCAAAGAACGTGTTTAGCTTGTCCGGAAACAAGACATCAGTGTCCGCGACGTGGCTGGTTTTCCTTTTGTAGTGTGTGATTGTCTGTAGACCCTGCCACATACATCTTGTGTCTGAGCCGTTGAATTGCGACTCCACTTTGTCTCTATACTGACGTTTTCCCTGTTAGATCTCCTTGCGGAGGGAATGACTACCCTGTTTGTATTCTGCCATATTCCCAGTCACCTTGCCATGGTAAATGTGGTGGTTCAAGCTCCACAGTTTCTGGTTTTAATAGTTACAGTGGGTTCTTTTTTCAGGCGTTATTGTTTCTGTTTGTGTTTCATGTCTATACGCTACTCCTCTTTGTTATATTGTTCGATGTTCCGCTTATAATTCAATCCACCACCTGCACAAACATTTTTCAAAAATAAAAATAGATATTAATAAAAATAAAATAAATGACAAAAAAAACATTTAAACTCATCACCTGCACTTGCTTTCTGACTCCCAGCGTATACATTTCAGAATACTGACTGTTCCTGTTTATATGTTTCAGAATACTGACGGTTCCTGTTTATATGTTTCAAGTCTGTACGCTACTCGTGTTTCTTGTTTTGTTCCATGTTCGTTTATTTGTTAAATTCACTCCCTGTACTTGCTTCCCGATTATTAGTGTTCACGTTACAGAATAACACCTCACCAAAGGGAAGCAACAGCGGTTTATTGTTTACTGGTTACGTCAGGTCCATGGGCCGCTGCCGAAGCTACCGGCGATGCCTCAGCTAGCTCGTCAGGCTTTCAAGCCTCAGCTAGCTCGTCAGGCTTTCAAGCCTCAGCTGGCTCGTCAGGCTTTCAAGCCTCAGCTGGCTCGTCAGGCTTTCAAGCCTCAGCTGGCTCGTCAGGCTTTCAAGCCTCAGCTGGCTCGTCAGGCTTTCAAGCCTCAGCTGGCTCGTCAGGCTTTCAAGCCTCAGCTGGCTCGTCAGGCTTTCAAGCCTCAGCTGGCTCGTCAGGCTTTCAAGCCTCGGCTGGCTCGTCAGGCTTTCAAGCCTCAGCTGGCTCGTCAGGCTTTCAAGCCTCGGCTGGCTCGTCAGGCTTTCAAGCCTCGGCTGGCTCGTCAGGCTTTCAAGCCTCGGTTGGCTCGTCATGTTCTCAAGCCTCGGTTGGCTCGTCAGGATCCCATGCCTCAGCCGGCACGTCAGGCTCCCGTGCCTCAGCCGGCCCATCAGGCTCCCGTGCCTCAGCCGGCTCGTCAGGTTCCCATACCTCAGCCCGCTCGTCAGTCTCCCATGCCTCAGCCGGATCGACAGGTTCCCGCACCTCAGCTGGATTTGCAGGTTCCCACGCCTAAGCTGATTCTACAGGTTCCCACACCTCAGCAGAGGCGACCGGCCCGCTCCTGGTTCCCGGGACCGTCCCTCTCGTTGGTGTCCTGTGGCTGGAGCCACGCGTCAAGGAGGGGGTACCTGCTATTTTTATACTTTATAACCGGAACCCCCTTCAGAAGCTAGCCAGCTAACTAGCTACTAGCTAGTAGCCAGTTAGTCACTGCTAGCGGTCTTCACCGTTAACTCGGACACCAGCCAGACTCAGATCAGTCAATACCTGCCAGTCTGCACAGCGCGATATCAACCCAGAGCATATTGGACTGCTTTTCTCGACCACATCTCCGGATTCCTACCGCAAGCTCTGAACCGTTACACCGGATCATCGCAGCTAGTTAGCTTTAATCCAAGTGGCTACTCCTGGCTAAGGTCTCTGTCCCAAAGCAACCACCAGTTAGCCTTGAGCTAACCTCAAGCTAGGCCCATCTCCAGGCTAGCCAAAGAGATCTACCAGCCAATTCTTGGGCTACAATACATCTTTTGCCGATTGGCCTGGACCCTTTACTGCCGACCTGGAGCCTCGCCAATCCATCACGACTGGTCTGCCGACGTAATCGTCCAAGGTGGTTTCAACAGGCTCTTCCGTTGCGACGTCGCCGGAGGTCCATCTGCTAGCGCTGGCCCGCTAGCTGTCTGATTCGCCATGTCTCCAGCTCGCCTAGCGTAGTAACAACTACTGAATCAGCTCCCTGACTCATTGATTGCTACTCATTGGACCCTATGATCACTCGGCTATACATGCCTCTCTCTAATGTCAATATGCCTTGTCTATTGCTGTTTTGGTTAGTGATTATTGTCTTATTTCACTGTAGAGCCCCCAGCCCTGCCCAATATGCCTTAGATAGCCCTTTTGTTCCACCCCCGACACATGCGGTGACCTCACCTGGCTTAACTGGTGCCTCTAGAGACAAAACCTCTCTCATCGTCACTCAATGACTAGGTTTATCTCCACTGTACTCACATCCTACCATACCCTTGTCTGCACATTATGCCCTGAATCTATTCTTCCACGCCTATAAATCTGCTCCTTTTAATCTCTGTTCCTAACGCATTAGACGACCAGTTATTATAGCCTTTAGCAGTACCCTTATCCCACTGATGTAGAGGTTAAACCAGCACCTGCAGCCCCCAACACCCCTTCCATATTTCAAGCGCTCTCATTTGTTGACTTCTGTCAACGTAAAACCCTTGGTTTCATGCATGTTAACATTAGAAGCCTCCTCCCTAAGTTTGTTTCATTCACTGCTTTAGCACACTCCTCAACCCTGATGTCCTAGCCGTGTCTGAATCCTGGCTAAGGAAGGCCACCAAAAATCCTGAAATTTCCATCCCCAACTACAACATTCTCACTGCCAAATGGGGCGTGGTTGCAATCTACTGCAGAGATCTGTCATAATATCCAGGTCTGTGCCAAAACAATTTGAGCTTCTACTTTTAAAAATCCATCTCTCCAGAAACAAGTCTCTCACCAGTGCCGCTTGTTATAGACCCCTCTCAGCCCCCAGCTGTGCCCTGGACACCATATGTGAATTGATTGCCCCCCATCTATCTTCAGAGTTCGCTCTGTTAGGTGACCGAAACCGGGTTATGCTTAACACCCCGTCCGTCCTACAATCTAACCTAGATGCCCTCAATGTCACACAAATTATCATGAAAACCACCAGGTACAACCCTAAATCCGTAACCATGGGCACCCTCTTAGATATCATCTTGACCAGCTTGCCCTCTAAATACACCTCTGCAGTCTTCAACCAGGATCTCAGCGATCACTGCCTAATTGCCTGTGTCCGGTAATGGTTCCGCATTCAAAAAACCGCCCCTCATCACTGCCAAACACTTTCTAATCGACCTGGTCCGGGTATCCTGGAAGGATATTGACCTCATTCCGTCAGTAGATGATGCCTGGTTGCTCTTTAAAAGTGCTTTCCTCACCATCTTAAATAAGCATGCACCATTAAAAAAATGTAGAACTAAGAACAGATATAGCCCTTGGTTCACCCCAGACTTGACTGCCCTTGACCAGCACAAAAACATCCTGTGCCATTCTGCGTTAGCATTGAATAGCCCCCGCAATGTGCAACTTTTCAGGGAAGTCAGGAACCAATATACAGTGGGGCAAAATAGTATTTAGTCAGCCACCAATTGTGTAAGTTCTCCCACTTAAAAAGATGAGAAGGCCTGTAATTTTCATCATAGGTACACTTCAACTATGACAGACAAAATGAGAAAAAAATCCAGAAAATCACATTGTAGGATTTTTAATGAATTTATTTGCAAATTATGGTGGAAAATAAGTATTTGGTCACCTACAAACAAGCAAGATTTCTGGCTCTCACAGACCTGTAACTTCTTCTTTAAGAGGCGCCTCTGTCCTCCACTCGTTACCTGTCTTAATGGCACCTGTTTGAACTTGTTATCAGTATAAAAGACACCTGTCCACAACCTCAAACAGTCACACTCCAAACTCCACTATGGCCAAGACCAAAGAGCTGTCAAAGAACACCAGAAACAATATTGTAGACCTGCACCGGGCTGGGAAGACTGAATCTGCAATAGGTAAGCAGCTTGGTTTGAAGAAATCAACTGTGGGAGCAATTATTAGGAAATGGAAGACATACAAGACCACTGATAATCTCCCTCGATCTGGGGCTCCACGCAAGATCTCACCCCGTGGGGTCAAAATGATCACAAGAACGGTGAGCAAAAATCCCAGAGCTGGGACCAAGAGCTGGGACCAAAGTAACAAAGCCTACCATCAGTAATACACTACGTCGCCAGGGACTCAAATCCTGCAGTGCCAGACGTGTCCCCCTGCTAAAACCAGTACATGTCCAGGCCCGACTGAAGTTTGCTAGAGAGCATTTGGATGATCCAGAAGAAGATTGGGAGAATGTCATATGGTCAGATGAAACCAAAATATAACTTTTTGGTAAAAACTCAACTTGTCGTGTTTGAAGGTCAAAGAATGCTGAGTTGCATCCAAAGAACACCATACCTACTGTGAAGCATGGGGGTGGAAACATCATGCTTTGGGGCTGTTTTTCTGCAAAGGGACCAGGACGACTGATCCGTGTAAAGGAAAGAATGAATGGGGCCATGTATCGTGAGATTTTGAGTGCAAATCTCCTTCCATCAGCTAGGGCATTGAAGATGAAACGTGGCTGGGTCTTTCAGCATGACAATGATCCCAAACACACCGCCCGGCCAACGAAGGAGTGGCTTCGTAAGAAGCATTTCAAGGTCCTGGAGTGGCCTAGCCAGTCTCCAGATCTCAACCCCATAGAACATCTTTGGAGGGAGTTGAAAGTCCATGTTGCCCAGCAACAGCCCCAAAACATCACTGCTCTAGAGGAGATCTGCATGGAGGAATGGGCCAAAATACCAGCAACAGTGTGTGAAAACCTTGTGAAGACTTACAGAAAACGTTTGACCTCTGTCATTGCCAACAAAGGGTATATAACAAAGTATTGAGAAACTTTTGTTATTGACCAAATACTTATTTTCCACCATAATTTGCAAATAAATTCATAAAAAATCCTACAATGTGATTTTCTGGATTTTTCCCCCCTCATTTTGTCTGTCATAGTTGAAGTGTACCTCTGATAAAAATTTACAGGCCTCTCTCATCTTTTTAAGTAGGAGAACTTGCACAATTGGTGGCTGTTTTGACTAAATACTTTTTTGCCCCACTGTATATCTCCCTCTCTAACTTTAAGCATCAGCTTTCAGAGCAGTTTACCCATCACTGTACACAGCACCTCAACTACCTCATCCCCATGTTATTACTTATCCTCTTGCTCTTTTGCACCCCAGTATCTCTACTTAGATATCATCATCTGCACATCTATCACTATTAATGCATTAATATTAATGCTAAATTGTAATTATTTCGCCTCTAACCTCCCTACGGTGTGCACACACTGTACATAGATTTTTCAATTTTTTTCTATTGTGTTATTGACTGTATGTTTGTTTATGAGTAACTCTTTTGTTTTTGTCGCACTGCTTTGATTTCTCTTGGCCAGGTCGCAGTTGTTAATGAGAACTTGTTCTCAACTGGCCTACCTGGTTAAATAAAAGTGAAATTAAAAATATATATTTTTTTTAATTGATGGACGTCTATGGGAACGCAGGAGTGAGAGGAGGTCTGGCCTAGGGCACACTCGTTCATCCACAATGGCTTGCTCACCTTCAAAAGAATCCGGAAGTCCCCGAAGGCTGTTTTTCTGAGAGGATCCAAAGACACCCGAGCTCCCTCGAGAATCATCGGCGACGGGTGAGTCAGATACTCCGGAACTTATGCAACTGGACAGAGCTAGATTATTGTCTAGGGAACATTCACATAGGCTCAATTCCAACATTTGTCTGTACTGTGGGGCAGCGGGACATTATATAGCCACCTTCCCGGTTAAGATACCTATTTCTGTAGTTGGTACAAGTACTCTGGTGAGCCAGACTGGGAATGCTCTAAATCCCATCAACTGCACTCCTTTTTTTGTGATACTGCTCTGGGGAGACCAGTCTAAATCTCTCCGGGTGCTCATTGACTCTGGGGCGGATGAGAGTTTTATGGATGCTACCCTAGTTTCTGAATTTGATATCCCCACTCAACTCCTCTCTGTTCCCATGGATGCTAGAGCACTGGACGGGCGCTCCATTGGTAGTTGGTAGCACTGTTCCAGTTAATTTGCGGGTTTCAGGAAATCAGTGAGGCTATACAACTTCTCCTCAGTGAGTCTCCACATGTTCCTGATTTGGGATTTTCTTGGCTCAAGAAACACAACCCAGTTATTGATTGGACCACACGTTCACTCCTGGGTTGGAGTCCGTTCTGCCATTCCCATTGCCTCAAAGCAGCGCAGCCTTCCCCGAGATGGCTTAAGTCAAGTCTCAGATTTCTATGCTGTCCCCACAGAGTACCACAATCTCCTGGAAGTCATCAGCAAGGCACAGGCTACTGCTCTTCCCCCACACCATCCTTATGATTGTGCCATTGATCTCCTCCCAGGCACCACGCCACCTCATAGTAGGATATATTCTCTATCTGGGCCGGAGCCCAAGGCCATGGAGGAGTACATAGAGGAGTCTCTGGCTCCTGGGGCCATCCGTCCATCTGCATCTCCTGCAGGCACAGGGTTTTTCTTTGTGGAGAAGAAGGACACCTTGACGACACCCTGTCCGTGAGTTGACTACCGGCGTCTGAATGACATTACGGTTAAGAATCGTTACCCCCTACTACTCCTCTCCTCGGGGGGCCACCATTTTTTCCAAGCTGGACTTTCGGAATGCCTACCACCTGGTTCAAAAACACAAAGGAGATGATTGGAAGACAGCCTTCAACATAGCCAGCGGACATTTGGACTCACGCTGTCTTCCAGGCTCTAGTAACCGATGTGCTCCGGGACATGCTAAACCGTTTTGTGTTCGTTTACCTTGACGACATCCTGTTTTTTTCCTGGTCTGCCAAGAACATGTTCTTCATGTCAGACATGTCCTTCAGCGCCTCCTGGAGAACCAATTGTTTGTGGAAGCCAAGAAGTGTAAGTTCCAACGCTCTACAATCTCCTTTTCTGGGATATGTCATCGCTGAGCGAAATGTCCAGATGGATCCTGGAAAGGTGAAAGCAGTGGTGGATTGGCCTCAACCCACGTCCAGGGTGCAACTCCAGGGTGCAGTTGCAATATTTCCGCCGTTTAATTTGGGGTTACAGCACTCTGCCCCCCCTCTGCACTCAACTCTCCCAAAGTACCGTTTACACGGTCTTGAGCTGTCGACAAAGCCTTTGTGGACCTGACGCATCGGTTCACCACAGCACCCATCCAGACCCGTCCCGTCAATTTGTGGTAGAGGTTGAGAATTCTGATGTTGGAGTGGGGGCCATCTAGTCGCAGCAATCTGCCCAGGACCAAATGCTTCATCCCTGTGCCTTCCTGTCCCATCGTCTCAATCCTGCTGAGAGGAACTACAATGTAGGCGACAGAGAACTCCTGGCGGTGAAGATGGCATTGGAACACTGGCTGGAAGGAGTAGAACAGCAAATTCTTGGTCTGGACCAACCATAAAAATATTGAATATCTCCGTACAGCCAAGTACCTTAACTCCAGGCAGGCCCAGTGGGCTCTCTTGTTTACAATATTTAACTTCACCATTTCTTACTGACCAGGGTCCAAGAATGTGAAGCCTGACGCCCTCTCCTGCCTATACAGTTCCTCTGCCATACCCTCAGTCTCCAAATCCATTCTCCCTACCTGCCTTGCAGCCTCAGTGGGTTGGGATATTGAGACCCTGGTTCGCAAGGCACAACGTTCCCAGCCTGGACCTGAAGGGGGCCCCGGCTAACCTGCTGTTTGTCCCTAACTCAGTCCGGTCCTGGAATGGGCTCATTCCTCCTGACTGACCTGTCATCCCGGTTCCCTCCGTACCGTAGCATTGCTCCGACAACGTTCCTGGTGGCCCACAATGGTTCCTGACGTCTCTGCCTTTGTCGCCGCTTGCACAGTCTGTGCCCAGAACAAGACTCCACAGCAAGCTCTTTCTGGCCTTCTTCAGCCACTACCGGTCCCTCATCGTCCCTGGTCTCATATCTCTCTGAACTTTGTCACTGGGCTTCCCCCATCTGATTGCAACACTGTCATTCTGACAGTGGTGGATCGGTTCTCAAAGGTCGCTCATTTCATCCCTCTCCCCAAACCTCCAAGGAAACGAAGGAAATGGCCCAGCTCATGGTACAGCACATCTTCAGGATCCATGGACCCCCGGTGAATATGGTTTCTGTCTGGGGTCCTCAGTTCTGGAAGGCGTTCTGCACCCTTATAACGGTGTCGGCCAGCCTATCCTCGGGATTCCATCCTCAGTCGAACGGCCAGTCGGAGTGAGCTAACCAGGACCTGGAGACCACCATACGATGCCTGGTCTCAACCAACCCCACTACCTGGAGCCGACACCTGATCTGGGTGGAGTATGCCCGGAACACCCTTCCCTGTTCAGCCACAGGACTCTCCCCTTTTGAGGGCTCCATGGGGGAATCAACCTCCACTCTTCCCAGAACAAGAACCGGAAGTCAATGTACCCTTGGCCCAGATGTTTATTCACCGCTGTCGACGTACCTGGAGAAGAGCTCAGGTAGCACTTCTCAAGACCAACTCCAGTTATGGTCAACAAGCGGACCGCCGCCGGACTCCAGCTCCCCGCTACCGCCGAGGGCATGGCTGTCCACACGGGATCTGCCACTTCGTGTAGAGTCCCGCAAACTGTCCCCCTGTTTCATTGGTCCTTTTCCCATCTCCAGAGTCCTTAGTTCCACTGATGTCCATCTCTTGTTACCCCGTACCCTCCATATTCACCCTACGTTCCATGTGTCTAGGATTAAGCCTGTGTCTCAGTCCTTTGTCTTCTGTTTTCCTGTACTCCTGATTCTATTATCTTTTTGCTAGTACTCCCGGTTTTAACCCTTGCCTGTTTTCTGGACTCCGTACCCGCCTGCCCTGAACTCGGGCCTGCCTGCCACTCTGTACCTCCTGGAGTCTGAACTAGTTTTTACCTTTTGCCTGTCCACAACCATTCTCTAAATATCAAAGACTCAAACCATCTGCCTCCCATGTCTGCATCTGGGTCTCAGCTCAAGTCGATCTGGGACCCTAAGTGAGATTTGAATTCGGTGCCCCTCCTATAGAAGTTGAGGCTCATGCTTCCCTGGGACACTCAAGTCATCTCATATCACTAACATTTGTCTTACCTCTCATTATTGAAGGTCTGCAATAAAGCCCTGAGGAGGTTCAAGAGGAGGAAGGGTTTCCAAATTGGGTCAAGTTCTATACGGAGATTGGTGGTGATAGATTAATACAAGTTCTCTCACAAAAGAAATGTGTAGCATTCTCTATTTTGATGTAGTAACATTCATTATCTGGGCTTGGGAGCTGAGAGAGAATTTGTTGATATATTTCACTAATGGTAATCAGTTGCCTTTTTAAAGTACTCCTCAGTAGATACAGTATATGGATAAAAAATAGAGGGCTTCCACATTTCATATATTGGAATTATTTTATAAATACATTTGTGTGCTCTTGGACACATCATCAGTGGCGTTTCCTAGGAACAAGTTTTGGGTCTTTCAACATTTTATAATGTCACCCATCAGACCTTTGCTTATTATAAGTGACATCATGCTAGTTCCCATGGATTTACTGATGCCCCGCCATTATAAGGCAACTAACCACTGGCCAACTCCCTGTCACAAAATAACGATATCCACAATCACCAGACAGTCAACCACATAAAAACACTTTGTAGATCCTCACACAGGATGTCACACGCAACACATTGAAAGAGCGTGGCAGACAATAAAAGGGGTAGGTCTGGATGCTAAGGGGCAATCGGACCAAAAAAAGTTTCTTGAGTGGATGTACTGGTTGGGTAAAGAAAAGAAGGAATACTCTTTCAACTCTTCAAAGACATCCGATTAGTACATCAGCTGTAAGATTTTCACTCTTAGCATACACCCCCTAGAGGAAATGGAGCCGTGGGTACCCGACGCCCGTGTACTTTGCCACCTAAATTGAAATAGCGGTCAATACCGGCCCTTTAAATCCACGCGACCCCTACAAGCTCTATTTTGCCGAAAAACAGATTCTTATATCAACCATTACGATGTCTTTGGAACTACTATCTTATAGCACATGAATGTTTCATTCTTTTGACAGGGTTATAAGCATGTTTTGTTGCTATCAGTGTTTTTTGGGGGTCACTCCACTAAATGTATTTGATATCATATGAAACGGGAGACTCTGGATTCCATTGCTTCCAAACATATCACTGTCCGATCAACAGGCGATTGAGATGGATTCCTATCGATCACAAGTACTGTATTGGGTGTCTGCCATCATTGTAAAATAATAACTACATAGAAATTACATGAGGGATTTGAAGATTTGATTTGATGTATTTCACTTTACATTAAGTTACTTTTTCCTGAGTAGAAACATTGTAATAACTGACATTTTGATATATCCTGTGAAATATGTAATTGCATTGAAAGTACATTGTAATTGCAGTTATAGGTGCTGTAACAACAGTTATTCTACATTGAAGTGTATTTTCCCAATGATTGTAATAAAAAGGTTTACCCTACTATATCTCACTTCACCTTAAGACTAGGCGTCCCGCTTAGCTGACAACTGCCGGTGGAACTGGAGGGGTGCAATTCAAATAAATAATCACAAAAAGGATGGATATTAAACATTTAGGAACATACAAATGTCCTATATCAGTTAAAAGCTTACATTCTTGTTAATATAACTGCTAAATTATTGTTAATCTAACTGCACTGGCCGATTTACAATAGGCTTTACAGCGAAAGCATGCCATGAGATTGTTTGAGGACGGCGCCCCACATCAAAATATTTTTCTACCGGCACAGGTTTCATAAATTCACAAATAGCGATTAAATATTCACTTACTTTTTGAAAATCTTCCTCTGATTTGTCATCCAAAGGGTCCCAGCTATAATATGTAGTGTCGTTTCGTTAGATAAAATCCTTTTTTATATCCCAAAAAGTCTGTTTAGTTGGCGCCATCGATTTGAGTAATCCACTCGCTCAACATGCCAATATAGGAATCCAAAAATGTACTCCTAAACTTTGTTTCAACAAGTCAAAATATGTTTATATTTAATCCACAGGTGCCCTAAAATGTAATTAAACTAATATTTAATACGGAAAGAAGTATGTTCAATAGGAAAACGATATTAGCAGGTGCGTGTCCTCATCATCATCGCGCACATACACGAATTTCCAAATCTGTGTCCCTGTAGTAAAACTCATATTTCTTACTCGTTTTGGAAGAAATAAGCCTGAAACCTTGAACAAAGACTACTGACATCCAGTGGAAGCCATAGGAATTGCAGACTGGTAGCTAGATTTAATTATTTCCATATACGTTCCATTGGAAGAGCATGGGTTCGCAAAAAAAAAAAATTGTCTACCAGACGAGCTAAATGCCTTTAATGCTCACTTCGAAGCAAGCAACACTAAAGCATGCACGAGAGCACCAGCTGTTCTGGATGACTGTGTGATAATGCTCTCGGTAGCCGATGTGAACAAAACCTAAACTTCTTGACGCTACCCATCCCTTAAGCGGGATAATTGTCATCAGCAACCGCTGAATAGCATAGCGCCTCAGTCAAATAATATTACAAAAAATATTCATATTCATTAAATCACAAGTGCAATATTGCAAAACACAGCTTAGCTTTTTATTGATCCACCTGTTGTCTCAGATTTTGAAATTATGCTTTACAGTGAAAGCAATCCAAGCGTTTGTGTAAGTTTTTCGATCGCACGACAAAACATTAAGTACACTCAGCATCAGGTAGCTCGGTCACGAAAATCAGAAAAGCAATCAAATTAATTGTTTACCTTTGATGATCTTCAGATGTTTTCACGCACAAGACTCCCAGTTACAAAACAAATGTTCCTTTTGTTCCATAAAGATTATTTTTATATCCAGAATACCTCCGTTTGTTTGGTGCGTTATGTTGAGAAATCCACAGGAAAGAGCGGTCATGACAACGCAGACAAAAATTCCAAATAGTTTCCATAATGTCCACAGAAACATGTCAAACGTTTTTATAATCAATCCTCAGGTTGTTTTTAAAATGCACTGCTCAAAAAAATAAAGGGAACACTAAAATAACACATCCTAGATCTGAATGAATGAAATATTCTTATTAAATACTTTTTTCTTTACATAGTTGAATGGGCTGACAACAAAATCACACAAAAATGGTCAATGGAAATCAAATGTATCAACCCATGGAGGTCTGGATTTGGAGTCACACTCAAAATTAAAGTGGAAAACCACACTACAGGCTGATCCAACTTTGATGTAATGTCCTTAAAACAAGTCAAAATGAGGCTCAGTAGTGTGTGTGGCCTCCACGTGCCTGTCTGACCTCCCTACAACGCCTGGGCATGCTCCTGATGAGGTGGTGGATGGTCTCCTGAGGGATCTCCTCCCAGACCTGGACTAAAGCATCCGCCAACTCCTGGACAGTCTGTGGCGTTAGTGGATGGAGCGAGACATGATGTCCCAGATGTGCTCAATTGGATTCAGGTCTGGGGAACGGGCGGGCCAGTCCATAGCATCAATGCCTTCCTCTTGCAGGAACTGCTGACACACTCCAGCCACATGAGGTCTAGCATTGTCTTGCATTAGGAGGCACCCAGGGCCAACTGCACCAGCATATGGTCTCAGAAGGGGTATGAGGCACTCATCTCGATACCTAATGGCAGTCAGGCTACCTCTGGCGAGCACATGGAGGGCTGTGCGGCCCCCCAAAGAAATGCCACCCCACACCATGGCTGACCCACCACCAAACCGGTCATGCTGGAGGATGTTGCAGGCAGCAGAACGTTCTCCACGGCGTCTCCAGACACGTCTGTCACACGTCTGCTCAGTGTGAACCTGCTTTCATCTGTGAAGAGCACAGGGCGCCAGTGGTGAATTTGCCAATATTGGTGTTCTCTGGCAAATGCCAAACGTCCTGCACGGTGTTGGGCTGTAAGCACAACCCCCACCTGTGGATGTCGGGCCCTCTTACCACCCTCATGGAGTCTGTTTCTGACCATTTGAGCAGACACATGCACATTTGTGGCCTGCTGGAGGTCATTTTCCAGGGCTCTGGCAGTGCTCCTCCTGCTCCTCCTTGCACAAAGGTGGAGGTAGCGGTCCTGCTGCTGGGTTGTTGCCCTCCTACGGCCTCCTCCACGTCTCCTGATGTACTGGCCTGTCTCCTGGTAGCGCCTCCATGCTCTGGACACTACACTGACAGACACAGCAAACCTTCTTGCCACAGCTCGCATTGATGTGCCATCCTGGATGAGCTGCACTACCTGAGCCACTTGTGTGGG
The DNA here is from genome assembly GCF_018296145.1 of Oncorhynchus tshawytscha. Classification (NCBI taxonomy): domain Eukaryota; kingdom Metazoa; phylum Chordata; class Actinopteri; order Salmoniformes; family Salmonidae; genus Oncorhynchus; species Oncorhynchus tshawytscha. The sequence continues at coordinate 2,889,676 of NC_056453.1, forward strand.
TTGTAGACTCTGTCTCATGCTACCACTAGAGTGAAAGCACCGCCAGCATTCAAAAGTGACCAAAACATCAGCCAGGAAGCATAGGAACTGAGAAGTGGTCTGTGGTCACCACCTGCAGAACCACTCCTTTATTGGGGGTGTCTTGCTAATTGCCTATAATTTCCACCTGTTGTCTATTCCATTTCCACAACAGCATGTGAAATGTATTGTCAATCAGTGTTGCTTCCTAAGTGGACAGTTTGATTTCACAGAAGTGTGATTGCCTTGGAGTTACATTGTGTTGTTTATGTGTTCCCGTTATTTTTTTTAGCAGTGTATATAATCGATAATATATCAACCACAAATGTCTTTCACAGTAGGAGAGGGAAAAACAATAGCTGTCCAAATTCTGTTGCGTGAGCAAAACTCATGTGACCACTTGACCCGATGTTATCGTTCTGGCTCATTTTTCAAAATAAAAGCCTGAAACTATGTCTGAAGACTGTTGACACCTTGAGGAAGCAATAGGAAAAGGAATCGGGTTGATATCCCTTTAAATGGAGCAATGGGAGGCTATGGAACATGGAGTTTTCAAAATAGAAGCCACTTCCGGGTTTGATTTTCCTCAGGGTTTCGCCTGCAATATCAGTTCTGTTATACTCACAGACAATATTTTGAGTGTTTTCTATCCTAATCTGTCAATTATATGCATATTCTAGCATCTGGTCCTGAGACATTATTTTTCCGAACATAAAAATAGTGCCCCCTTGCTTCAAGATGTTAAACAGGTCAACATTCGCAAAGCCGCTGGGCCAGTCGGATTACCAGGACGTGTACTCAAAGCATGCGTGGACCAACTGTCAAGTGTCTTCACTGACATTTTCAACCTCTCCCTGACCGAGTCTGTAATATCAACATGTTTCAAGCAGACCACCATAGTCCCTGTGCTCAAGGAAGCGAAGGTAACCTGCCTGAATGATTACCGCCCTGTGGCATTTACGTCGGTAGCCATGAAGGGCTTTGAAAGGCTGGCCCTGGCTCACATCAACAGCTTCCTCCTGGACACCCTAGACCCACTCCAATTCGCATACTGCCCCAACAGATCCACAGATGACGCAATCTCAATCGCACTCCACACCGCCCTTTCTCACCTGGACAAATGGAACACCTATGTGAGAATGCTGTTCATCGACTCCAGCTCAGCGTTCAACACCATAGTGTTCAACACCACGAAGCTCATCACTAAGCTAAGGACTCTGGGACTAAACACCTCCCTCTCCAACTCGATCCTGGACTTCCTGACAGGCCACACCCAGGTGGTAAGAGTAGGCAACAACACGTCTACCACGCTGATCCTTAACACTGGGGCCCCTCAGGAGTGTGTACATATTCCCTTCCTGTATTCTCTGTTCACCCACGACTGTGTGGCCAAACACGACTCCAACACCATCATTAAGTTTGCTGACGACACAACAGTTTTAGGCCTGATCACCGACAACGACGAGACAGGCTATAGGGAGGAGGTCAGAGAACTGGCAGTGTGGTGCCAGGACAACAACCTCTCCCTCAATGTGAGCAAGACAAAGGAGCAGATTGTGGACTACAGGAAAAGGCGGGCTGAACTGGACCCCATCAATATTGACGGGGCTCTAGTGGAGAGGGTCGAGAGTTTCAAGTTCCTTTATGTCCACATCACCAGCAAACTAGAATGGTCCAAACACACCAAGACAGTTGTGAACAGGGAAAGACAACACCTTTTACCCCTTAGGAGACTGAACATTTTTGATATGGTACCCCAGATACTCAAAAGGTTCTACAGCTGCACCATCGAGAGCACTGGTTGCATTACCTCCTGGTATGGCAACTGCTCGGCATCTGAGCGTAAGGTGCTACAGAGGGTAGTGCGAACAGCCCAGTACATCACTGGGGCCAAGCTTCCTACCATCCAGCACCTATATAATAGGGAAAGCCCATGAAATTGTCAGAGATTCCAGTCACCCAAGTTATAGACTGTTTTCTCTACTACTGCACGGAAAGTGGCAAGTCTAGGACCAAAAGGCTCCTCAACATCTTCAACCCCAAAGCCATTAGACTGCTGAACAATTCATAAAAATCGCCACTGGACAATTTACATTGACCCTCCTCTTGTACACTGCTACTACTCACTGTTTGTTTGTTATCTCTGCATAGTCACTTCGCCCCCACCTACATGTACAGATTATCTCAACTAACCTGTACCCCGACACACTGACTCTGTACTGGTGTCCCCTGTATATAGCCTCGTTATTCTTATTGTTACTTTTTATTTTAGCCTACTTGGTAAATATTTTCTTCTTCTTGAACTGCACTGTTGGTTAAGGGCTTGTAAGTAAGCATTTCACTGTAAAGTCTACACTTGTGTTCGGCGCATGTGGCAAATAAAGTTTGATTTGAAGTGTGGTTAGTCTGGTGTTGTTCACTGTCATGATAGATTACATATTTAAGGAGGTGGAACAGTGAGTGGGTGTGGCCTTGTATGCTGATGATGGGGCTGTATGGAAGAGAGGTGGGAATGTGAAATATGTGAGGGTTTAAGATGTTTGTGGCCAAGTCCTGCTTTATGGTGTTTTCTAGGAGGAAGGTCAAAGATGTTAGGCTACAAATATACGGACAGGAAAAGTATTGTGAAAGTATTCACCCACCTTGGCATTTTTCCTATTTTGCTGCCTTACAACCTGGAATTAAAATACATTTTGGGGGGGGTTGTATCATGTGATTTACACAACATGTCTACCACTTTGAAGATGCAAAATATTTTTTATTGTGAAACAAACAAGAAATAAGACAAAAAAAACAGAAAACTTTTGCCTGCATAACTATTCACCCCAGCAAAGTTAATACTTTGTAGAGCCACCTTTTGCACCAATTACAGCTGCAAGTCTCTTGGGGTATGTCTCTATAAGCTTGGCACATCTAGCCACTGGGATTTGTGCCCATTCACCAAGGAAAAACTGCTCCAGTTCCTTCAAGTCGGATGGGTTCCACTGGTGTATCGCAATCTTTAAGTCATACCATGATGAGAGGTGTTGGGTTTGAGCCAGACATAGCGTTTTTCTTGTTGGCCAAAAAGCTCAATTTTCGTCTCATCTCACCAGAGTACCTTCTTCCATATGTTTGGGGGGTCTCCCACATGCCCTTTGGCGAAGACTAAACATGTTTGCTTATTTTTTTCTTTAAGCAATGGCTTTTTTCTGGCCACTCTTCCGTAAAGCCCAGCTCTGTGGATTGTACGGCTTAAAATGGTCCTATGGACAGATACTCCAATATCCGCTGTGGCGCTTTGCAGCTCCTTCAGGGTTATCTTTGGTCTCTTTGTTGCCTCTCTGATTAATGCCCTCCTTGCCTGGTCCATGAGTTTTGGTGGGCGGCCCCCTCTTGGTAGGTTTGTTGTGTTGCCATATTCTTTCAGTTTTTTAATAATGGATTTAATGGTGCTCTGTGGGATGTTCAAAGTTTCAGATATTTTTTTATAACCCAATCCTGATCTGTATTTCTCCACAATTTTGTCCCTGACCTGTTTGGAGAGCTCCTTGGTCTTCATGGTGCCGCTTGCTTGGTGGTGCCCCTTGCTGTTGCAGACTCTGGGGCCTTTCAGAACAGGTGTATATATATATATATATATACTGAGATCATGTGATACTTAGATTACATACAGGTGGGCTTTATTTATCTAATTATGTGTCTTCTGAAGGTAATTGGTTGCACCAGATCTTATTTAGGGTCTTCATAGCAAAGGGGGTGAATACATATGCCCACATCACTTTTCTGTTTCAAATTTTTTATAATTTTTTGAAACAAGTATTTTTTTTCACTTCACCAATTTGGACTATTTTGTGTTTGTCCATGACATGAAATCCAAATCAATTTAAATGACAGGTTATAATGCAAAAAAAAGGAAAAACGCCAAGGGACTGTAGGTAGGGTGTCTGAGTTTAAGTATTTAAGTATGAGGTTTGATAAGAGACTTACGTGGAAGAGACATGTTGAGTATATTGAAATAAAGTGTAATGAGGGCAGTGGCAGGATATGATTGGGGGTTGGATAGACAAACACTGTTGTATATATATCAGGCATTGATCAGGTCATCTTTGGATTATGGGTACTTTGTATATGGATCGGCAGCCAAAATAGATGCGTCCGTTCATTTCAGAAGCCACTTAACATGAGTTGAGCTAACAAAAAGGGGTGGGTTAACAGCATGACCTTGTGTTTAATGTATATATGTGCCTTGATAATTAATTTTATTTTATTCCCCCTGGGGTTTTATATTACTATTGAAATGAAATAAAATATACATGAATAAAAATGTATGACAAATCGAGGGACTACACCACAGTCCGATGCTGGCACTAAAACCTCAATGTATACCGCCATAACCAAACAGGAAAACGATCATCCAGAGGTGGTGCTCCTAGTGGCCAGGGACTTTAATGCAGGGAAACATAAATCAGTTTTACCTCATTTCTATTGGCATGCTAAATGTGCAACCAGAGAAATAATTCTAGACCACCTTCACACCACACACAGAGACACGTACAAAGCTCTCCCTCACAGTCCATTTGGCAAATCTGACCATAATTATATCTTCCTGATTCCTGCTTACAAGCTAAAATTAAAGCGGGAAGCACCAGTGACTCGTCAATAAAAAAGTGTTCAGGTGATGCAGATGCTAAGCTACAGGACTGTTTTGCTATCACAGACTGGAATATGTTCCGGAATTCTTCCGATGGCATTGAGGAGAACACAACATCAGTCACTGGCTTCATCAATAAGTGCATCGATGACGTCGTCTCCACAGTGAATGTACGTACATACCCCAACCAGAAGCCATGAATTACAGGCAACATCCGCACTGAACTAAAGAATAGAGCTGCCGCTTTCAAGGAGCGGGACTCTAACCCGGAAGATTATAAGAAATCCTGCTATGCCCTCCAACGAACCATCAAACAGGCAAAGCGTCAATACAGGACTAAGATCGAATCGTACTACACCGGCTCCATCGCTCATCTTATGTGTCAGGGTTTGCAAACTATTACAGACCACAAAGGGAAGCACAGCTGAGAGTTGCCCAGTGACATGAGCCTACCAGACAAGCTAAATTACTTCTATGCTCGCTTCGAGGCAAGTAACACTGAAACATGCATGAGAGCATCAGCTGTTACAGACAACTGTGTGATCACGCTCTCCGCAGCCGATGTAAGACCTTTAAACAGGTCAACATTCACAAGGCCGCAGGGCCAGACTGATTACCAGGATGTGTACTCTGAGCATGCGCTGACCATCTGGCAAGTGTCTTCACTGACATGTTCAATCTCTCCCTGTCTGAGTCTGTAATATCAACATGTTTCAAGCAGACCACCATAGTCCCTGTGCCCAAGAACACTAAGGTAACCTACCTGAATGACTACCGACCCGTAGCACTCACATCTGTAGCCCTGAAGTGCTTTGAAAGGCTCACATCAACACCATTATCCCAGAAACCCTAGACCCACTCTAATTTGGATACCGCACCAACAGATCCATAGATGATGCAATCTCTATTGCCCTTCACACTGCCCTTTCCCACCTGGACAAAAGGAACAACTACGTGAGAATGCTGTTCATTGACTACAGCTCAGCGTTCAACACCATAGTGCACTCAAAGCTCATCACTGAACTAAGGACCATGGGACTAAACACCTCCCTCTGCAACTGTATCCTAGACTTCCTGTCAGGCTGCCCCCAGGTGGTAAGGGTAGGTAATAACACATCTGCCACCCTGATCCTCAATACGAGCCCCCCTCGTGCTCAGTCCCCTCCTGTACTCCCTGTTCACTCATGACTGCATGACTCCAACACCATCATTAAGTTTGCCGATGACACAACAGTGTTAGGTTTGATCACCGACATTGACAAGACAGCCTATAGGGAGGAAGTCAGAGACCTGACCATGTGGTGTCAGGACAACAACCTCTCCCTCAACGTGATCAAGACAAAGGAGATGATTGTGGATTACAGGAAAAGGAGGACCGAGCACCTCCCCATTCTCATCGATGGGGCTATGGTGGAGCAAGTTGAGAGCTTCAAGTTCCTTGGCATCCACATCACCAACAAAATAACATGGTCCAAGCACACCAAGACAGTCGTGAAGAGGGCAAGACAAAACCTATTCCCCATCAGGAGACTGAAAAGATTTGGTATGGGTCCTCAGCTGCTCAAAAGGTTCTACAGCTGCACCATCGAGAGCATCCTTACGGGTTGAATCACTGCCTGGTATGGTAACTGCTCAGCCTCCTGCTCGGCATTACAGAGGGTAGTGTGTACGGCCCAGTTCATCACCGCTGCCAAGTTTCCTGCCATCCAGGACCTCTATGCCAAGTGGTGTCAGAGGAAGGCCCTAAAAGTATTCAGACTCCAGCCACCCTATTCATGGACTTTTCTTTCTGCTTACCACATGGCGAGTGGTACCGGAGTGCCAAGTCTAGGTTCAAGAGGCTTCTAAACAGCTTCTACCCCCAAGCCATAAGACTCCTGAACATCTAGTCAAATGGCTACCCAGACTATTTGCATTGCCCCCTCCCCTTTACGCTCCTGCTACTCTCTGTTATTAACAATGCATAGTCACTTTAATAACTTTACCTACATGTACATATTACCTTGACACCGGTGCCCCCGCACATTGACTCTGTACGGGTACCCCCAGCATATAGCCTCACTATTGTTATTTTACTGCTGCTCTTTAATTATTTCTTACTTTTATTTATTTATTTTTGTAGTTATTTTTCTTAACTGCATTGTTGGTTAAGGGCTTATAAGTAAGCATTTCGCTGTAATACCTGTTGTATTCGGAACACGTGACAAATACAATTTGATTTTACTCTTATTTTTAAATTGGAAATCACATTACTTTTATATTGGAATGACAAATTGCGAGACTTTGTTTGAAATGGGAGTTTCAGGATTTATTTTAGCGTGACAAATCGAGGGACTTTAATTTTGAAATTAGAAACAGAACGACTTATTTTGGCATGACAAATCGAGGGACTCTTGAAATCGAAATCGCAGTTTTTGTTTTGGCATGAGAAGTTGAAGGACTTATTTTTTATTTTAGCATGGCATGTAGGGGGATTCTTATTTTGAAGTGTTACATCCGGTTTTGTTTTATGTTTTTATTTTTTTTAACCTTTATTTAACTAAGCAGGTCAGTTAAGAGCAAAATCGTATTTTACAATGACGGCTCAACAAAAGGCTAAATGCTGCCTGCGGGGACGGGGCTGGGATTAAAAATAAAAATATAGGACGAAACACACATCACGACAAGAGAGACACCACAACACTACATAGAGACCTAGAAGACAACAACATAGCATTGTAGCAGCACAAACACGATACAAACATTATTGTGCACAGACAACAGCATAAAGGGCAAGAAGGTAGAGAGAACAATACATCACACAAAGCAGCCACAACTGTCAGTTAGTGTCCATGATTGAGTCTTTGAATGAAGAGATTGAGATAAAACTGTCCAGTTTGAGTGTTTGTTGCTGCTCGTTCCAATCGCTAGCTGCAGCGAACTGAAAAGAGGAGCGACCCAGAGATGTGTGTGCTTTGGGGACCTATAACAGAATGTGACTGGCAGAACGAGTGTTGTATGTGGAGGATGAGGGCTGCAGTAGATATCTCAGTTCCTAGTTACATCCAGCTGCATGTAAATCTGTGCTGTATGTAAAACTCATCCGGATGCTTTGCAGGAAGTTGTAACTCTGAGCTCTGGAAGCCATACTGGATGTAACATCAGAGGATCCAGCCCCTACTGGTATAGCCCCTCCCCTTCTCACGAGAACGGTTTCCACTAGTTCCTACAGCTACTAAGTCGAAATGGGATTTTTCGTAAAAAATCATGAAAACAAAAACGTGCTTTTTGGTCTGAATTGAAGGTTTGGCATAAGGTTAGCAGTGTGGTTGAGGTTAGGATTTGAAGAAGAGGAAATGTGCGGGGGTGTTGACTTTGCCACTGTGGTAACTAGTGGCGAGCCGTGAGAACCGGTGGATGGAGGACACAACAGACCCAGTGCGCCTGTGTTTGAGCGACGTGGGTGGGTGGGTGAGGGGAGGGAGAAAGGATTGAGAGCCAGCCGCCTTCAAAAATGGCGTCTTCCGAGGAAAAAGACTAAAAATATAGAAAACGAGGCCTACTTTCCGTCTTCATCGATTTTTGGAATTTAGATGATGGTTTCCAGATGTCGCGATATCGTCGTAATCATTATTTTGTAATGTAAAAAAAGGAGAAGGAATGGTAGAAGCCTATATAGATAGCAACCCAGTTTTATTTTGATGCGTCGACAGGGCTAGCTAGCTATTAACTAGTAGCATCTGCTAGCCCACAACGATTTCAGGATGGGAAGGCATTTTGCATGCTAAATAAATCACGATTACTGTTCTATGATCATTTGATCCTATTTGGAACAGTCGTGAGATATCGATGTTAATCTTTTCAGTCGCGGATCAATGCATTTGCTCTAGCAATAAAGGGAATGGTATACGGCATGAATGTTTCTCTGCAATTTATCGATAATTTATCATGATCGTGTATAGCGTCGTTGCAATTTGGCAGTTGTGGAAATTATATTTAGAGGAAAGTGTAGGAAAGGAGAGACTGATTTTTGGAGGTGGTTGGAGTACATCCCCTGACCCCCCCTTTTTGTCCAGTTTTCTCCTCCCCTCCATTTCTCTTTCAATATACTGTTTTCCAATCCCGATGATTTTCTAATGAAACGGGGAAAATAGTCTAAAATCGATCACGGGGAAGACTGATACCCCAAGTCTGTGAAAATTCCTAATACTTAGAGTTTTCGTCCTTGTAACACATTTCTCATAAATGAAAAATGGATAGAAATTACCCGGGAACAGGGTTCGGTGATTTGGGCGCAGGAGCCGGATGGAGTTATGAGAGATCAGCGAAAGCAAGGTAAGCAATTGATCCAGTCCTGCAAATGTTTGCACACTAGCTAATATATTGCATTCTCTTTGCGTGTATGTAATCGATTGGTTGTTCATTTGGTACATTGACATCGATCTGTAACCTGCCTACAGGCAACATCGCGTTGTTACCGGTATTATAAATGGATTGGAGCAAGCCGTGTGGGGGTGGTGGACTAGCTTGTAGGGCTCTTGAAAATGTATAGAATGCGATTGACAGACTAAAAGCATGGTTTTAGGTAGACCGAGGGGGAGGGAACGAGTTAAAGAGGGGGGTGGGTTGTAGTATATGTCTGGACCATTAGAATAATTATAGTAGTATATCCTTTTAGAATAGTTTGACACATTGACTGTGAAAACAGCCCATATCTTATTCATAGGTAAATGCACACGAGACTATTGCATTTGCAAGAAACTGCCATTACAATGCCCAGTTTGTATCTTTCCAGTTTTTCCTCCTGTGACATAGCTTGATACGTTAGTTTCACATTAACTGAGATGCTTCCGTCTGTGATGTAGCAAAGTTGTTACAATGTAAATTGTTTGCTTGCAGTGATTTAGCGCGAGGTGGCAGTCGTCGAATGTTACCAGCTCTGGTGCTGTGAAGAACGATAATGGTTGATAGTCAACACATTGGCTCCTAAAATAACAGCACAACTCTAGGTTGTTGTGCATAGTTAAGTTAAAATGCATTCCACCCAGTCTTGATAGCAGATCAAATACATTAGGTAGCTAAGTCTTTATTTTGATTAATCTTATCAGTGTTTTCAACATATTGCCATCATACCATATCTACCATGATATGATTTGGTTTGCTAGCTAGTAGGCTACCTAGCTAATGACAAAAGCTAGCATGGTACATGGTCGGATCATGGCTATTTAGTAGGCTTGGGCGGTACACCCTATATACCATATACTGAGTTATTTAGAAATGGACATGGCATGGTTTTTCAATACTGTCAATACCGTTAACTATTTAATTGAAGTTTTAAAATACATGTAAATATTTGAAGTTACTTTTTAAGTAAATACCTGCCGCCAACTTGTGCAATACGTTAGGAGATGAAGCAGATCGAGTTCTTCATGTCACATTATTTTACAGTATTGTAATGAAACGGGCAGGGAGCAGGTCTTGAACTAACCCGAAGTCCAGTGCGCTATCGACCGTGCTGCAAAAGCATGCTCAAGCGGCCGAGTCGATATCCGCGCTTATAAACCCAGGGTCATACACTACTCCCTCCTTTCAAAGAGCACGTCCTCGCGCTAGCTTGCAACTCTACGTCTTACAGGAACGCGCTCACCGGCCAAGCACACGCACTGTCGTGGATGCAAGGTCCGATCCCTTCTGACACCAATGTAATGAAACAGCAGGGAGCAGGCCTCGAACCCTGCCTGCTAGCCCGAAGTCCAGCGCGCTATCGACTGTGCCGCAAAAGCATGCTCAGCTGCAGAGTCGATATCCGCGGTTATAAACCCAGGGTCGTTACACTATGAAGCTTACCGTAGTTCCACAGAGCCAGTCACGTGTTTATTTGGTAATAACGCAACGAGAGAAAGCCGGAGTCCAGCTGTGTATTGACAGTGGTCGAGTATTGAAAGGCAAGAGTTTTTTTTGTTGCTTAAATATAATGATCGGGGACGTGCACTACAGTTTTACTTCACAGAAAATACATTAGTGCAACACATTAGGCAGAAAATGTCATTCTCATCAGATGGCAACAGATGGCAACCAGTAAATTAGCTTACAATGAAAAAATGTATTTTTGCAAAAATTATGCATGGACATCATGTTTCCAATGTTTATAAAAGAAAGAATGTAGCCAGCTACATTTCATACTGATTTGCTTAAAGTTCATCTTTAACAACACTGTCATCTCAGATTTTCAAAATATGCTTTTCAACCATAGCAAAACAAGCATTTGTGTAAGATTATTGATAGCTAGCGTAGCATTTAGCGTAGCATTCAGCATGCAACATTTTCACAAAAACAATAAAAGCATTCAAATAAAATCATTTACCTTTGAAGAACTTCAGATGTTTTCAATGAGGAGACTCTCAGTTAGATAGCAAATGTTCAGTTTTTCCAAAAATATTATTTGTTTAGGACAAATCGCTCCGTTTGGTGCGTCACGTTTGGCTACCAAAAAAAAAGAAAATTGAGTCATCAAAACGCCAAACCTTTTTCCAAATTAACTCCATAATATCGACTGAAACATGGTAAACGTTGTTTAGAATCAATCCTCAAGGTGTTTTTCACATATCTCTTCGATGATATATCGTTCGTGGAAGTGTGCGTTCTCCTCTGAATCTCATGGGAAAATGCCTCCAGTTGAAGATTACGCACCAATTTAGACAGGACACTGGGTGGATCCCTGGTAAATGTAGTCTCTTATGGCCAATCTTCCAATGATATGCCTACAAATACGTCACAATGCTGCAGAGAACTTGGGGAAACGACAGAAAGGGCAAGCTCATTCCTGGCGCACTCACAGCCATATAAGGAGACAATGGAAAACAGAGCCTCAAAAATTCTGCTAATTTCCTGTTTGAAGTTTCATCTTGGTTTCGCCTGTAGCATGAGTTCTGTGGCACTCACAGATAATATCTTTGCAGTTTTGGAAACCTTAGAGTGTTTTCTTTCCAAAGCTGTCAATTATATGCATAGTCGAGCATCTTTTCGTGACAAAATATTGCTCTTAAAACGGGCACGTTTTTTTTGCCTTTGCCGATCAATCTCCGTTTACAAAATGCATCATGATATTTCTAATGCATTTCATAATTATTTATTGCGTGGAAAAATGTAGAGTTCTGTGTTGACGCAACCCCTCAGATATCTAAGCAAGTGGCTGAATTAATAAGGTGACGGGGCATCATATAGTGTTTGCTTCTTGCTGTGTTTGAGAACTCATCCAAAGTGCTTTGACAACTGAACAGCTGCCGCTGCTTGATTTCCTTGCATTTTTCTCATCTGTTCTTGGCCAGCAGGCAGGCCCGTTACCCTAGCAACTCCACACAGACACATGCTGCTTTAGCGCCAGTGTACAGTTTTTCCTTCAGACAAGCTTGTCAACAATGTCTCTCATTCACATTCGCTTGTCAATATCCAAACTCGCCAACAATGACATTCGTTAGCTCCTACCTACATATGTATAACTTTGAGCTGGATTGCCTGTCTTTGCAATTAGTTTATTTTTGTTTGTGCTCATTAGCATATTTAGCTAGCAGCTTCCATTGATATTTGCTATTACTTGTGCAGATTTTGTTAGCATTCTGGTAATAGACACACAATGGGGGTCCCAAGTTTTTTTTTGTTGCACCCTCTTGTGTACTACGCTGGTAATAACATAAATCCCGGGATGAGAGAAGGATGGTATGACTATGAAAATCTGGATACCGCCCAACCCTTCAGCTAGCTATCTGCTTAAGTTTTTGAGATGATCAATCTGTCTCGAGAAGCTGGTTTTTACATATTGTTTATATTTATTCCTTCTGAACACATTTCTGTTTTTTGGCAATGTCAATTCTTGTGATTCTTTTCAAAATACTTTTATTTTCGCTTGCTGGACAGGCAAACGCAGCTGAGTAATAAACTGTAAACCAATCAAAACTTGTGTACTTTCTCTGCTGATCACGTCTGCCTATCACGTTATCGGTATCGAAGGTGCCAACCAAGTGCTATTCACCAAGCATGGGCTGATTATCTCACCTGTGAGAACCATTCTACTGCAGTTTAAACTATCCCTACCTCCACTATTTACACATTGGGACCGCATATGCATTTGCCTGTTGTGTTTTTGTTGAAGAACAACTACAGATAAACACATTTGTTTGAGCATCTCAAAGACTAAATTCAATGTAGAATCAGTTTAACCAGTGACCAACTGATTATTTTACAATTGTAACATTTTGTTAACGAAATGTGTTTAATTGTTTATTAGGCTACTGTGCAGTCTACAATGCGTACTGTAGTAAACATGGGAAAGTGCCTAATTCCTTACATTAGGGAGAGCAGACCATGTCTGTACTAGAGAATGCGGGAGACGAGGGTTTCACGTTGGGGAGGAAGGAGTAGGCTGTCCTTGTAAATAGGAATTTGTTCTTAACAGATTCCATATGTGTTATTTCATAGTTGTGATGCCGTCACTATTATTCTACAATGTAGAAAATAGTCCAGATAAAGAAACATCCAGGAATGAGTAGGTGTGTCCAGACTTTAGACTGGTACTTGATTCATTTGATTAATATTATGGTGTTTCTAATCCATGAAAAACTTAAAACCCTCTGGGTTTCTGTTAGGATGGAACGGAAAATATGGCGCTGTACAACGTGATATCCGGCAGTACAGCACTGGGCTATTTCGCTAAAGAATCCCTGTGTCTTGCTTGTCTCAGAGCAACGCGAAACAGTGGTAAAATAGTTGTAGGCTTTTGCTTCTAACTTCAATATGCTCTATAAATAAATGACCTACACCATTTTTAACAGTATATCAAAAAATATATTTTTTTCAATGATTTGTCTCTCTGCCAACAATTACATTTAGAGGATTGGAGGAGTCTATTAATATCTAAGGGGCATTTTTCATTAGGATCTGTGAGAATATCTGAATATATGAGGGGCTTTTTATATAATTCTAAATTAATAATTGCTTTCTTTAAAATGTAACATATTTTGGAGATTTTGTTTTCATTTAACCTAGAGTGAGTGAGGAAAAAGGCCATTCTTGAACATGGGGTGAGACATTCTCACTAATTTGTAAATAAAGACGGTTTGTTATTTAGAATTCTATATTTCTGGAGAAATCTAACATGCTTATTCAGCAGACATTACTTGCCTATATTCAGTCAATACATAAAATGGAATATTTTAACATTTTTGTTTCTGCAGGCTTGTCTCAGAGCAGCGCGAAACGGTGCTGAAATAGAAATAGACCCCCACAGCAGGAAGGCTATGTATTCTGTGCTCGTGGTATCTCTCTTCGGTTACACATGCTTGGAATAGCATAACGGTCTGGGCGTCCCTTGCTGTGCCTGGTGAACATTTGGTCACGTTCTGCTGTCAGAAGAGGAATGGAAATGTCAGGGTGAACCGAAAACCCGCCACGTATTGTTTGTTGACTCTGCCTGTCGAAGGGGGAGTTCCAGAAAGGCAATGCTACCAAATACTAATTGAGTGTATGTGAACTTCTGACCCACTGGGAATGTGATGAAAGAAATAAAAGCTGAAATAACTCTCTACTATTATTCTGACATTTCACATTCTTAAAGTGAAGTGGTGATCCTAACTGACCTAAAACAGGGCATTTTTACTAGGATTAAATGTCTGGAATTGTGAAAAACTGAGTTTAAATGTATTTGGCTAAGGTGGATGCAAATTTCCGACTTCAACCATGTGTGTGTATATATATCATTTCTTACTGAGCCGTGATGCCCGAAGGTTGCCTTTGCCGATCGCTCATCATCTTTATTCATCAGTGAGGAAAATCAAATGTATTTATATAGCCCTTCGTACATCAGCTGATATCTCAATGTGCTGTACAGAAACCCAGCCTAAAACCCCAAACAGCAAGCAATGCAGGTGTAGAAGCACGATGGCTAGGAAAAACTCCATTGAAAGGCCGAAACCTAGAGAGGAACCAGGCTATGAGGGGTGGCCAGTCCTCTTCTGGCTGTGCCGGGTGGAGATTATAACTGAACATGGCCAAGGTATTCAAATGTTCATAAATGACCAGCATGGTCAAATAATAATAATCACAGTAGTTGTCGAGGGTGCAGCAAGTCAGCACCTCAGGAGTAAATGTCAGTTGGCTTTTCATAGCCGATCATTGAGAGTATCTCTACCACTCCTGCAGTCTCTAGACAGTTAAAAACAGCAGATCTGGGACAGGTAGCACGTCCGGTGAACAGGTCAGGATTCCATAGCCGCAGGCAGAACATTTGAAACTGGAGCAGCAGCACGGCCAGGTGGACTGGGGACTGCAAGGAGTCATCATGCCAGGTAGTCCTGAGGCATGGTCCTAGGGCTCAGGTCCTCCGAGAGAAAGAGAGAATTAGAGAGAGCATACTTAAATTCACACAGGACACCGGATAAGACAGGAGAAGTACTCCAGGTATAACAAACTGACTCTAGCCCCCCGACACACAAACTACTGCAGCATAAATACTGGAGGCTGAGACAGGAGGGGTCAGGAGACACTGGCCACATCCGATGATACCCCCGGACAGGGCCAAACAGGAAGGATATAACCCCACTCACTTTGCCAAAGCACAGCCCCCACACCGCTAGAGGGATATCTTCAACCACCAATTTACCATCCTGAGACAAGGCCGAGTATAGCCCACAAATATCTCCGCCACGGCACAACCCAAGGGGGGGGGGGGGCGCCAACCCAGACAGGAAGATCACATCGGTGACTCAACTCACTCAAGTGACGCACCCCTCCTAGGGATGGCATGAAAGAGCACCAGTAAGCCAGTGACTCAGCCCCTGTAATAGGGTTCGAGGCAGAGAATCCCAGTGGAAAGAGGGGAACCGGCCAGGCAGAGACAGCAAGGGCGGTTCGTTGCTCCAGAGCCTTTCCGTTCACCTTCACACTCCTGGGCCAGACTACACTCAATCATATGACCCACTGAAGAGATGAGTCTTCAGTAAAGACTTAAAGGTTGAGACCGAGTTTGCGTCTCTCACATGGGTAGGCAGACCATTCCATAAAAATTGAGCTCTATAGGAGAAAGCCCTGCCTCCAGCTGTTTGCTTAGAAATTCTAGGGACAATTAGGAGGCCTGCGTCTTGTGACCGTAGCGGACGTGTAGGTATGTACGGCAGGACCAAATCAGGGAGATAAGTAGGAGCAAGCCCATGTAATGCTTTGTAGGTTAGCAATAAAACAAAAATAGGATGATCTTCGATACTGCACGGTACTGTCTTTCCAAGCTAGTCGGAAGACTTCCAGTTTGGTGTGGCACCATTTCCGTTCCAATTTTCTGGAAGCTTGCTTCAGAGCTCGGGTATTTTCTGTATACCAGGGAGCTAGTTTCTCATGAGAAATGTTTTTAGGGTTGCAACTGCATCTAGGGTATTGTGGTTAAAGGTTAAATTGAGTTCCTCAGTTAGGTGGTTAACTGTTTTTTGTCCTTTGACATCCTTGGGTAGGCAGAGGGAGTCTGGAAGGTCATCAAGGAACCTTTGAGTTGTCTGTGAATTTATAGCACGACTTTTGATGCTCCTTGGTTGGGGTCTGAGCAGATTATTTGTTGCAATTGCAAACGTAATAAAATGGTGGTCCGATAGTCCAGGATTATGAGGAAAAACATTAAGATCCACAACATTTATTCCATGGGACAAAACTTGGTCCAGAGTATGACTGTGACAGTGAGTATGTCCAGAGACATGTTGGACAAAATCCACTGAGTCGATGACGGCTCCGAAAGCCTTTTGGAGTGGGTCTGTGGACTTTTCCACATGAATATTAAAGTCACCAAAAATTAGAACATTATCTGCTATGACTACAAGGTCCGATAGGAATTCAGGGAACTCAATGAGGAACGCTGTATATGGCCCAGGAGGCCAGTAAACTGTAGCTATAAAAAGTGATTGAGTAGGCTGTATAGATTTCATGACAAGCAGCTCAAAAGACGAAAACGTTTTTTTTTTTTTTTTTTTTTTTTTTTTGTAAATTGAAATTTGCTATCGTAAATGTTAGCAACACCTCCGCCTTTGCGGGAGTCAATGGATCCAATGGATTATTATGGATCCCTATTAGCTACTCTTCCTGGAGTCCAGCAAAATTAAGGCAGTTTATACAATTTTAAAACATTACAATACATTCACAGATTTCACAACACTGTGTGCCCTCAGGCCCCTAGTCCACCACTGCCACATATCTACATGACGAAATCCATGTGTGTGTGCCAATGTTTGTGTTGCTGTTCCGTGAGGTATTTTTTAATCTATTTTTAAATAAAATTTTACAGCTTGCGTTAGTTACTTGATGTGAAATAGAGTTCCATGTAGTCATGGCTCTATGTAGTACTGCGTGCCTCCCATATTCTTCTGGACTTGGACTGTGAAGAAACCTCTTCTGGCATGTCTTGTGGGGTATGCTTGTGTCCGAATTGAATTGAATGAATTCAACATGTCAAAACCTCTCATAAATAAAACTAGTGATGAAGTCAATCTCTCCTCCCACTTTCAGCCAGGAGAGATTGTCATGCATTTTATTAATATTTTCGCTCTGTATACATCCAAGGGCCATCCGTGCTGCCCTGTTCTGAGCCAATTGCAATTTTCTTAAGTCCTTTTTTGTGGCACCTGATCACACAACTGAACAGTAGTCAAGGTGCGACAAAACTTGGGCCTGTAGGACCTGCCTTGTTGATGGTGTTAAGAAGGCAGAGCATCGCTTTTTTTTATAGACGGACTTCTCCCCAACTTAGCTACTGCTGCATTGATATGTTTTGACCATGACAGTTTACAATCTAGTGTTACTCCAAGCAGTTTAGTCATCTCAACTTCTCAATTTCCTCATGACTTATTACAAGATTTAGTTGAGGTTTAGTGAGTGTTTTGTTCCAAATACAATTCTTTTAGGTTAAGAAATATTGAGGGCTAACTTATTCCTTGCCACCCACTCTGAAACTTACTGCAGCTCTTTGTTGAGTGTTGCAGTCATTTGTTGCTGTAGTAGATGACATGTATAGAGTCATCCGCATACATAGAAACTCTAGATTTACTCAAAGTCAGTGGCATGTCGTTAGTTAAAATTGAAAGAAGCAAGGGGCCTCGACAGCTACCCTGGGGAGTTCCTGATTCTGACTGGATTATATTTGATAGGCTTCCATTAAAGAACTCCCTCTGTGTTCTGTTAGACAAGTAACTCTATCCACATTATAGCATGGGGTGTAAAGGCATAACACATACATTTTTCCAGCAGCAGACTATGATCCATAATGTCAACAGCTACACTGAAATCTAACAAGACAGCTCCTACAATAATTTTATCATCAATTTCTCCCAGCCAATCATGTAATTTGTGTAAGTGCTGTGCTTGGTGAGTGTCCATCCCTATAAGCATGCTGAAATTCTGTTGTCAATTTGTTTACTGTGAAATAGCATTGTACCTGGTCAAACACAATTAGAAGTTTAGAAGTTTTAGAAGTTTACTAAGGGTTGGTAATAGGCTGATAGGTTGGCTATTTGAGCCTGTGAAGGGGGCTTTACTATTCTTGGGTTGTGGAATGACTTTAGCTTCCCTCCAGGCCTGAGGGCACACACTTTCTAGTAGGCTTAAATTTAAGATATGGCAAATAGGAGTGGCAATATTGTCTGCTATTATCCTCAGTAATGTTCCATCTAAGTTGTCAGACCCCGGTGGCTTGTCATTGTTGATAGACAACAATAATTTGTTCACCTCTTTCACACTAACTTTACGGAATTCAAAAGTACAATTCTTGTCTTTCGTAATTTGGTCTGATATACTTGAATGTGTAGTGTCAGCATTTGTTGCTGGTATGTCATCCCTAAGTTTGTTTATCTTGCGAATGAAAAAGTCATTAAAGTAGTTTGCAGTATCAGTGGGCTTTGATGAATGAGCCATCTGATTCAATAAATGAAGGTGCAGAGTTGGCTTTTTCCCCCAAAATTTCATTTAAGGTGCCCCAAAGCTTTTTACTATCATTCTTTATATAATTTATCTTTGTATCACAGTGTAGTTTCTTTTTCATTTTATTTAGTTTAGTCACATGATTTCTTAATTTGCAGTACATTTGCCAGACTTAATTGCCATACCTTTTGCCTCATCCCTCTCAACAGTTTTTAAATTCCTCATTAATCCAAGGGGATTTAACAGCTTTTACAGTCCTTTTCTTAATGGGCATGCTTATTAGTAACTTGAATAAGTAGTTTCATTCATGTCAAGTGCAGCATCTGGTTGCTCCTCATTACCCACCACAGACCAGCAAATATTCTTCACATCCTCAACATATGAATCACTACAAAATGTATTGTATGACCTCTTATACACTATATTAGACCCAGCCAGATTTGGGAGAATGTCATATGGTCAGATGAAACCAAAATATAACTTTTTGGTTAAAACTCAACTCGTCGTGTTTGGAGGACAAAGAATGCTGAATTGCATCCAAAAAACACCATACCTACTGTGAAGCATGGGGGTGGAAACATCATGCTTTTGGGCTGTTTTCCTGCAAAGGGACCAGGACGACTGATCCGTGTAAAGGAAAGAATGAATGGGGCCATGTATCGTGAGATTTTGAGTAAAAATGAGTCATTGCGCACCAGCAGTTATTGACAAATGCATCTTACCAGACGTAGCTACTCTGTCCTGGCGATACACAGAAAAAACAGCCATCTATCCGTGTCGTTCTGCGACGACGACTGTGAAGCATAAAATATTACAGTTTTTAATGTCCCGTTGGAAGGATAGTCTCGACTGTAGATCAGCGAGTTTGTTTTCCAGTGATTGCACGTTGGCGAATAGAACTCCTTCCATTTAAGAATGATGGAGGCCACTGTGTTCTTGGGGACCTTCAATGCTGCAGACATTTCTTTAGTCCCCTTCCCCAGATCTGTGCCTCGACACAATCCTGTCCCGGAGCTCTACGGACAATTCCTTCAACCTCATGCCTTGGTGTTAGCTCTGACATGCACTGCCAACTATGGGACCTTTTTATATAGAAAGTTGTGTGCCTTTTCAAATCATGTCCAATCAATTGAATTTACCACAGGTGGAATCCAAGGTAGCCTAGTGGTTGAAGCATTGGACCAGAAATCAAAAGGTTGCTGGATTGAACAAAGTAAAAATATGTTGTTCTGCCCCTGAAGGCAGTTAACCCACAGTTCCACGGTAGGTCGTCGTTGTAAATAAGAATTTGATTGTAACTTACTGGCCTAGTTAAATAAAGGTGAAATAGTTTTTTTATTTTTAGCAAGTTGTAGAAACATTAAGGATGATCCATGGAAACAGGATGTACCTGAGCTCAATTTCGAGTCTCATAGCAAAGGGTCTGAATACTTATGGAAAAATTGTATTTCTGCCTACATTTCTAAACCTGTTTTTTTTTTTTGTCATGAAGGTGTGTGTAGATTGATGAGGAAAAATCATGTAATTATTTTTTAGAATAAGTCTAACGGAACAATGTGGAAAAAGGGAAGGGGTCTGAATACTTTCTGAATGCACTGTCAGCACTGTCATACGATGCAACCCTGCATAAAGCAAGCTCTGTCAGCTTGTGTTTGATTGCTGTGCTGATCTCTGCAATGTGGATAGTTGGAATACACCACACAATGCTACTAATGAAGAAACATATCCTGTATGTAGGCCTATGATTTACCTCAAAATTGACACGGTATAACATTTTTGAGATGGTATCAAGTCATTTTTTGGGTGGTGTTAATGGGCTTCCATATTGTAGGTCCATGCATAAAGTCATGTGTTGGTAAAATGTCATGGACAGGAACTGTAAAGGAAGTCTACAACAGGCATTAAGATGGCAATCATATTTTAGTATTCATTCGGAGTTGATTTTGAGTAATCAGAGTCTACTATTCTAAATTCTTACAATTTGAAGAATGATGAGCTACAGGAATCATTTTATTAGGATGGAAGTTGACTAATGCATCTGAATAACTTTAAGATCTTAGTTTTCTGAAGAGTGTGCTGTAGTTAGTCATGACCTTCAAGCTAAACGGTGTTCTCAGTGGATTTACATTGTAGGCCTATTTACATAGGGTTTTGCATCTGTTTAAATTTAACGGGGTCTCCCAGGGGTCACCTTTTGAACAAAGGTTTAGGAAAATTAAGGCAATTGGACTTGAACAGTTGAATAAATGACCTCTTCTCCTCCCTAGTCTCGTCTATGGAAGTTCCAGATCATCACACCCCGAATCGGAACTTCTCCATCGACAAACCTACGGCACTCCCCATCCTCTGCAGGGCTATTCGACCAATCACCACCCAGGCAGCTCTGGCCAAGGCGGGGCTTGGGGAGCAGGACGGAGTTTGGGTGAGGGATATGTCACACACCTTTAATTGTGTCGCCACAGTGCAGGTGTTATGACTGGCCATGCTGCTGGCACTAAGGTTGCAGCCACTGAAAAATGCAGTTTCTATGGAAACCCCTTTTGTGTGTGTGCAGGAAAAACCTGTATTTTACCTGGTAACATATCAGATTTATAACATCTGTTTGGACTACATCATTGTATTATGTTGTAATGGACACTTCTTGACCTATTCATCCCAGTTATGCCATTTAATCACATAGATATAGCAATCTCTCTAAATGCCCTGTTGAGTTTGCATAATCTGTGAAAAGGGAAATGGTGGTCACGGTTTACTCATGGTTGTATTTGTTGTCCCATCAGGTCTCTCTGGACTGTTTGAAACAGGCCTGCACCATGCCAGCCCCTCTGGTCCAGATGCTTCGGTCATGAATCTGATCTCCGCTCTGGAGTCCCAGCGAGGTCCCCAGGCTCCTCCCTCCGCCTCCTCCCTCCTCTCCCAGTTCCGCACGCCGTCCTGGCAGACGGGTGAGCATGTGACCAGCCCTGTGTTGATATTCAAAACGGGGTGGCGAAAGTCTTTCACATTTCCAACGCCTCACAGGTTATATCAAATTGTCATTCCTCATTCAATGTCCACATTATTGGTGAGATTATGTTGGTTTCATTTGCATATTGGATTATTTTTGCTTTTTACTTGTTAAGGGAGTGTTTGGGGGTACAATTATTTAGTCATGCTTGTCAGTTTTTTCTGTTGATGGGCTTTGAATAATAGTCGTCTTGTCTCTATCTGGCCCTGACAGCGATACACACCCCTGCCCCTGCTGAGCTCTTCATCTCCGGGCCCCTCCCCGGCTCGGGCTCCTTCACCTCTTCCTCGGCCCTGTCCGCCTATCAGCACCCGGCCTCCTTCTCCAGTCGCTCCTTCCCCACCCTCCAGGACACGCCCACGTTCAACTCCACCTCCAACGGACTCCTCTCCCCCCACGACCCTCTGTTGCATATCAAGGGTCCCTCTCAGTCCAGCCTGGGCTTTGACCGCCTCCTGCCCTCCCAGGGCGCCGCCACAGCCTACCGGGGCGGCCAGGACCCCACAGGCGCCTCGTCGGTCCAGGCCTCATCAGCGCGGCACCTACAGTCCCACCAGTTCAACCTGCTGTCCTCTCAGCTGCAGGACCAGTCCTCCCAGTTGTACAACGCCTCAGTGTTCTCCTCAGCCCAGGCTCAGGCCCAGTCTAACTCGATCCAGGAGAGGGCTGTGCCCCGGCAGGACAGCGTGATCAAGCACTACCAGCGGCCCACGCCGTCCCAGTCCCAGCTCTCCTCCTCAGCGGCCCACTCCCTGCAGCATTACCTCAGCTGCGGCGGGGCTGGGTACCAGCAGATCGCCCACCACAGGCAGGCCGGACTCTCTTGCAGCCCCCTAGGCGACCAGAGCCCCTCGGACCACAAGGCCTCTTCCCGGACGGAACAGGTGTACCGGCCCATCATCCAGCCCCCCTACTCGATCTCCACCTCTTCTTCAGCAGCGGGAAAGGGCGCCAAGAGCAACTCCAGCAACGGCTACTCCTCGACCAGCTCGGCGTCCTCCTCCCGTACCCCTCACACGCCCCCTTCTGCGTCCTCCAGCTCTTCAACGACCTCCTCTTCCTCCTCTGCCTCAGGAGCCCACCCCTCCAACTCACTCCCCCCCTCCAGCTCCAGCTCGGCCCCGTCTAGACAGCAGCCTCCCCCTCAGAGTGCTCCAGCTCCCCATCAGCAACCCCCTCCTACCTCTTCCACATCTGTCCAGCAGCCCTTACCCAAACACAGCCTCTCAGGCTACGGCTCACCCGTGCCCCCAGTGAAACCCCCCGCCACCGCTCTCACAGGCCAAACCCCGCCACAACAGCAGAACCAGTCATACTCTCCCAGCCAGCCCCCTCCCTCCCACCTACCCCAGTCCTATGGTGGTTTCAGCTCCCCTCAGGCCCAGGACCTGAGCTCAGCCGGAGGAAGAAAAGGCTACGGAAGCCTGGGAGGGCGAAGCCAGTCGTACTCGGCTGATGTGGTCTACGGGGCTGACTCTGCCTATGGGTCCGTCCCCTCCTCTCTGGGCGGAGCGGGATGTCCATCGCTGGGTTACGGCCCAGGCCACTCCCCAGCTCTTTTACAGTCGAGCGGGTCGTCGGTGGGCGGAACCTCAGGAGGCGGTGGTAGCAGCACCGCAGGAAGCGGGAACTCCGGTTCTGGAGGAGCTGGGAGTAGTATGGCCAATGAGAGAGTAGGTGGCGCCAGAGTAGGGCCTTACCATATCCCTGAGTCTATCCCCTCTCCGTCGGCTAACTCTGGGATCATCCGTCCAGGGTTGCACTCCCCCACCCCTGCCTGCCCCACCCAGTCCCCGGGAGGAACGGCCTCCAACAAATACATCTCCTCTGTCCTCTCTCCCACCTTCATCTCCTCCCCTCAGGGCTACCCCGACACCAGAGGTCCCCAGTCCCAGTCCTACCACCCCACCGCCATCAAGACCAAGTCCGACTCCAGCCGCATGCTAGGTGTGGGCTCCCAGAGGTCTCAAGAGGATGTGGACGATGATGACGACTTTTTGATCCAGCACCTTCTCCAAGCCCAGGCCAGTCCCACACCCCAGGCGTCCCATCACCACTCCCAGCAGCAACAACCTCAACAGACGGCCCAACAACAGGCACCTCTGCAGCCTGTCCCCTCTACCACGGACGGCGGCAAGGGGCTGTCGTCCTACGAGCTCGGCAAGAGCTCTGAGGAGAGGTACCACCTCCAGAGCGTCATCCGCACCCACAGCGCCACCTCCAGTGCCGGTGCCGGATCTGGGGGCGCGGTCACGGGCCTAGACAGCCAGCTGGAGATGTCTCTCAAGAAACATCAACAACAACAGAGGAATGATAGTGAAGGCGGTGGCAGGAGTGGCGGAAGAGGAGGTGCCGAGCAAAGCCACCCCCATCTACACCACCACGACTCCCTGGGGTCGGTGGTGCACTACGGCCGGAGCGACCCGTACTCCCAGCACTCCCTGGGCCCCCAACACTCCTCCCACGCGCAGCAGCAACACGACGCCTCCCACACCCACCTACAGTCCCACGCTCACATGGAGCTGCAGAAGAATCCACAAGAGCGCTCCGAGCTGGTGTACCCTCGCAAGAACCCCGAGGTGCAACAGCACTCTCAATCCTCGGCCTCCCTCATGGATTCCCCCACGGACCAGTCCCACCAGCCGCCCCACCTGCTCCAGTCTGTGCTGTCCCACACCACTCGCAACAAGATGGAGCCCCATCAGCAGCAGCATTCAGTGGGCCAGCAACAAGCAATGATGGATGGAGCCGGAGGGAGAATGGGCGCGGGCAAACACCAGTCCCAGACCCAGCAGGCCTCCCAGCTTCAGCTACAACTCCAGTCCCAGGCTTTGGAGGTCGCAGCGGCAGCGGCTCACTACAACCACGGACCTCCTCGGCAAGACCCGAGCCAGTCCAAGCAGCGACAGCAGAGCTCGGTGGTGTCCTCCCTGGACATGCTTGACCGCTCGCTCTCCCAGACCTCCAGTGCGGACGGAGGGGGAGTGGAGGAGAGGAGAGGAGGAGGAGGTGGTGGTGGTGCAGGAGGAAGAGGTGGAGGGAGCGGAGAGCGCCACAGGCAGCAGCAGCAAGAGCAGCAGAGGCTCTCGTCCCACCACCCTCAACACTCCGCCTCGGAGCTCCACTCTTTCCTCTCTGAGCCCGACATGGGCTTATCCGCCCCCTTGCACGTACACCACCTCCCCCAACACCATCAACACCCCAACTCTCACCACCAGCAAAGCCACTCGGGGCACCACCCCCACTCCCATGGCCACGCTCACCCCCAGGCTCATACTCACCCCCAGCCCCTTCCCTCCACCCACTCCCAGCAACAGGAGTCCCAGTCACACCCGTCCCAGCTCACCCCAGGCCAGCAGGTCCAAATAGACCAGCATCAGCGCACCGAGCAGCACCCATTCGACACGGTCAGCCCTGGGGAGAAAAGCTGTGGCCAGAGCCAGAACCGCTTTGTCACACTCACCTCTATCTGCTTCCCGGACTCGCTCCTGCAGGATGAGGACCGCTCCTTCTTCCCCGGCATGGAGGACATGTTCTGCTCAGACGACTTCTCCAAGTCGAGCTGTGCCGGAGGCGCTGGCCCAGTGCAGGAGGAGATGAACCAGGAGGGACCAGGAGGGGGCCATGAGGAGCCCATGAAGGATAATTCAGGAGGGGGAAGCGGAGGAGCCGGGTATGAAATGCTGGGCGACCAGGGCTATGGGCAATACTGCCACAGGCTTCCCGAGTCCGGCAACCGCACCCTGGACCTGGATGAGCTGCCGTCCACTGTTAACACGGCGCAGCTGGGCCTGATCCAGTCCTCTAGTCCAGGCGGGTGCACCGGTGGAACTGGCACCGGCCCTGGAGGCCTCACCTCGCCCATCTTCTGCTCGTCGCGCCCCAAGAAGCTCCTCAAGTCCAGCTCGTTCCACCTGCTCAAGGAGCGCCGAGACCCCAACACACTGCCCAAAAAGAGCTACGCGCAGGAGTACGAGTTTGAGGATGATGAGGACAAGGACAACCAGCCAGCGGACATCCGTCTGAACAGCCGCCGGCTCCCTGACCACCTCCCCGACCTGGTCTCCAGCTGCCGTAAGACAGGAGGGGGGGCCGGAGGAGGAGGCACGCTCAGCCCCCTCATGGGCGACCTCGACTTCTACCACTCCCTCTGTCCCCCTCCCCAGCTCCTGCCGCAGGACGGGCCCAAGAAGAGGGGCCGTAAGCCCACCAAGCCAAAGAGAGCAGGGCCTCCAAGGCCCAGGGGTAGGCCTCGCATTCGCCCGCAGCCCGAGCAGCACGCACCCCGTGGAATGATGGGAGGTGAGATGGGAGGAGGAACTGAACCAGGAAGTGGGTATGGAGGAGGAATTGAGGTTAAACGGAGCAGGGGCCGTGGTGGTGGCGGAGGCCGAGGGAGAGGGAGGAGAGACGACATGTTTATGGAGATAACTGGGAAGGAGCAGATGCAGCAACACCACCTTAATCGGCAACAGCATCAACTTCACCACCAGGCTCCACCCCCACAGCATCAGGAGCCCATACCGCATCTCAAGGTGAGCGTGGATAATGGAACTGAACTTTGTTAATTTCCAGGGGGAAATGTAGATGTCATTTTTTTAATTTGACCTTTATTTAACTAGGCAAGTCAGTTAAGAACAAATTCTTATTTTCAATGACAGCCTAGGAACAGTGGGCTAACTGCTTTGTTCAGTTGCAGAACGACAGATTTTTTACCTTGTCAGCCCGGGGATTCAAACTTACAACCTTTCGGTTACTAGTCCAACGCTCTAACTGCTAGGCTACCTTCTGTCCCATGTCATTGCAGGCTTATACTTAAAGGGACATTACACTTTTAAATCAAAGTTTGTCAAATGGTTTCAGATCTTTAAAGTAGTCTGTCAAGATTAAACCACATCTTGTAAATATGGATCAACATAACCGATGACATGGGATGCGATTGCATCAGGACATCAGACTCCTTTTGAGTTCCAAATACATCTGACAACTTTTAATTTGAGTGTAATGTTCCTTTAGGTGGTGGGAATAGCCACGTTTTCTGTATTGTACTTTACTCTATTGGCATTTTAATTCAACATTTCCGCCGTTTTTCCTGTCTTAGATCAAACTGCCCATTGGCTCCATGTCCTCTTCCGAAGCCCTGCTGAGGACCGACTCTCTGTCCGGCACGGACCCCGCTCTATCAGACGGCTCAGTGGGCTCTGCTCCCTCCCTTGGCCTAAGTCCTGGACCCCTGTGCGAAGGGGTAGACTCCCACAGGACCCAGGACAAGAGCAAGCAGAAGAGCCAGATACAGAGTGACGGAGTGGATGGCGAGGGCATGGATGGAAGGGTAAGGGACGATTACTCTCTGTTTGGCCACTCAATCAGTCAGCAATTATGGTTAATCCTGCGTGTTGTATGTGACAAAATGTTAGCCATAGCTCGTCAAAAGAAGAGGGAAACTAGTATTTCCCTCTCTCATGAACTGTCTATTTTCTCTCACTCTCTATTCCCCCCGTAACCTCTCCCTCTCTGTCTCTCTCAGGGGAATGAGAAATCAGGCTGCATGGCCTCCTTCATGGACTTCCTCAAGTCGGGAAAGAGACCTCCGGGCTTGGAAATGCAATCAGGAAACAGTGACGTCTCCCCTCTCAAATCTGACGGGCTCTGTCCCCTGTCCCCGCCACCCCCTCCAACTCTGCCTCAGTTCGGTGAGGGCAAGAGCAACAGCGGCCTAGGGGGCTGCCCCAGTCCCTGCAAGCGCACCCTGGACGACGAGCTGAAGAGGAACTTGGAGACGCTGCCCTCGTTCTCCTCAGACGAGGAGGATTCGGTGGGCAAGAACCAGGACCTGCAGAAAAGCATCTCCTCGGCCATCTCGGCGCTCTACGACACGCCGCAGCTGGCCTCGCTTCAGCAGCCCCCACCTTCTCCCCCACCCCAGTCCCAAGACCAACCCAGCCAGGCCCCGCTCACACCGACCACCCTGCAGCCCCCAGCCCTTAGCCCCCAGCCTCCCTCACTCAACCCTCACTCCCAGCCCCAGGCGGCCGAGCCGGCAGTACTACAGCGAGAGGACCAGGAGATGGAGGAGAATGAGGAAGAGAGGAAGGTCCATGGAGGGGGTGATAAGGAGAGTGAAGTGAATGATACGGAAGAGGAGGAGCCAGAGTTGGAGATACTTGGTGCGCCCAGATTGGAAGGTAAGGGAAATACCGGGCCGATACAGATCATATGATCTTGTTGTCGATGATTGCCAATACAGGTATTAAAAAAGGGGAATAAACGTTTTAATTAAAGTTATTGCAGCAGAAAATACATTATTATACAGTGCATTTGGAAAATATTCAGACCCCTTGATTTTTCCACATTTTGTTATTTTATTCTAAAATGGATTAAATTGTTTTTTTCATCATCAATCTACACACTACCCCATGATGAAAAACAAAAAACCTGTTTTTAGAAAATTGTGCAAAGTTATGAAAAATAAACTGAAATATCATATTTACATAATTGTTCGGACTAGTGATGCACTGATCTGACATTTTTGGCCGATATCCAATATTTTCCTTGCCTAAAAAAACTATACAGACATTTACAAATTTAGTGGCCTTTTAACCATTCTAGTACAGTTAAATAGTTAACACCTACACATGGATGCAGCGTTCTAAGGCACTGCTTCTCAGTGCAAGAGGCGTCACTACAGTCCCTGGTTCAAATCCAGGCTGTATCACATCTGGCCGTGATTGGGAGTCCCATAGGGCGGCGCATAATTAGCCCAGCGTCGTCCGGGCCGTCATTGTAAATAAGAATTTTTTTCTTAACTGACTTGCCTAGTCAAATACACACTGACCAAAAAGTTAATATGTTGGCATTTACGTATGTCCCCATTACCAGTAAAACATCATCAAAACCTATTTCTTTCACTTACTTGCTGTGCTGTTTCATTGTTCATTTGTTCAGTCGTTTCATTCTCAACCAGAATTTTTTTGGAACGCCGTTTGGGTCTTCGCTTGTCAAAAAAGCTACACGTCAAATTACACTATTTGACATGCCAAATAAGCTTGTTGACCAATCAGGGCCTGAATATGACTGCACGTTACACAAGAATTTAAAGCGTTAATAATTTTTTACGTAGTTATTACACATTGATTACAGTTTCACTCGTATTTCATATGTTACAATGATACCTATGCTATGATGCTGGTAAAGTTGTCTCACGCACCTACAGTGCTGGTCATTAAAAAAAAGAGCCAGCTAGCTCATGGATGCAAACAATCTGTTTCAGTAGCTATAGTTAGCTAGGTATCATCTCTAAAATAACCCTAATTTATAAGACCGTTCTTATTTGATTAATGGTGGTCTGGCCCAGGCTATGTGAAGTTAGCCACAGTAAGGATTAGTCACAATAATGGACTTTGCGGTTAGCCTTCAAAATAAAAGCATGACATAATTCTACAATTTGTTCATTTGCATCACTGTCAATGATGTACTTTTATTTTCACAGCAAAACCGCAAATTCCACTATTGTGCCTTATTGTGGCTAGCTTCACAACCCGGTCCGGGTGAGCCTCACTAGCCAGCTGAAGCTAACTGGCTGCTTTTTCTACTGGCGTGCTTGGTAGTGTGTACAGGTGCTCGACCAGTCGGCGAAAGTCAACATCACCCACGACAGAGAACTGAATTCCATTATCTTGGCTTAATTGGATTTCGCCTTTGAGTTACCTCGCCGAAATGTTCTTACTCTTTCAAATGACTGCTTGACTTGCTGACTGCTCGATCCACACAGCAGATCTTGTGGGCTAGGTTAGGAATGCTGTGTTGCACGTGAAGTGCAACATTGTATGTGGCGTTATTACGTTATATAGGTATGCATGGTACCTTTGACATCGGTTTTTAACATCGGCGTTAAACAAGACATTGGGCCGATACTGATGTTGGCATTTTTAGCTAATATTGGCCCATTTCTGGTATGTTCACCGGTATATTGTGCATCCCTAATTCAAACCCTTTACTCAGTACTTTGTTGAAGCACCTTTGGCACTGATTACATTCTTGAGTCTTCTTGGGTATGACGCTACAAGCTTGGCACACACGTATTTGGACAGTTACGCCCATTCTTCTCTGCAGATCCTCTCAAGCTCTGTCAGGTTGGATGGGGAGCGTTGCTGCACAGCTTTTTTTTTCAGGTCTCTCCAGGGATGTTCGATCGGGTTCAAGTCTGGGCTCTGGCTGGGCCACTCAAGGACATTCAGCGACTTGTCCTGAAGCCACTCCTGTGTTGTCTTGGCCGTGTGCTTAGGGTCATTGTCCTGTTGGAAGGTGAACCTTCGGCCCAGTCTGCGGTCCTGAGTACTCTGGAGCAGGTTTTCATCAAGGATCTCTGTGCTCTAGTCATCTTAGCCATGATCCTGACTGGTCTCCCAGGTACTTGTCGCTGAAAAACATCCCCACAGCATGATGCTGCCACCACAATGCTTCACCGTAGGAATTGTGCCAGGTTTCCTTCAGACTTGACGCTTGGCATTCAGGGCAAGGAGTTCAATATTGGTTTCATCAGACCAGAGTCTCTTGTTCCTTGTGGTCTGAGAGTCTTTAGGTGCCTTTTGGCAAATGCCAAGCAGGCTGTCATGTGCCTTTTACTGAGGAGTGGCTTCTGTCTGGCCACTGTACCATAAAGGCCTGATTTGGTGCATCAGAGATGGGAAAACCATCTCCACAGAGAAACTCTAGAACTCTCTGTGACCATCGGGTTCTTGGTCACCTCCCTGACCAAGGCCCTTTTCCCCTGATTGCTCAGTTTGGCTGGGCGGGCAGCTCTAGGAAGAGTCTTGGTGGTTCCAACTTCCGTTTAAGATTGATGGAGGCCACTGTGTTCTTGGGGACCTTCAATGATGCAGAAATGTTTTGGTACCCTTCCCCAGATCTGTGCCGAGCTCGACACAATCCTGTCTCTGAGCTCTAGGGACAATTCCTTCGACCTCATGGCTTGGTATTTGCTCTGACATACGCTGTCAACTGTGGCACCTTTTTATATGGACAGGTGGGTGCCTTTCCAGATCATGTCCAATCAATTGAATTTACCACAGGTGGACTCCAATCAAGTTGTAGAAACAAACAAGGCTGATCAATGGAAACAGCATGCGCCTGAGCTCAATTTCAAGTAGTAAAGGGTCTGAATTCTTATGTAAATAAGGTATTTCTGTTTTTTAAATGTATTTATAAATTAGCCAAAAATTAAAACCTGTTTTTGCTTTGTCATGATGTGGTATTGTGGGCAGATTGTATTTTAAAAAATCCATTTTAGAATTGGACTGTAATGTAACAAAATGTGGAAAAAGTCAAGGTGTCTAAATACTTTCCGAAGGCACTGTATATACAAAAGTATGTGGACACCCCTTCAAATTTGTGGATTCTGCTATTTCAGCCACACCTATTGCTGACAGGTGTATAAAATTGGGCACACAGCCACGCAATCTCCATCGAAAAACATTGGCAGTAGAATGGCCTTACTGAATAGCTCAGTGACTTTCAACATGGCACCGTCATAGGATGCCACCTTCCCAACAATTCAGTTAGTGAAATTTCTACCCTGCTAGAGCTGCCCCGGTCAGCTGTAAGTGCTGTTATTGTGAAGTGGTAGGCCACAGACGCTTACAGAACGGGACCGCAGAGTGCTGAAGCCCATAGAGTGTAAAAATCGTCTTTTCTTTTGCAACACTCACTACCGATTTCCAAGCTGCCTCTGAAAGCAGTGTCAGCTCAATAACTTTTTGTCTGTAGCTTCCTGAAATGGGTTTCCATGGCTGAGCAGCTCCACACAAGCCTAAGGTCACCCTGCGTAGTGCCAAGCGTCGGCTGGAAGGGTATAAAGCTTGGACTCTGGAGCAGTGGAAATATTTTCTTTGCGAATCACACTTCATCTGGCAGTCCGATCGACAAAGCTAGGTTAGGCAGATGCCAGGAGAACGATACCTGTCCCTCTGCATAATGCCAAATGTAAAGTTTGGTGGAGGAGGAATAATGGTTTGGTGCTGTTTTTCAGTGAAAGGACATCTTAATGCTACGGCATACAATGACATTCTGTTCTTCCAACTTTGTGGCAACAGGTTGTGGAAGGCCCTTTCCTGTTTTAGCATGGCAATGCCCCCATGCACAAAGCGAGGTCCATACAGAGATTGTTTGTCAAGATCAGTGTGGAAGAACTTGACTGGCCTGCACAGAGCCCTGACCTCAACCCCATCAAACACCTTTGGGATGAATTGGAACGCCCACTGTGAGCCAGGCTTAATCACCCAACATCAGTGCCCGATCTCACTAATGCTCTTGTGGCTGCATGGAAGAAAGTCCCCACAGCAATGTCCCAACATCCCAGAAGAGTGGAGGCTGTTATAGTAGCAAAGAGGCGACCGGCAACATAGTAATGCCCATGATTTTGGAATCAGATGTTCGAGATGTACTTTTCGTTACTTTTGTTCAGGTAGTGGATGTTGCAAACGATCACTTAGTAGTCATTTTTGGGACATTCCCCACATATTCACTATTTTGTCTGAGATGTAATAGTATACATAACTGTCCTATAATATCGACTGTCGTCTGGTACTGATAGCCTATATGTTTTATTGGTAGAGAATGTCTGTAGGCTGTGCATCTCTTTGTGGAACCACAAAATATTTCTTATTTATTACAGTACTTTTCTTCATAGTCTTATTTCAGCTCATGCCCCAATTTTCTTGGAATTAATTTCACGGCATACCTCATGAAAGTAATTATTTTAGCCTCTGGCTTAGCAGTTGCTGTAGAATTCAGTCATTGATTCCATTTCCTGTGCACACAGTAAAGAACTGATTAAAAGATTGATTAAAATTGTTATATTTCTGATAGCTTGAACTAAATCAGACCCACTGATGTTTACGGCTGTTTTTGGTTATTTAAAGGAATGATAGATACCCACTGAGCTATTCCACACCAAGACAGCCCAAAAATATGTTTTGTGTCTGATTGTTCTGGAAATTGTCACATAGAAGCTTCATCGGGAGGAAGGATCTTTGACATGCGTTTTACATTTGTGTCACATACATGGTTTATTTTAGGCCCATTTTTGACCTATACGTGCCTTCTGTAAGACCCTATGATCTGTGAACCGAACCATACATCATACAGACATCGTTGTGTAATTATACTCCTTATAGCAAGGATCATCGACTAGATTCAGCTGTTGGACGATTTTCCTTTTCTTGAGCGGATGGTCAGGGGGCATGATTACCTATCATTTAAGAGTGTTGGACAAGTAATCAAAAGGTTGCTGGACCTAATCCCTGAGCTGACTCAGTGAAAAATCTGTCTGTTAAGCAAGGCACTTAACCCTAATAGCTCATGTAAGTCGCTCTGGATAAGAGTGTCTGTTAAATGTAAATGTATTTGTAGACCGCAAATTGACTGCAAGAAGTCCAAACGGCTTTAATATTTGACTAAAACGTAATACTTTGGAGCAGATTTCCAAAATGTTAATCACTTGGTGCTGATTTGCTGTTTTTACAGTCTTATGTCCAACAATTTTTAAAAAACAACTAATGAATACTTTTTTGCTAAACTTGCGGGGACCAAATAAAATCCCCAGTGGGCCAAATTCAGGCTGCCATTTGGGGAATCCTGCCTTTATAGTGAGCTCTCAAATGGAATATGTCTTAATTCTGAAATACAAATTTTCACATTCATTTTTTTCAACATATTTAATATCTCAGACGTACCGTTTTTAAACCATTGTTTGGAACAATATACTCTTCAAACACTCCATTTCTAAAGTGAGCTCTGGTACTTATGACCCATTTCATACATAGAAATGGACATTTATAGATCATTAACCAGTCACAACCCTTAGGATTGCACATTCGGCAAATCGCCAACAGAAGATGTTTCCTTTTAATCAATTTTCCCGTTCACATACCATTTATCATAACTTCAAAATTAGAGCCCATTCTGGAAATGATGTATCCATAAAGTTTATTGTTCCATAAAATGAACAGAATCAAATCGGGTACTTTTGAGATATTAATATTTTTAATGTTGAATAAATGAACGTGATAAATTATATTTCCGAATCTAGATGTACTCCATATGTTAGAAAACACTATAACGACACAAAGATGTACGGTCACGGTTCATAGTGTCTTACAGGAAGCATGTAATGTGTCTTCGGAAAGTATTCAGACCCCTTGACTTTTTCCACATTTTGTTACGGTACATCCTTATTCTAAAATGGATTAAATAAAACACATTTGTTGTCAATCTACACACAATAACCCATAATGACAAAATGAAAACGGTTAATATTTTTTTGCATACAGTGGGGCAAAAAAGTATTTAGTCAGCCACCAATTGTGCAAGTTCTCCCACTTAAAAAGATGAGAGGCCTGTAATTTTCATCATAGGTACACTTCAACTATGACAGACAAAATGAGAAAGAAAAATCCAGAAAATCACATTGTAGGATTTTTAAAATGAATTTATTTGCAAATTATGGTGGAAAATAAGTATTTGGTCACCTACAAACAAGCAAGATTTCTGACTCTCACAGACCTGTAACTTCTTCTTTAAGAGGCTCCTCTGTCCTCCACTCGTTACCTGTATTAATGGCACCTGTTTGAACTTATCAGTATAAAAGACACCTGTCCACAACCTCAAACAGTCACACTCCAAACTCCACTATGGCCAAGACCAAAGAGCTGTCAAAGGACACCAGAAACAAAATTGTAGACCTGCACCAGGCTGGGAAGACTGAATCTGCAATAGGTAAGCAGCTTGGTTTGAAGAAATCAACTGTGGGAGCAATTATTAGGAAATGGAAGACAAAAAAGACCACTGATAATCTCCCTCGATCTGGGGCTCCACGCAAGATGGAGGACCTAGTGAATGACCTAGTGAATGACCTGCAGAGAGCTGGGACCAAAGTAACAAAGCCTACCATCAGTAACACACTATGCCGCCAGGGACTCAAATCCTGCAGTGCCAGACGTGTCCCCCTGCTTAAGCCAGTACATGTCCAGGCCCGTCCGAAGTTTGCTAGAGAGCATTTGGATGATCCAGAAGAAGATTGGGAGAATGTCATATGGTCAGATGAAACCAAAATATAACTTTTTGGTTAAAACTCAACTCCTCGTGTTTGGAGGACAAAGAATGCCGAGTTGCATCCAAAGAACACCATACCTACTGTGAAGCATGGGGGTGGAAACATCATGCTTTTGGGCTGTTTTTTCTGCAAAGGGACCAGGACGACTGATCTGTGTAAAGGAAAGAATTAATGGGGCCATGTATCGTGAGATTTTGAGTGAAAACCTCCTTCCATCAGCAAGGGCATTGAAGATGAAACGTGGCTGGGTCTTTCAGCATGACAATGATCCCAAACACACTGCCCGGGCAATGAAGGAGTGGCTTCGTAAGAAGCATTTCAAGGTCCTGGAGTGGCCTAGCCAGTCTCCAGATCTCAACCCCATAGAAAATCTTTGGAGGGAGTTGAAAGTCCGTGTTACCCAGCAACAGCCCCAAAACATCAGTGCTCTAGAGGAGATCTGCATGGAGGAATGGGCCAAAATACCAGCAACAGTGTGTGAAAACCTTGTGAAGACTTACAGAAAACGTTTGACCTCTGTCATTGCCAACAAAGGGTATATAACAAAGTATTGAGAAACTTTTGTTATTGACCAAATACTTATTTTCCACCATAATTTGCAAATAAATTCATAAAAAATCCTACAATGCGATTTTCTGGATTTTTATTTCTAATTTTGTCTGTCATAGTTGAAGTGTGCCTATGATGACAAATACAGGCCTCATCTTTTTAAGTGGGTGAACTTGTACAATTGGTGGCTGACTAAATCATTTTTTGCCCCACTGCATGTATTAAAAAAATACCTAATTTCCATAAGTTCTCAGACCATTTGCTATGAGAATCGAAATTGAGCTCCGGTGCATCTTGTTTCCATTGTTCATCCTTCAGATGATTTGGAAAGAGGCACACCTGTGTTTAGGTCCCACAGTTGACAGTGCATGTCAGAGCAAAAACCAAGCCCTGAGGTCAATGGAATAGTCCGTAGAGCTCCGAGACAGGATTGTGCCGAGGCACAGATCTGGGGATGGTACCAAAACATTTCTGCAGCATTAAAGGTCCCGAAGAACACAGAGCTGGTGGTCCCAAAGAAGGGCCTTGGTCAGGGAGTTGACCAAGAACCTATGGTCACTCTGACAGAGTTCCTCTGTGGAGATGGGAGAACCTTCCAGAAGGACAACCATCTCTGCAGCACTCCACCAATCAGGCCATTATGGTAGAGTGGCCAGACGTAAGCCACTCCTCAGTAAAAAGCACATGACAGCTCACTTGGAGTCTTCCAAATGGTACCTAAAGACTCTCAGACTATGAGAAACAAGATTCTCTGGTCTGATGAAACCAAGATTGACGTCTTTGGCCTGAATGCCAAGTGTCATGTCTGGAGGAAACATGGCACCATTCCTTTGGTGAAGCATTGTGGTGGCAGCATCATGCTGTGGAGATGTTTTTCAGTGGCAGGGATTGGGAGAATAGGCAGGATCATGGCTAAGATGACTAGAGCAAAGTACAGAGCTCCTTGATGAAAAGCTGCTCCAGAGTACTCGGGACCGCAGACTGGGCCGACGGTTCACCTTCCAACAGGACAATGACCCTAAGCACACGGCCAAGACAACACAGGAGTGGCTTCAGGACAAGTCACTGAATGTCCTTGAGTGGCCCAGCCTGAGCCTGGACTTGAACCGAATCGAACATCCCTGGAGAGACCAGAAAATAGCTGTGCAGCAACGCTCCTTATCCAATCTGACAGAGCTTGCGAGGATCTGCAGAGAAGAATGGGAGAAACTCCCCAACTACAGGTGCGCCAAGCGTGTAGTGTTTTCGCTTTGTCATTATGAGGTATTGTAGGCCGTCATTTTAAATAAGAATTTGCACTTAACTGACTTGTCTAGTTAAATAAAGGTTAAATAAATTTAAAAACTAACTGTCCAAAAACATGTGTGCCAAGGTTGTAGAGTCATACCCCAGAAGACTCGAGGCTGTAATCACTTCCAAAGATGCTTCAACAAAGTACTGAGTAAATGCTCTGAATGCTCATGCAAATGTTATTTCAGATTTTTTTTTAAATATAAATTTGCAAAACTTTATAGAAAATGTTTTTTACTTTGTCATTGTGGGGTGTTGTGTGTAGATTGTTGAGGGGGGGGTGGGGTGTAATCCATTTTTGAATAAGGCTGTAAAATATCAAAATGTGGGAAAAATCAAGGGATCTGAACTTTCCGACTACACTGTAGAGGTCTAAAAAGGGCCTAAAATGGCCACTTTCATCATGATTTTCTTAGTTGTTTTTGTGTGTTTGTTACAAATTTGAAAAGCATGTTTAACATCCCTCATATTCTATGATCTGAAAAATATTTTGTGGAATATGGTGTGGAGTCGCATTTTGATTCTTGAAGAAAAATCACCACTCATCTCCTTTTATTCCAGCCTCAGCACCAGTCGTTCCCTCACCTCTCTCCGCCTCCCCCGCTCAGTCCTTCTCTCCCTCTCCCCCACCTTCCCCCTTACTTCTCCTCTCTCTCCCTTCATCACCCCTGCCCCCACAAGAGGCGGCACAACAGAAGCAGTCCCAACCTCCGAGCCCCCTCCCTCCTTCCATTCCTTCTCTTCCTCCTGCTCCCGCCACCCTCCCTCCCTCCTCCCAGACTCCCCCGGCCTCGGATTCCCCCGAGCCAGCACTGGAGCCCCCCGCGTCCCCGGAAGACGCCCCCGCCCCTCAGGTCACCTCGCTGCACGTGGCCCAGAAGCAGGAGGACGCCGCCATTGCTGGAGAGAGCGAGGATGACAAGAGCGAGAGTGGAGGGGAAGGCATTTTCCGAGAGAGGGACGAGTTTGTGGTGCGCGTAGAAGACATCGGAACTATGAAGGTATTTGTGTGTGTTGCGTTTTTGTGTAACATAATAAAGGCATCACTAACCACCAGATCAACAGTTAGATTGTTTCTCAATCTCCAGCTGTTCTTCCATAAGTTGATTGTGTGTGTGTTCAGTATGCATTAAATCCCTCACCCCTCTTTCCACAGCTGGCCCTGAAGACCGGTCGAGAACCTCCCCCCATCTGGAGGGTGCAGAAAGCCCTGCTGCAGAAGTTCAGCCCTGAGATTAAGAACGGACAGAGGCAGTTCTGTGCCACCAGCAACGTGAGTCAGTCGGTCTGTCCACCCGGCACAGTGGTATTCATACTATTCCTACCCCATTTTTTTTCCCCCTCAAAGAATTTCTTGTTGCCGGACCTCACAACCTTAATCTGTAAATTTATATTTTTACATCAACAGAACCATCAATTCATTGCATTTTCATCTCAATAAATACATTCACTCAATACGATTGTATTTTTCAAATGATCTTTCTCAGAAACTTTTGTATATTTTCCCTTAATTTTGTGTTCCACTGACCCAACACATGAAGATCACTGCTCAATGTCAACACAGAATGCATGTTTCTGTCTATCAGCAGGGCGGGCACGCATCGTAAAATGTCTTAAACATTTCGTAAATGGAAATGAGCGTTGCATAGGACAAGTTCGGATAGTCTCTCCCAGTACCTTTTCCACAATTACGTGCCTAAGGTTCCACATGAAGATCAATGCTTTGCCCGACTGTGTGATTGTTGGTTTCAGGTCTTCTTAATTGCAGTCGCTGAGCATCTTACGAGTGCTATATCATATTAACGTGATTCCTGAGATCTAAAACTGTTCCTAGATCAGCATGCTGACTATTTTTTGTTTTGGATGATAAGAAATGGACAGTGGGAACCTGGTCCTTGGTCAACATTCCTACTCTGAGACACTCTGAATATAGAACCAAATAAACTGCAGCACGACTGCAATAAAGATGACCTGGAAGAGACCCACTGATTTGTGTGGACACCAGGATGACTATCTGTTAAATAAGTAGCTCTTAGGCATCCCAATAAACAAAATGGCTGCTCTTTCTTTTTCTTAGTATCTGGGCTACTTTGGTGACGCCAAGAGGCGATACCAGCGCCTGTACGTCAAGTTTCTGGAGAACATCAACAAGAAGGACTATGTGAGAGTGTGCTCTCGACGACCCTGGCACAGACCATCCGGACTGAGGTACCCATCTATACACCTATTTCCCGACTGCGTCATGAAAAGTTGCATGCGTAGGTCTTCATCAGAAACGTAGCAGTGGATACGATCACATGCAAGTTAACACATAATCAGATGGTTATCATCAGAGGATTGATTACCTTAACAGTCAGTTAAGGTAAAATCACAAATAGAGCTGGATAAAGCCAGAACAATAATATACATGCCTATAGCCGTCGGTCTTGCGTGAAAATGGCTTTATTTTAGACATGTACAGTTGAAGTTGGAGGTTAACATACACCTTAGCCAAATACATTTAAACTCAGTTTTTCAGAATTCCTGACATTTAATCCTAGTAAAAATTCCCTGTCTTAGGTCGGTTAGGATCACCACTTTGTTTTAAGAATGTGAAATGTCAGAATAATAGTAGAGAGAGTGATTTTATTTCAGCTTTTTTCTTTCATCACATTCCCAGTGGGTCAGAAGTTTACAAACGCAATTAGCCTATTCCTCCTGACAGAGCTGGTGTAAGTGAGTCAGGTTTGTAGGCCTCCTTGCTCGCACACACTTTCAGTTCTGGCAAGAAATTTAGGATAGGATTGAGGTCAGGGCTTTGTGATGGCCACTCCAATACCTTGACTTTGTTGTCCTTAAGCTATTTTGCCACGACATAGGAAATATGCTTGGGGTCATTGTCCATTTGGAAGACCCATTTGCGACCAAGCTTTAACTTCCTGACTGATGTCTTGAGATGTTGCTTCAATATCTCCACATAATTTTCTTTCCTCATGAGGCCATCCATTTTTGTGAAGTGCGCCAGTCCCTCCTGCAGCAAAGCACCCCCACAACATGATGCTGCCACCCCTGTGCTTCACGGTTGGGATGGTGTTATTCGGCGTGTAAGCCTTCCCCTTTTTCCTCCAAACATAACAATGGTCATTATGGCCAGACATTTCTATTTTTGTTTCATCAGACCAGAGGACATTTCTCCAAAAAGTGAGACAAAGTACGATCTTTGTTCCCATGTGCAGTTGCAAACAGTAGTCTGGCTTTTTTATGGTGGCTTCTTCCTTGCTGAGCGGCCTTTCAGGTTATGTCGATATAGGACTCGTTTACTGTGGATATAGATACTTTTGTACCTGTTTCCTCCAGCATCTTCACAAGGTCCTTTGCTGTTGTTCTGGAATTGATTTGCACTTTTCGCACCACAGTACGTTCATCTCTAGGAGACAGAAAGCGTCTTCTTCCTTAGCGGTATTACGTCTGCGTGGTCCCATGGTGTTTATTCTTGCGTACTATTGTTTGTACAGATGAACGTGGTACCTTCAGGTGTTTTGGAAATTGCTCCCAATGATGAACCAGACTTGTCGAGGTCAACAATTTTATTTCTGAGGTTTTGGCTGATTTCTTTTGATTTTCCCATGATGTCAAGCAAAGAGGCACTGAGTTTGAAGGTAGGCCTTGAAATACATCCACAGGTACACCTCCAATTGACTCAAGTTATGTCAAATAGCCTATCAGAAGCTTCTAAAGCCATGACATCATTTTCTGGAATTTTCCAAGCTGGTTAAAGGTACAGTCAACTTGGTGTATGTAAACTTCTGACCCACTGGAATTGTGATACAATGAATTATAAGTGAAATAATCTGCCTGTAAACAATTGTTGGAAAAATGACTTGTGTCATGCACAGTGTAGATGTCCTAACCGACTTGCCAAAACTTTAGTTTGTTAACAAGAAATGTGTGGAGTGGTTGAAAAATGAGTTTTAATGACTCCAACCTAAGTGTATGAAAACTTCCGACTTCAACTGTACATTGTATATGCCTTCACTTCTCAAAGGGTTTCTTCCACCTTGTCATTGAACAGTTCATAGGACAGTGTTGTCTGAAATTGTATTACTTGCACCTTTTAAATATACATTTCAGAGCGTGCTGTCCTGTTCAATGTCCAAGGACAAGACATAAGAGGAACATACTAGCCTAAAGAGCTAACATGGTGTTTGTACTTCCATCTAGCCATCCAGTGTTCCCAAAAATCTGAAGTAGCCAGCATTCTGAAAAAAGTTGCCAGCTAGGGGGGTGAGAGGGCATGACCCCCACAAAATTAGGGTTAGTAGTCATCTATTTGGTTGGAAGTGGGTGGTTATAGAACTGGGCATCTGAAATATGGTTGCTTTCTCTTTATTTAATTCTCTACTCTTCTTCAACAGGCAACAGGTCCTCCCCAAAATGGCGTCCCCGCCTCTCACCACCCAGACCCCGCCCCGAGCTGAGAAGGAGGAGAGGGAGCAGCGAGTGGCACCGCGAGTGGCACCGGCGCGAGAGCCGGTGCAGCGTGAGCCCAGGGAGAGAACAAGGGCAAAGAACGAACAGCGAGAGAAGGAGAAGGCGGCTGCGGTAGTGAAAGAGGAGTTGGAGAAAGAAAAGCAGAGGGAGAAAGAGAAGAGGGTGCAGCCGTCTCAGAAGCCCGAGAAACGGGCTGCCACAGTGGCAACGACAGAACGAGGGAAGGAGAAGAAAGGGGGAGTGGAGAAAGGGAAGACGGTAGAGCGCCCTCCCAAGTCGAAGCCAGCCAAGGTCAAGGCGGAACCTCTTCCGAAAAAGAGGAAGTGGCTGAAGGGGGTCCCCTCGTCGTCTGATTCCGACTCATCTGACGAGGCAGCCAGCGAGGATGAGAGTAAGAAGCGTTTTTTGCCTTAGGGCCAGTTTCTTAGACACAGATTAAGCCTAGTCCAGGACTAAAACGCATTCTCAATGGAGATTCTCAGAGTTAAAAGCTATTTCCATTGTGAATGTAGCCTGTAATACTTTATTATTTTGTGAAGCAGTCTTGTACTGATTGTTACACTATATAGTGCACTCCTTTTGACCAGAGCCCAATGGGCCCCCGTAAAAAACTACTGCACTATAAAGGGATTACGGTGCCAATTGGAACGTAGTCCCTTCAAAGTATTCATACTCTTTGACTTATTCCACATTTTGTAGTTAAAGCCTGAATTCAAAATGGATTACATTTATATTTTTCTCACCCATCTATCTCCTCACAATACCTCATTATGAAAAAGTGAAAACATATTTTTAGAAATGTTTGCAAATTTCATTGAAAATGAAATGCAGAAATATCTGATTTACATAAGTATTCACAAAATTTTGTCAATAGTTTGAATTAGCACCCTTTTGAAGCTTAGTCTCTTTCTGGGTAAGTCTCTCTTAGAGCTTTCCACACCTTGATTGTGCAACATTTGACCATTATGTTTTTCAAAATTCTTCATGCTCTGTCAAATTGTTTGTTGATCCCTGCTAGACAACCATTTTTTTAGGTCTTCCCATAGATTTTCAAGTAGATTTAAGTCAAAACTGTAACTCGGCCACTCAGGAACATTCACTGTCTTCTTGGTAAGCAACTCCAGTTTAGATTTGGCCTTGTGTTTTAGGTTATTGTCCTGTGGAAAGGAGAATTAATCTCCTAGTGTCTGGTGGAAAGCAGACGGAACCAGGTTTTCCTCTAGGATTTTGCCTACATTCTGTTTATTTTTATCCTGAAAAACTCTCCAGTCCTTAACGATTACAAGCATACCCATAACATGATGCAGCCACCACTATGCTTGGAATTATGGAGAGAGGTACTCAGTAATGCGTTGTATTGGATTTGCCCCAAACAACAATTGAGGACAAAAAGTTAATTTCTTTGCCACATTTTTTGCAATATTATTTTAATGCCTTGTTGCAACATTTTTTTTAAATGTAGTGCCTTGTTACAAACAGGATTCATGTTTTTGAATATTTTTTTGCAATATTATTTTAATGCCTTGTTGCAACATTTAAAAAAAATGTAGTGCCTTGTTACAAACAGGATTCATGTTTTTGAATATTTTTGTTCTGTACAACCTTCATTCTTTTCACTCTGTCAATTAGGTTAGTATTGTGGAGTAACAACGATGTTGTTGATCCATCCTCAGTTTTCTCTTATCAAAGCCATTCAATACTGTAGCTGTTTTAAAGTCACCATTGGCTTCATGCTGAAATCCCGGAGCGGTTTCCTTCCTCTCCAGCAACTGAGTTAGGAAGGACACCTGTATTTTTGTCACTGTTGTGTATTGATACACCATCCAAAGTGTAATTAGTAACAGATATTAATTGTCTGCTGATACAAATTTTACCCATCTACCAAAAGGTGCCCTTCTTTGCGAGGCATTGGAAAACCTCACTGGTCTTTGTGGTTGTATCTGTTTGAAATTCACTGCTCGACTGAGAAACCTTAAAATTATCTGTGTGTGCGGGGTACAGATATGAGTTAAGTCATTCAACATTTATGTTAAACACTATTATTGCATTGGCTTCATGGTGAAATCCCTGAGCGGTTTCCTTCGTCTCCGGCAACTGAGTTAGAAAGGACGCCTGTATATTTGTAGTGACTGGGTGAGGCTTGCCATAACACAACTGAGTTAGAAAGGACGCCTGTATATTTGTAGTGACTGGGTGAGGCTTGCCATAACACAACTGAGTTAGAAAGGACGCCTGTATATTTGTAGTGACTGGGTGAGGCTTGCCATAACACAACTGAGTTAGAAAGGATGCCTGTATATTTGTAGTGACTGGGTGAGGCTTAACCATAACACAACTGAGTTAGAAAGGACGCCTGTATATTTGTAGTGACTGGGTGAGGCTTAACCATAACACAACTGAGTTAGAAAGGATGCCTGTATATTTGTAGTGACTGGGTGAGGCTTGCCATAACACAACTGAGTTAGAAAGGACGCCTGTATATTTGTAGTGACTGGGTGAGGCTTAACCATAACACAACTGAGTTAGAAAGGACGCCTGTATATTTGTAGTGACTGGGTGAGGCATAACACAACTGAGTTAGAAAGGACGCCTGTATATTTGTAGTGACTGGGTTGGCATAACAAAAGGGATTGAATACTTATTTACTCTAGACATTTAGGCTTTACATTTTTTTCAAAACACATCATTTCACTTCATGGGGGATTGTGTGTAGGCCAGTGACAAAAATCTCAATTTAATCAATTTTAAATTCAGGCTGTAACACAACAAAATATGGAACAAGTCAAGGGGTGTGAATATATTTGTTTGGGTGCGCCAGGCAGTGAATAGAAGGAAGGTGAAAAGAGAAGCTTTCAGGAATGTATTTGGCAAATAGGTAGAGCTGTGTGTGTAGGGTTGTCGCGATAATACGGTACAACATTTTCCATGGCAGAAAGGAAAACAGAATGCAGACTAAGCTCTTTGGCCATTTAGGAGTGTTATGTTACATTATGTGCTATAGTGTGGAGTTTAAACAAATGTGACACTGGGTTACAACTAGAGGTCGACTGATTAATCGGAATGGCAGATTTAATTAGGGCCAATTTCAATCTAGGACAGTTAACTCGTCCAGCGCTATAAACACCTGCCTCTCGTTGCACTCCACGAGGAGACTGCCTGTTACGTTACGCGAATGCAGTAAGCCAAGGTAAGTTGCTATCTAGCATTAAACTTTTCTTATAAAAATCAATCAATCATAATCACTAGTTAACTACACATGGTTGATGATATTACTAGTTTATCTAGCGTGTCCTGCGTTGCATATAATCTGACTGAGCATACAAGTATCTGACTGAGCGGTGGGAGGCAGCAGCAGGCTCGTAAGCATTCATTCAAACAGCACTTTTGTGCGTTTTGCCAGCAGATCTTCATTGTGC
This sequence comes from Oncorhynchus tshawytscha, assembly GCF_018296145.1. NCBI lineage: Eukaryota > Metazoa > Chordata > Actinopteri > Salmoniformes > Salmonidae > Oncorhynchus > Oncorhynchus tshawytscha. Next base: position 2,934,093 of record NC_056453.1, read on the forward strand.
GTCAAGCATTGCGCTGTTTATGACTTCAAGCCTATCAACTCCCGAGATGAGGCTGGTGTAACCGAAGTGAAATGGCTGGCTAGTTAGCGCGCGCCAGTAGCGTTTCAAACGTCACTCGCTCTGAGACTTGGAGTGGTTGTTCCCCTTGCTCTGCATGGGAAACGATGCTTCGAGGGTGGCTGTTGTCGTTGTGTTCCTGGTTCGAGCCCAGGGAGGAGCGAGGAGAGGGACGGAAGCTATACTGTTACACTGGCAATACTAAAGTGCCTATAAGAACATCCAATAGTCATAGATATTTGAAATACAAATCGTATAGAGAGAAATAGTCCTATAATAACTACAACCTAAAACTTCTTACCTGGGAATATTGAAGACTCATGTTAAAAGGAACCACCAGCTTTCATATGTTCTCATGTTCTGAGCAAGGAACTTAAACGTTAGCTTTCTTACATATTGTACTTTTACTTCTCCAACTTTGTTTTTGCATTATTTAAACCAAATTGAACATGTTTCATTATTTATTTGAGGCTAAATTGATTTTATTGATGTATTATATTAAGTTAAAATAAGTGTTCATTCAGTATTGTTGTAATTGTCATTATTACAAATACATTTTAAAAAATTGGCCGATTTAATCTGTATCGGCGTTGAAAAACCATAATCGGTCGGCCTCTAGTTACAACATAAGAAACCATTGCCTGTTTTTTTCTGCTACAGGTATTGTGACAACCGTGTGTGTGTTGTGTGTGTGTTTGTGTGTGTAACCTCTATGCAGTGACAGTGCAAGGCAGGGTGAACAACCGGGCCATGCGGGAGATGTTCAGGAGCTATGTGGAGATGCTGGTCAGCACGGCCCTGGATCCTGACATGATCCAAGCCCTGGAGGATACAGAAGGTGAGCGCTCAACACACACACACACATGCACACACACACGGCCCTTGACCTCGACATGATCCAAACCCTGGAGGACACAGACAGTGGGAGCAGAACCCGCACACCACACAATACACAAACAGCCCTGAGGGGTGAACCACGAAGCTGGATAGAGAAGTTACTGTGCTTACTTTTGGTCAATTCCTTGTTTAACTTGGGATAACTGTTGACATGAAGGTGGCTCACCTTTTACTACATTTCTATGACAACGAATGCTTTAGCTTTAACCTGCTAACTCTTCATCCTGAATCAAGTGTTTAAGGTTTGAGTTGAGGACCATTCAAATTAGATTCCATCACTCTCGCAAAAAATGGGCCATCGTCTCCGGACCATATTTGAGGAAGAGGACTGATTTTTAAAATATTTGTATTAGTCAGGTGTTCTTTTGTTATTAAAAATAGTCATATTAAAATACACGCATTTGAAACTTCATGCGCTGTAAAACTTTCGTATGACCTATCAATATTATAATTATTTTAATTAAGAGTGGGGGAAAAGGACATTGATAAGCACACCAAAGACAACATTAACAATATAATTCATGAAATAATGATGGCACTTCTAATAGCCTATTTCCCACCATATCCTGCTGAATTTGCAGGATAACCTGTCTTTCATTTTAATTTCGTAAAATGAGTGACTGGCGGATGAACGGCACGACAATGGTCCTCAGGATCTCGTCACGGTATCTTTCCTCGTTCAAATTGGCATCGATAAAATGCAATTTGTTCGTTGTCCATAGCTTATGCCTGCCCATACCATAACCCCACCGCCTCCATGGGGCACTCTGTTCACAACGTTGACATCAGCAAACCGCTCGCCCACACAACACCATACAAGCTGTCTGCCATCTTCCCGGTACAGTTGAAACCGGGACCCATCCGTGAAGAGCACACTTCTCCAGCGTGCCTGTGGCCATCAAAGGGGAGCATTTGCCCACTAATGTCAGTTATGACGCCGAACTGCAGTGATGTCAAGACCCCGATGAGGACGATGAGCAAGCAGATGAGCTTCCCTGAGACGGTTTCTGACAGTGTGCAGAAATTATTCGGTTGTGCGATCCCACAGTTTCATCTGCTGTCCGGGTGGAAGTCCTGGGCTGACGTGGTTACACGTGGTTACACGTGGTCTGTGGTTGTGAGGCTAGTTGGACGTACTGCAAATTCTCTAAAACGAGAGGCTGCTTATGGTAGTGAAATGAACATTCCTGCAGTCAGCATGCCAATTGCACACTCCCTCAACTTGAGACATCTGTTGCATTGTGTTGTGTGACAAAACTGTACATTTTAGTGGCCTTTCATTGTTCCCAGCACAAGGTGCACCTGTGCAATGATCATGCTGTTTAATCAGCTTCTTGATATGCCACACTTGTCAGGTAGATGGATTATTTTGGCAAAGGAGAAATGCTCACTAACAGGGATGTAAACAAATTTGTGCTCATTTTTTTTTGTGTGTTGGAAAATATCTGCAGTCTTTTTTTATTTCAGCTCATAAAACACAAGTTGTGTTTTTATATTTTTGGTCAGTGTATTTAAGAGAAGCTGAACAGTGCTTTTTGTTGCTGATATTTATTATTTAGGATAATATTCAGCCTATTATTCAAAATACTTTCATATTTTTGTTATTTAGCTACTCATTTCAAATGGTTGAAACTAAAGAACTAATACAGTTGAGATTGTAATCAGGGGTTTGGAAAATATATTTTTTGTTTACAATGAAAGGTAAAGTTACCCAGAAGGATTTTGACATAACGCTGGGAACTTTGTCCATGTCAATTTAATGTGAATGATACTTTTCTGAATAAAGTTGAGTTGGGGAAAATGTTTATTATGCCTTCCTTTGCAGCCTTTTGCTGGATCCACCTTGTAACCAAATGACTTAGGCTAATATATTATGGACATTTCTTTGAAATTATGTAAAAAAGGCAGAGAGTAACTTAGCACCTTCCAAAAAAATAATTTATCAGTATTGCAAAAAATGTATTTTATCGTGATATGGATTTTTGTCAATATCGTCATAGTTTATTCTGTCGTCTCTTTCCCTGTCTCCTGTTGCAGCTGCTTCCCACACACAAAAAGCTTTGCAGCGTACTCAAGCTGCGCAGTTCCTCCTCCCCACTGTTAGATTCAAAATAAGCATGCTGCTCTGTTAGGTCAAATGCAGTTAACCGATTGTTCCAAACAAGAACAATGCTGCTTTCCACTTTGCTTCTTAAATGCCATTCTACTTCTATGATTCCAACAGTAGACTAGTGTTTCGATCTATATCGCAAATCAGACCGCTATATTTGGTAAAAGAAATAGCAATTAGATTTTTTGTAGCCCTAGCCTAGGTCATGTTCATTTGGCTCCAAATGGAAGAAATTGGACTGAAATGGGTAGGGACAATTTGGAACTGATCTCGGTGTGTCCTAATGAACACGGACAGCCCTGTTCAGGAGCGCTCAAAGTTACAGTGTTCAGTTATGATGATCAATCATGTCTGATCTATTCATAACATTTCACCTCATTCACCTCACATCCCAGTGGCATCCAGAGAGTTAAAGTTAGGATTTGTCCCGAACAGGTGCAGAAAGTCTAACTTACCCGCCACCCTTTGGACAAACCCTAACTTTCCTATGCCCCTTGGGGCAGAGAAAGGTTCAACACTGAAGCAATGGACATTAATCTTGCAATACGTCAAAGTTTTTTGTCAAGCACAAGTTGCCTCATGCGTATCCCAAGTTGAGGGTTTGGCCCTAAGTCATTCTTGTTATGAGTTAGATGTAATTGATATAAAGGGACACTGTAGCCCGATTCACACTAAAGGGCTGAACGGGGCTAGCCTGGTTACTCATTCACCGTAGCTGCTGGAACCATTCTAGAAAGGACAGGGCGAGAAGAAAGTATCTGAGTCAGCACAGTGTGATTTGGGTCGGCCATACAGTGTGAATAAGGTTAGGGATAGTTTCTGACCTTTTCCCTTGATTGTTTCGTGCTCATTTCTGAAAAGTAACTAGTGTTGTCATATCAGCTGTAATATGTCTGTAAAGAGTTGAAGGGAAGGCAGCGCCAAACGTGCAACGTTAATTTGAATGGAAACAGTGCTGTTTTGAACGACCAGTTGAATGTTGTGATTGTGTTCGGTTTTGAGATTTCAAATGCTCAAACCCATATAGGGTTGCAAAGGGTCGGACATTTTCCATGGGAAGTTAAGCCCTGGAATTTTGCTTAAATTATAACAGTGAACCTTTTTTTGTGGGATACACATAAGGCAATTCTAGGTCTTGTGGCACATTTTGGTTGAACTATCCCCAATTCAATGGAATTGAAACCCTCTGCATGCACAGTGCATTCTTCCATCACATGTACAGCTGATTCTCAAGATCTTGCACACCAATGAGATGCTGTTGAGCCCACACTATTACACTGTCTGAGCCAAGGACCACATGCTTTCTGGTAAGTTTTGATTACAATACTGGGTGGGGTGAATATATTTTATACGACATGCATGATTGGTTTTGTGAACTAGTAAATAGTAGCCTTCAGCAAAGTGTTTAAGTCATTTATAACTTGTTAACAATTTCTGCTAGTTAGTTGTTGCCACCATGTGGGTTTTAGCTTGCTTGAGCCTGCTAACTGAGTGTTAATTCACCTGTTTCCATACATGTTTCATTAAAAAAAAATTATACAAAGGAGTTGTTTCATCCAACTGCTTAACTTTTTATCTGTACATATATTTTTGTTACTTGTTTTTTTTCCCAAATCTTTACAGGAAAATGCCACGGGCACTATCTGATGTGTAGAGACATTTCACTGCAGCTAATGTAGAAGGAAAAGTGTGTACATTTGCAAATACTGTGCCAAATCATATGTGAAGAATGCAACAAAGATGCAGAATCATCTGGCCAAGTGCATAAAGTTCCCTCAGCGCTCACAACAACCAACCTCTGACAAAAGTCCCTCTACTTCTATTCGAGGTGAAAATGATGAATCGGACACCTTATCGATAGCAACAGCTCATGGTCCTCCTGGAATCAGATGGTTTTTTTTACTCAATGGAGGAAGGTTGTCAGAGAAGTGCTGATGAATGTCTTGCTCGAGCTGTGTATGCAACTGGTTCACCTCTGCTCACAGGCAATGTGTATTGTAAGAGATTTGTGAATGTTCTTTGCCCAGCATACACTCCTCCAACCAGACATGCTTTAACAACTCATATGCTGGACACAGAGTTCAACAGAGTTCAACAGAGTTCAACAGAGTTCAACAGAGTTCAACAGAGTTCAACAGAGTTCAAGCAAATGATAGAGAAAGCAGACTGTATTGCAATCATCAATTATGGATGGTCGAATGTTCGTGGGCAAGGAATAATTAACTACATCATCTCCACCCCTCAACCAGAATCCTACAAGAGCACAGACACAAGGGACAACACACACCGGTCTCTACATTGCAGATGATTTGAAGGCAGTCGTCAATGAGCTTGGACCACAGAAGGTATTTGCACTGGTGACTGACAATTCTGCGAACATGAAGACTGCTTGGTCTAAAGTGGAGGAGTCCTACCCTCATAGCACACCCATTGGCTGTGCTGCTCATGCATTGAATCTGCTCCTCAAGGACATCATGTCACTGAAAACAATGGATACACTACAAGAGAGCCAAGGAAATGGTTAGGTATGTGAAGGGTCATCAAGTTATACAAGTAATCTACCAAGCAAAGTGAGAAGAATAAGAGCACCACATTGAAGCTGCCCAGCAACACCCGTTGGGGTGGTGTTGTCGTCATGACAGTCTCCTGGAGGGGAAGGAGTCTCTCCAAGCTTTATCACAGTCTGCCGATATGGACAGCCCCTTCAAGCGGATCCTCCTGGATGATGTATTTTGGGAGAGAGTGGTAAGCAGCCTGAAACCCCTGAAACATATAGCAGTAGCCATTGCACGGATTGAGGGAGACAATGCCATCCTGTCTGATGTTCAGACTCTGCTTGCAGATGTAAGAGAAGAAATCCGTACTGCCCTGCCCACTTCACTGGTGCTCTAAGCAGAGGAAACTGCAGTTCTGAAATACATCAAAAAGCGTGAAGACTTCTGCCTGAAGCCCATAAACAATGCATACACGTTGGACCACAAATATGCTGGCAAGAGCATCCTGTCTGGTGCAGATATCAACCAGGCCTATGGTGTCATCACTACATGGCTCGCCACCTTGGCCTGGATGAGGGCAAGGTTCTTGGCAGTCTGGCGAAGTACACTTCCAAGCAAGGGCTTTGGGATGGAGATGCAATTTGGCAGTCGTGACAATATATCTCATCAGCCACCTGGTGGAAGGGATTTTGTGGATCTGAGACTCTTTCCCCTGTTGCCTCCATCATTCAAATCCCACCAACATCAGCTGCCTCAGAGCGCAACTGGTCCTTGTTTGGGAACACACACCAAAGCACGCAACAGGCTGACCAAAAGAAGGGTTGAAAAATTGGTGGCCATAGGGCAAATTTGAGGCTTTTTGAGGCTGACAACGAGCCATTCTCAACAAGGTTAGAAAGTGACTGAAGATGAGGCCTCCGAGTCCAATGTTCAAGAGGTGGACATTGAAGAGGTCCATGGAGAAAACAAGGAAGCCTGAGAGGAAGACAACCAAAGCTTTAGTTTCTAGACTATCGTTTTACAGATATATGTTGAAAATGTTTTTGGGAGATGCGATGGATCATTGGGTATCATTCAATATTCCCTTTGTTGTTGTTCAGTGAAGTCATCCCATGTGAAGAGTCAACTAATTTAATTAAAGTTCAATTCGTAGCTAAAAATGTTTTTTTTTTTTCTATTGGAAGGATTTAATTATTTTCAATTGTCTACTTATGATAAGGTTAAAGGTTTCTGTTTCTGTCTCCATATGATATGGTAAATATAGCCAATGCAAAAACCATCTAAATTTTAAATGGTATTAATATTAATTTGCATATATTCCCACAGAAAGTTTCCATCTCTGAATATTCCACCAAAATGTGCAACCCTACACCCATATTGATCAGGCCACACACACCAAACAGGAGCAAACATACCTTGAGGAATGTTGAACAGTGCACAGCATTGTGGGAAAGCGTTAGGTTCAGTACAAACCGTTCCGCAATGTAGCAAAACATTTCATCAGCTGAATATGCCCCTGGTTAGCCTCCCCAGGTTTGGAATGATTGACAGTCATTTGAAACATATCCATTTAATCAGGCTTTCCTCTCCATCTCCGTTGGTTATCCAGATGAGCTGTACCTCCCTGGAATGAGGAAGATTGATGGCATCATCGTGGAACAGAAGAGGAGACTGATGAGGAGAGTAAACATGAGTACTCAGCACCAGGTAACCTGCTCTGAATATACTGTAAATGTATATATTCTGAACAAAAATACAAAAGCAACATGCCACAATTTCAAAGATTTTACTGAGTTACAGTTCATATAAGAAAATCAGTCAATAAAAAAAAAAACAATTGGCCCTAATCTATAGTTTTTACTGTGGCTTGTGAAAGTATTCACCCCCTTGGCATTTTTTCCTATTTTGTTGCCTTACAACCCCCCCCAAAATCTATTTTAATTCCAGGTTGTATCATTTGATTTACACAGCATGCCTACCACTTTCTTAATGACCCCTAACCTTTGAACGGTAGTGGGCAAGAATACATGCACACACTTTGAAGAATCTAAAATATATTTGGATTTGTTTAACACTTTTTAAAAAAAGTTATTATATGATGCCATGTGCGTTATTTCATAGTTTTAATGTCTTCACTATTATTCTACAATGTAGAAAATAGTAAAAATATAAAACCCTTGAATGAGTAGGTGTTCTAAAACAAAAAAACAAAAAAAGATGTTTACAGTTGAAGTCGGAAGTTGACATACACCTTAGCCAAATAGATTTAAACTCAGTTTTTCACAATTCCTGACATTTAATCCCAGTAAAAAAAATAATGTTTTATGTCAGTTAAGCACCACTTTATTTTAAGAATGTGAAATGTCAGAATATTTTATTTCTTTCATCACATTCCCAGTGGGTCAGAAGTTTACATACACTCAATTAGTATTTTAGCATTGCCTTTAAATTGTTTAACTTGTGTCAAATGTTTTGGGTTGCCTTCCACAAGCTTCTCACAATAAGTTGGGTGAATCTTGGCCCGTTCCTCCTCACAGAGCTGGTGTAACTGAGTCAGGTTTGTAGGCCTCCTTGCTCGCACATGCTTTTTCACTTCTGCCAACAAATTTTCTATGGGATTGAGGTTGAGGCTTTGTGATGGCCACTCCAATACCTTGACTTTGTTGTCCTTAGGCCATTTTGCCACAACTTTGGAAGTATGCTTGGGGTCATTGTCCATTTAGAAGACCCATTTGCGACTAAGCTTTAACTTCCTGACTGATGTCTTGAGATGTTGCTTCAATATATCCACATAATTGTCCTTTCCTCATGATGCCATCTATTTGTGAAGTGCACCAGTCCCTCCTGCAGCAAAGCACCCCCACAACATGATGCTGCCACCCGCGTTCTTCACGGTTGGGATGGTGTTCTTCGGCTTGCAAGCTTCCTCCTTTTTCATCCAAACATAATGATGGTCATTATGGCCAAACAGTTCTATTTTTGTTTCATCAGACCAGAGGACATTTTTCTTAAAAGTTCCAAACTGTAGTCTGGCTTTTTTATGGCGGTTTTGGAGCAGTGGCTTCTTCCTTGCTGAGCGGCCTTTCAGGTTATGTCGATATAGGACTCATTTACTGTGGATATAGATACTTTTGTACCTGTTTCCTCCAGCATCTTCACAAGGTCCTTTGCTGTTGTTCTGGGATTGATTTGCACTTTTCGCACCAAAGTACGTTCATCTCTAGGAGACAGAACGCGTCTCCTTCCTGAGCGGTGTGACGGCTGCGTGGTCCCATGGTGTTTATACTTGCGTACTATTGTTTGTACAGATGAGCGTGGTACCTTCAGGCGTTTGGAAATTGCTCCCAAGGATGAACCAGACTTGTAGAGGTCTACAATATTTTTTCTGAAGTCTTGTTTGATTTCTTTTGATTTTCCCATGATGTCAAGCAAAGAGGCACTGAGTTTGAAGGTAGGCCTTGAAATGCATCCACAGGTACACCTCCAATCGACTCAAATTATGTCAATGATGCCTATCAGAAGCTTCTAAAGCCATGACATTTTCTGGAATTTTCCAAGCTGTTTAAAGGCACAGTCAACTTAGCGTATGTAAACTTCTGACCCACTGGAATTGTAATACAGTGAAAAACTACTTCTGTCATGCACAAAGTAGAGGTCCTAACTGTCTTGCCAAAACAATAATTTGTTAACAAGATGTGTGGAGTGGTTTAAAAATGAGTTTTATTGACTCCATCCCAAGTGTATGTAAACTTCCGACTTCAACTGTGTGTGTGTGTGTGTGTGTGTATTCAAAGTAGCCACCCTTTGCCTTGATGACAGCTTTGCACACTCTTGGCATTCTCTCAACCAGATTAATGAGGTAGTCACCTGGAATGCATTTAAATTAACAGGTGCGCCTTAAGTTAATTTGTGGAATTTATTTCCTTCATTACTTTACATGATTGACGGCTTTAATGATGGACCAACACATTACATGATTGACGGCTTTAATGATGGACCAACACATTACATGATTGACGGCTTTAATGATGGACCAACACATTACATGATTGACGGCTTTAATGATGGACCAACACATTACATGATTGACGGCTTTAATGATGGACCAGCACATTACATGATTGACAATGATGGACCAACACATTACATGATTGACGGCTTTAATGATGGACCAGCACATTACATGATTGACGGCTTTAATGATGGACCAACACATTACATGATTGACGGCTTTAATGATGGACCAACACATTACATGATTGACGGCTTTAATGATGGACCAACACATTACATGATTGACGGCTTTAATGATGGACCAACACATTACATGATTGACGGCTTTAATGATGGACCAACACATTACATGATTGACGGCTTTAATGATGGACCAACACATTACATGATTGACGGCTTTAATGATGGACCAACACATTACATGATTGACGGCTTTAATGATGGACCAACACATTACATGATTGACGGCTTTAATGATGGACCAACACATTACATGATTGACGGCTTTAATGATGGACCAACACATTACATGATTGACGGCTTTAATGATGGACCAACACATTACATGATTGACGGCTTTAATGATGGACCAACACATTACATGATTGACGGCTTTAATGATGGACCAACACATTACATGATTGACGGCTTTAATGATGGACCAACACATTACATGATTGACGGCTTTAATGATGGACCAACACATTACATGATTGACGGCTTTAATGATGGACCAGCACATTACATGATTGACGGCTTTAATGATGGACCAACACATTACATGATTGACGGCTTTAATGATGGACCAGCACATTACATGATTGGAATGATGGACCAACACATTACATGATTGACGGCTTTAATGATGGACCAACACATTACATGATTGACGGCTTTAATGATGGACCAACACATTACATGATTGACGGCTTTAATGATGGACCAGCAGATTATAGATCAGTCAAAACGGAAAATTTCAAGAACTTTGAAAGTTTCTTCAAGTGCCGTTGCAAAAACCATCAAGTGCTATGATGAAACTGTCTCTCACGAGGGGACTGCCACAGGAAAGAAAGACCCAGAGTTACATCTGCTGCAGAGGATAAGTTCATTGGAATTACCAGCCTCAGAAATTGCAGCTCAAATAAATGCTTCAGAGTTCAAGTAACAGACACATTTCAACATCAAGTGTTCAGAGGAGACTGTGTGAATCAGGCCTTCATGGTCGAATTCCTGCAAAGAAACCACTACTAAAGGACACCAATAAGAAGAAGAGACTTGCTTGGGCCAAGAAACACGAGCAATGGACATTATACCCATGGACATCTGTCCTTTGGTCTGATGAGTCCAAATTAGATTTTTGGTTCCAACCACCATGTCTTTGAGACGCAGAGTAGGTGAACGGATGATCTCCGCTTCAATTGTTCCCACGTGAAGCATGGGGAGGTGTGGTGGTGCTTTGCTGGTGATTTTTTTTTAGAGTTCAAGGCGCACTTAACCAGCATGGCTACCACAGCGGTACGCCATCCCATCTGGTTTGCTCTTAGTCCCACTATCATTTGTTTTTTCAACAGGACAATGACCCAAAATATACCTCCAGGCTGTGTAAGGGCTATATGACCAATGAGAGTGTCATCTGATGCAGAACTCCATCAATCATCAAACCTCAACCCAATTTGAGATGGTTTGGGATAATTTGGACCGCAGAGTGAAGGAAAAGCAGCCAACAAGTGCTCAGCATTTGTGGGAGCTCCTTTAAGACGGAAGGAAAATCATTCCTCAAGAAGGTGGTTGAGAGAATGCCAAGAGTGTGCAAAGCTGTCAAGGCAAAGAGTGGCTAATTTGAAGAATCTCAAATCTCAAATATTTTTTGATTTGTTTAACACCCTTTTTGGTTACTACATGATTCCATGTGTTTTGATGTCTTCACTATTATTCTAGTGTAGACAATAGTTAAAATAACTACTCATTCAAGAGTTTTTCTTTATGTCCAGACCTTTGACTGGTTGTGTGTGGTTTCCTTCCATTTTCTCTCGTAGGAGACCCTGCACATGTATCCTCATATGGCGGCAGACCCCCTGGATTCAGGAGCTGTGTGGATGCGGCTCAGTGGGGAGGGCTACAACCGCAAGACCCTTAACAGAGTCAAGAAGAGCCTACCCAAACCACAGGTGTGTGTTTGTCGGCAGTTCTGATGTGGGTGGTTTTGCATACCAAATATGCCAGATGTTGTTGTTGTCGGGGGAGGCCAGAGGGAGTTGCTCATTGTGGAGGTGGGTTGCTCTTTTGATTCCTATATGGAGCAGACCTTTGCTGCCAAGTTGCTGAATTATCACCCGCCTTGATTACCAGTAGAGATGTGACAAATGGAAAACATTTATTTAATGTTTAAACTGCTTTATCGGTTTTCCATTAAAACGATAGAAATTCATGAAAGTATTGCCACACAGGACTTTGCTGCTGTCGCTTGCCTTTCTCAGCCATTTTTCCAACTCTTACCGACGATGACGTAGTGGTGGAGTCGTCTCCAAAATAATTGATTTCTCGACTCCTTGCACGTCGCCTTCCGACGTCAACTCCCAGTATTTGTTTAACAGAGGAGGCAAATTTAGATGCTGTACTTTCGAGAACATAAACACTCGCATCCTTCATAGCGAGCTAGCGAGGAACGGAGAGAGGGGAGGGTCACGATAGAGTCAGGTCGGCCACCAGGCAGACATTCAGAACCGTGCACTAGGCCTGTCTATTGGCAATCAATAGCTGTATCTCACAGTTTCTATCTCACAATGTCTCTCAACTTCTGTAAAGCGGGGCCTATCATCAATGAATAGGCTAGGATATTGAGATACAACATTTCACACACAGTATGTGTGCAGGTTCGCTTCACGCTTTTCACAGCCTGGTTGCCATGGGACCTAAACAGCGGAGAAGTTGAGCCTCGCGCGTCAACCCTTTTAGTAATCGCGGAAATTGACTCACTGTTTACTTTCTGCATCTACGTACATAAAAAAAATAAAAAATTGGGTTAGGGATTCTTCTTAACGTTAAGGATCCCAATTTTGTTGAAACGTTCAAATCAAACTTTATTTGTCACATGCGCCGTGAAATGCTTACTTACAAGCCCTTCACCAACAATGCAGTTCAAGAACGAGTTTAGAAAATATTTACCAAATAAACTAAAGTAACACAATAACAAGAACGAGGCTATATATAGGTGGTACCACTACTGAGTCAATGTGCAGGGGTACAGGTTAGTCGAGGTAATTTGTACACCAGTTACCAGTGCAAAGTTGTGGTACTGATATTTGGGAGCCTCGGCCGTGTACATAGGCTTGACAGTGCATGGCCTTCAGATTGCAGGCCTGCATAAGACCGGCAAAGCAGCTAGCTAGATACTGCTCCGTGTCAGCTGTCATGGGCAGCTGAGCTGTATTGGAAATGTGCTTTCTGTATCCCTGAGTGTCCATATACATTGACTCCAGAAAGTATTCTCAACCCTAGACTTCTTTCAGATTTTGTTGTTCCAGCCTCAATTTAAAATGGATTCATTTGATATTTTGTGTCATGCCCAACACACAATATCCCCATAATGTCAAAATGGAGTTATGTTTTTAGAATCTTTTACAAATTAATTAAAAATAAAAAGCTGAAATGTCTTCAGTCAATAAGTATTCAATTGCTTTGTTATGGCAAGCATAAATAAGTTCAGGAGTAGAAATGTGCGTAAATCACATAAGTTAGATGGACTCATTCTGTGTGCAATAATACTGTATTACATTATTTTTGAATGACTACCTCATCTCTACCCCACACACATACAATTATCTATACGGTCCCTTAGTGGAGTAGTGAATTTCAAACAAAGGCCAGCGAGGTTTTCCAATGCCTTGCTAAGATGGGCACTTATTGGTAGAAATAAAAAAAGCCGATATTGAATATCCTTTTGAGCATGGTGAAGATATGAATTACACGTTGGATGGTGTATCAATACAACCAGTCACTACAAAGATACAGGCGTCCTTCCTAACTCAGTTGCCGGAGCTGAAGGAAATTGCTCAGGGATTTTACCATGATGCCAATGCTGAATTTTAAAACAGTTAGAGTTGGATGGCTGTAATAGGAGAACTAAGGATGGATCAACAACATTGTAGTTACTGCACAATACTAACCTAAATGACAGAGTGAGAAGAAGGAAGCCTGTACAGAATACAAATATTCCAAAACATGGATCCTGTTTGCAATGAGGCAGAAAATGTGGATACAAAGCCTTATGTTTGGGGCAAATCCAACACTAAAACATCACTGAGTACCTCTCATCATATCTTTCAAGCATGGTGGTGGGTGCATCATGATATGGGGTATGCTTGTCATCGGCAAGGACTATGGAGATTTTTTTTAAGATAAAAAGAAACGGAATAGAGCTAAGCACAGGCAAAATCCTGGAGGAAAACCGGGTTATCTGCTTTCCAACAGACACTGGGAGACAAATTCACCTTTCAGCAGGACAATAACGTAAAACACAAGGCCAAATATACACTGGAGTTGCTTACCAAGACGTCATTGAATGTTCCTGAGTGGCCGAGTTTTGACTTCAATGGCTTGAAAATCTATGGCAAGACTTGAACATGGCTGTCTAGCAATAATCAACACCCAGCTTGACTGAGCTTGAAAAATGTTAAAAAGAATCATTTGCAAATATTGTACAATCCAGGTGTGCTCTTAGAGAGACTTAGCCAGAAATACTCACAGCTGTAATCGCTGCCAACAGTGATTCTAACATGTTTGGAGGCAGGGGTGTTTGAGATGTGCATTTAATTTTCAATACATTTGCACAAAATAATAAAAACATTTTTTACTTTGTCATTATGGGGTATTGTGTGTAGATGAGTGAGAGGAAAAACAATATATGTAATCAATTTTGAATTCAGTCCGTAATGCAACAAAATGTGGAATAAGTTGAGGGGCGTGGATAATTTCTGAAGGCACTGTTTGTCCGTTGAATTGTTTCAATTCTTCGACTGTAATGTAATTTGTGGATTCAAATCAAGTATTTTGTGTCTGTGTTTTTGAGGGGGTGGGTGTGTCTGTGGGTATTTGCAGTGAGTGGGTGTTTTGTGTTAAAGGCATTACCAACAATCAGTTCAACAGCTGCTAGGTTGCGCTGCCCATCTCTCCCATAAGTTGATAGTTTGTTTGTAGGTGTTTGCAGCTGTGCGTGTCATGTGCATTCTCATGTCTCACTGTTGAACCTTAATTATATAGGTGGATTTTATTCTCTCCAAATATTGTTTTTAATCTGTCTTCCCCCAGGACCTTAAACTGTCAACAGAATCATGTCGGATCTACAGCCTCTATCACTCCCTGCATCATTATAAATATCATACTTTCTTACACTGCAAGAAAGAGGTAAGGACATGTATTTTATATTATTGTAATAGATACACCTATTTGATATATATTTCTCTTGTTGATATTGTATCAAGAACAGTTATTTGTGTCTCCCCTACTGTGGTTTATTTAAATATTGTTTGTTTCAATTTACCCAGCAGAAATATTACCCAGATGTATTTTATTATTTTATCCTTGCTTAAACACACCAGATATATTGTGGTTTAAATCCCCTGCTGACATAATTTACTCTATTTGCTAATCAACAATGGTTGATTGGAATTCTAAATATTGTCTTTATATTAACTCTGTCAAACAAACAAAAATAATTGCATGATCTTTCAGTAGTTAATCACGATTTAATTGCAATTTTTGAAATTGCTCAAATTTGGCTCTAAAAAGCAGGGCATTCATTGAGTTACAGGCATACTATACTTTGATTGCAAGGGCCAGAAACACACAATTATCTGTATCAGAAACAAAATGCTCTCAATGTTTAAGTAGGCTTACTCCCTCGTATCAATGTTCTCGAAGTTTAAGACTTCCACATAGTCACACACGCACTGTTAAAGCTTCAGGCATTCTAAATGAGTGTTCTCCCAATTTCTGAAACGAGGAGCATATCATGGCCAACTATGTTGTCAGTTCTACAGAAGACAACAGATCAGCCAGGCCTAGGTTATCCGTGTTCTTCAACATGAACTAGTCACAAGCTGTAATGTGTTAACACATAAACCTTGACAGCCCTAGTTTATATTAATATTGTGTTTACCCAGCATAGATAATGTTTATTCCATGGGTAGACACACCATAGCCTTGACACATGTACTTCTATTTGACCAAATAGACATGTTACCATAGTCTAAATATACTGTATTTTGTGTTTCCCTGGCAGACCAACACTATAGAGCAGGCAGCTGAGGACCCTGGGCAGGAGGAGGTGGTGCAGCAGTGTATGGCCAACCAGGGCTGGCTGGACACCCTCTTCAACTCCTTCATCGAGCTGCTCACACTCAGTGCCAAGGCCTGAGCGACAGACAGAGGGGATGGAAGACAGAAAGAAAAGAGAAAGCGAAAGAACAAAAGGCACAGAAACTAGGCCCCAGGAACGGTGAGGTGGGCAAACAAGGGGAACGAGATAAGAGGTCCCATCCCACCTGGAGTCGTGTGGGTCCGACGGACAACTTGAAACTCGAGGAACAAGAGGGTTGGTAGGTGTGACCTTGGAGAGTGACCTCCTTAGTTCATTGACAAAAATATAGCAATTAATTGACTTGACCTTGAGAATGGATGATGACCCCACAGGAGCTGGTGTTGTACCTGATTGGTCAAGAAGACACTGACCAATCACGAGGCAAAGACCAAGGTGAGAAAATACACCGAAGGCAGAAGGAGGAGCTATTGCACCTAGTCACGTGGATTGCCTCACAGACATTGTAAAAATGTGCGTCAGACAGAAACGTTTCGGAGAATCTATTACTGTCTGTTTTTACATAAATGATTTGTTTTAAAACATTGCATTAGAGGAGTGCAGTGAGCGGTGTGAATATATGGCTTGTCTGTGGAAAGGATGCAACATAACGGTGTTAATTCTCGTTCTATGCGACAGTAGGCAGCGGCACCGGTGAGCTATGTGATAATATATAAACCCATTTAAATTATTTATATGAGGAGGATTTTAACAAACTCTCACAAGTGCTGGGATGCCGCCTTAGCATTAACATGTTTCACGTTAAACGTTCCGTTGTACGTACACCCACATATCCGAGCTTGTTTTTTACTTTGACACAAAAGATGGGTGGATGAGATGGAAACGTGGCATCAACTTTGTCTGTAGAGAATGGGTATATTTAAAACCCACATTGTAGTGCTTTAGTTCATCAGAATCATGCAGCTGCAAAGAGAAAGAAACATTTTCAAGTTCCCTTACAGGAATGGTTATAAATTAGTCATATTTAAAGAGAATATGGTCACTTCATTTTTATGTCTGATGTTTTGCATATTACAATGATATATTTTGGGGGGCATTTTTCCTTGGAAAGACAGTCTGTAAATATTGTACAGTTCTTGACAAATCTTTGTTTATACATCAGATACTCAGCGAAATGTTTTGCCACGAGCAGCATCGCAGATATTGAGATGAGTGAGATGCAAGACTTCTCTCTGTCATATACAGTATCTGAGCATGTGAACGAACGGGTTCGCTTCACACTGTTGCAGCCTGGTAGCCACGGGACCAAAACAGTGGAGAAGTTGAGCCTCGCGCTTCAACCCTTTTAGTTGGTGCGGAAATTGACCCACTATGCTGTTTACTTTCTGCATCCACGTCATATCGCTGAGTCTACCTTAAATAACTCTCCTGTATTTGAAACACAAATAAAAACGGCAAAGAACAATTTGTTGTTGAAGTCCATTAATGTATATGAAATAGATTAGATTACAGAAGGGAAGTTACCCAGAGCTGTTGGTGACGTAGAAGCTGGAAAAAGAAATTGAAGACACAGCATTTTCGCTCATGGGGCATTTAAACCAGGTATAACATACGGCGACTTTCCTCGTACAACCTGTTAAGCGAAACACGACATGTGCTATCTTCTTGCATATGTCCTGATTGTGCATGTCCAACAAAGAAGCCCATCTGTCATGGAGTGGGTAAATTACAATGTCAGTCTTTTCTGGTTGCAAGTTGTTTTTTTAAATACTTTTTTTGGATGCTATCGTCCAAGTCAATGTTATTAAAAACCTCTTAATAAGGATCGGCCCCTTTTTTTTCAATTTTCACCTAAAATTACATACCCAAATCTAACTGCCTGTAGCTCAGGCCCCGAAGCAAGGATATGCATATTCTTGGTAACATTTTAAAGGAAACACTTTGAAGATAGTGGAAATGTGAAAGGAATTTAGGAGAATAACACATTTTAGATCTGGTAAAAGATAATACAAAGAAGAAATCGACTTTTTTGTACCATCTTTGAAATGCAAGAGACGGGTCATAATGTATTATTCCAGCCCAGGTGCAATTTAGATTTTGGCCACTAGATGGCAGCAGTGTATGTGCAAAGTGTCAGACTGATCCAATGAACCATTGCATTTTAGTTCAAAATTTTGTATCAAGACTGCCCAAATGTGCCTAATTTGTTTATTAATAACTTTTCATGTTCAAAACTGTGCATTCTCCTCAAACAATAGCATGGTATTATTTCCCTGTAATAGCTACTGTAAATTGGACAGTGCAGTTAGATTAACAAGAATTTAAGCTTTCTGCCAATATCAGATATGTCTATGTCCTGGGAAATGTTCTTATTACTTACAACCTCATGCTAATCTTATTAGCCTATATTAGCTCAACCGTCCCGCAGGGTACCCACCAATCCTGAAACGGTTTTGAGTTTGCTACAAGTGTAGCTAACATTGTAGTGTGATGCTATCTACCGAAATTGCTTATGTAAAGCTATTTTGCAAGCTATTTTTAAGTTAGCTAGCTCGATTGTTTTCAGGCTGAGCACGACATTTTTAACACTGCTTTTTTCTGATAAGTATGTTGCAAACCAAATGGATGGGTCTAGCTCATTAATTTGTTGATCTGATGTAGTTGGTACCTCAGATTATCAACCCAGCAAAATAAGTATGTAGTATCCGCAGATGGCCACGGTGAGGAGCAGGAGTTATAAACCCAAACCATTTTTTGCTGGGAAAAAAACGCTAACCCTTATACCTATTTTAACCCTGAACAGTCAGTAAACTTAGAATTGGGTAGCCTATAACACTTTTAGAAATTATTTTTTTTCTTTACATTATGTCAGTAAATACCATTATAGGACTAAATACTCAACCTAAGTATTTGCTGGTTTTTGAATTTTATGGTATTTTTTTATTGCAAGGCAGAACACTTCTAATAAACGAGCCACATTTTTAAAAATGATTATTTCAAATGTGGTTTGAACTGTGTGACTTCGTAACCTCTGTGTGAAAGTCCAGCAATTGGCATGGGCAGGTTTGAGACTGATCTCTTGAATTAATAAGAAAAATATACTCTACTTTATTTCACAGCTGTCTCCAATGTCTTTACGGTCTTCTTTTGAATATTTACAGGTCCACTCCTGGCAGCAGGTATTGCAGTAAGGAAACAGGGATCAGAAGAAGAGAGCTTCTTTTGAGAGCCACCATATATATTAAAAACAACTAATTTCCTGTGTCTGTGTTTTTTATACAGTGCATTCTGAAAGTATCCAGACCTATTGACTTTTTCCAGACTCCCCCCACCCCTCCCCGGGAATATGACATTTACATAAGTATTCAGACCCTTTACTCAGTACTTTCTTGAAGCACCTTTGGCAGAGATGACAGCCTCAAGTGTTGGATATGACGCTATAAGCTTGGCACACCTGTATTTGGGGAGTTTCTCCCATTCTCTGCAGATCCTCTCAAGCGCTGTCAGGTTAGATGAGGAGCGTTGCTATACAGCTATTTTCAGGTCTTTCCAGAGATGTTTGATTGGGTTCAAGTCCGGACTCTGGCTGGGCAACTCAAGGATATTGAGAGACTTGTCCCAAAGCCACTTCTTGGCTGTGTGCTTATCGTCATTGTCCTGTTGGAAGGTGAACCTTCGCCCCAGTGTGAGGTCCTGAGCGCTCTGGACCTTTCATCAAGGCTCTCACTGTACTTTACTCTGTTCATCTTTCCCTCTCCTTACTAGTCTCCCAGTCCCTGCCGCTGAAAAACATCCCCACAGCATAACGCTGCCACCACCATGCTTCACTGTAGGGATGGTGCCAGGTTTCCTCCAGACTTGAAGCTTGGCATTCAGGCCAAAGACTTCAATCTTGGTTTCATCAGAAACAGAGAATCTTGTTTCTTATGGTCTGAGTCCTTTAGGTGCCTTTTGTCAAACTTCAAGCGGGCTGTCATGTGCCTTTTACTGAGGAGTGGCTTCTGTCTGGCCACTACCATAAAGGCCTAATTGGTGGAGTGCTGCAGAGATGGTTGTCCTTCTGGAAGGTTCTCCCATCTCCACAGACAAACTCTGGAGCTCTGTCAGAATGACCATCGGGTTCTTGGTCACCTCCCTGACCAAGGTCCTCCCCCAGTTGCTCAATTTGGTTGGGCAGCCAGCTCTAGGAAGAGTCTTGGTGGTTCCTAACTTCCATTTAAGAATGATGGAAGCCATTGTGTGCTTGGACCTTCAATGTGGCAGAAATGTACTTTTCTACAGACAATTTCCTTCGATCTCATGGCTATGTTTTTGCTCTGTGGGACCTTATATAGACGAGTAGGTGCCTCTCCAAATCATGTCAAATCAATTGAATTTACCACAGGTGGACTCCAATCAAGTTGTAGAAACATCTCAAGGATGATCAATGGAAGCAGGATGCACCTGAGCTCAATTTCAAGTCTCATACTAAAGGGTCTGAATAGTTATGTAAATTAAGGTATTTCTGTTTATTTGTAATACATTTACAAAAATGTCTAAACCTATTTTCACTGTCCATTATGGAGTATTGTGTGTAGATTTACGTTTTTTATTTTAATACATTTTAGAGGAAGCTATAACGTAAAATGTGGCGGAAGGGATCTGAATACTTTCTGAATGCACTGTATGTTAAAGCTAGAATTCATAGTTGCCTACATCCATTTTTGGACTTATGAAGTAATGATTAATAACAATTCTTGAAGAATATTACATGTACCCCATATTACATGTACCCCATAAGAACCCAAAATACAAGTTTATTTTATGCCAACGTTTATAAACAATGTAAATATATTTTGCGTGCATTTCCTTGGGTAATCGTATTCAGTCGGTCACGACTCGGGCAGTGGTCTCGTGCAACTCCAATGTATGCATCTGATTGGCTACTATTCCCAGGCGGGAATCTTCTAATGTGCCCTTGAAACTGTCAATAATGTGAGTTGCATGCATTTTAGTGCCTAGTGGATTTGCTCTCTCGACTCGTGACAGATACAAGTTCGAATCTTGCATGAAGCAACATTGCTTTTTCCATTTTTTAAAAGCCTTCTACATTTGATTTTAAGACAATGGCATGCCATTTCAATGTTATTGATATATCTAGTGAACGGTGTAAATTGGATTAGCACTCTATTGTCAGTAGGAAGTGTCTCTCTAAGGTTTCAGACGTCAGAGAATTTAATTTGTAGTCGTGCTGCCACCTTGTGGTACAATTGAGATGTGCAGTACCTGGTTAGGGAAATGTTTTTCTATACCAGAGGACACTGAATTAATGTTAATGATTATTGATAATCGTTATTGAAATAGTAATCAAGTATCATTTCTAAACCATTTAAAACTGGCAATTATAATAATTTAAACATATAATTATGATAAACACATTGTAGCTGGGTAATATCTAAAATGTAACAGACACACACAGACGATGGAAATGACCCCTTAATTATTAACGATTCGGCTCTGAAAACAGCTTTTGGTTTTTAGAAGGAATACTGTGTTCAGGATTGTAGCACCGATACTCATATGCTAGTGAATGTAATCACAAAGGTTTTTGGTGCATTTCAATAGAGCCCCAACTAGAGCGAGTGAGAGGCAGACGTTTAAAACAATATACAAATAAGTCATGTAAAAGTAATCCATACACACAGTCCTGTTAATAGAGTAGGATTCCAGGGTGGGAATGGGCTCTTATAACAGCCTTTATTTTGGGTTCGGAAGAGCTACCAAGCTAAATATTAGAACCCAAATCAAATGACCAAAGTTATGATTGTAACCTGCCATTTCAATGTTCACAACCCAGCTACAGACAACCAAGAACGCTGAAGGTCATTGGCCACAGATAAAATGACATCAAAACACGTTAAATCTACTGTAGCTTTGATTGGACTGATCGTGCCAACGTCATACTTACACAATCTTAGCTAGACACGCAGTCATCATGAATCATGTCGAAAAATCTACTTGCAAATCCTTTTCATTCCTTGTAATATGAAGAGAAATTCGAGATCAAACGTATCGGTGCTCATCAGCCATTGGACGTAAACATCACAAGTCGGAAATCGCTAATTCAACAATTAGTAGTTGGTAAGGGATCAATGGCAAACTGCAAGCGTCGCAAAGACGTCACTATTTTGTTTCCCCTGCCTGCTATTCGGTGGAGAGGGTGTGCTCAAAACTCTGTCTGAAAGGATCTGTTTTCCAAGTTAGAAGGATAAACGTTCACATGCAACACAATGGGCCAGAAATGGTTAAATATTTTGGCAATGCTGTCAATCCAGCATGACTTCTGCCACGTTCAAAACAACTGGAAACTGAACTGGGAAATCTCAGGCTTCAAGACAACTGGGAACTCGGGAAAGAACATGCTCGGACTGGGAAAATACATTTTGAATGGTCATCCAACTCTGAATTCCAAGTGTGGAACTCGGGCCTCTTTCTAGAGCTCCGACCTGACGATCACTGACGTCATGATTCGTTCTTGTTTGGTCAAAATGGTTATGTTTCTTTTTAGGGCTATCTCAGTATCTTATCATCTTAGCCAATGTTGGAATGATTTCATTATTTTATTTATTTTGTATTATAATTAGCTCATATTATTTTCTTCATGAGGGGATACTATATATGTTGTTGGGTCTGTAACCATGTTTGCCAGTGACACTTCCCATAAAAAAAGTTCAGTTCTAGACTCATGTAATTCCAGTTGATATTGCAAGTATTGTTTTTTGTTTGCATAATGCGCTGACTGTCTGTATATTGTCTGAGTGTGGATCTTGTATTGTATTTTCCCTTCCCTTTTCAATCACATAGGCCTAATAAAATAACATGTTGTGTAGTGGTTCTGCTGGCATGCATCACAAAATGGTAGAATAGACTTTTCCCCACCAAGATTTACATGCTAAAATTGCCACTGCTTACAACCATAACATACCAATTTACAGCATAACAATAAATAATGAAACTAATGGGCCATGCATGTAAAACAAAAACACAATACATTTGGTTAATTATTAAAAAAGACTCTTTAGATGGTAACATTATTTTCCAAAGTAACAACCCCTTAATATACAGTTGAAGTTTACACACTTAGGTTGGAGTCATTAAAGCTTGTTTTTCAATCACTCCACAAATTTCTTGTTAACGAACTATAGTTTTGGCAAATTGGTTAGGACATCTACTTTGTCCATGACACACATCATTTTTCCAACAATTGTTTACACACAGATTAATTCACTGTATCACAATTCTAGTGGGTCAGAAGTTTAAATACACTAAGTTGACTGGGCCTTTAAACACCTCGGAAAATTTCAGAAAATGTTGTCATGGCTTTAGAAGCTTCTGATAGGCTAATTGACATAATTTGAGTCAATTGGAGGTGTACCTGTGGATGTCTTTCAAGGCCTACCTTCAAACTCAGTGCCTCTTTGCTTGACATCATGGGAAAATCAAAAATAATCAGCCAAGACCTCAGAAAAAAAAAGTACAAAAGTATCTATATCCACAGTAAAACGAGTTCAATATCGACATACCCTGAAAGGCTGCTCAACAAGGAAGAAACCTCTACTCCAAAACCGCCATAAAAAGCCAGACTACGGTTTACAACTGCACATGGGGACAAAGATTGTATTTTTTGGAGAAATATCCTGTTCTGATGAAACAAAAATAGAACCAGGAGGGCCTGGTGCACTTCATAAAATAGATGGCATCATGATATATTGAAGCAACATCTCAAGACATTAGTCAGGAAGTTAAAGCTTGGTCGCAAATGAGTCTTCAAAATGGACAATGAACCCAAGCATACTTCCAAAGTTGTGGCAAAATGGCTTAAGGACAACAAAGTCAAGGTATTGGAGTGGCCATCACAAAGCCCTGACCTCAAACCGATAGAAAATGTGTGGGCAGAACTGAAAAAGCATGTGCGAGCAAGGAGGCCTACAAACCTGACTCAGTTACACCAGCTCTGTGAGGAGGAATGGGACAAAATTCACCCAACTTATTGTGGGAAGCTTGTGGAAGGCTACCTGAAATGTTTGACCCAAGTTAAACAATTTAAAGGCAATGCTACCAAATACCAATTGAGTGTATGTAAACTTCTGACCCACTGGGAATGTGATGAAAGAAATAAAAGCTGAAATAAATCATTCTCTCTACTTTTATTCTGACATTTCACATTCTTAAAATGAAGTGGTGATCCTAACTGACCTAATACAAATTTTTTTTTACTAGGATTAAATGTCAGGAATTGTGAAAAACTGAGTTTAAATGTATTTGGCTAAGTTAACTTCTGACTTCAACTCCATAAACACACTGAACGTCTGTTTTTTTCCCCTCTTTGTTTCTTTTCATCTGATGGCTCTCAAAAGAGCTGAGCAGTTCGTTTTCAGAAGGGTGCCGCCTGTTTGCCAGCAATCAGAAGTGTTGACCTGTGAATAATGAAAGTAAATAAGTTATTGCCACACTCCCATAGAAGCCTAGTTCATACCACGAAATGTAAAACACTAAAAAGGAAAATGGTAGTAGATAAATAGTTAGTTGGTTTAATAAAAAAACTGCTCTTAGAACTTTAATCTTTGTAAGGCTAGGCAGCGAGCTTTGCTGTTATCAAATGCTAGCCTTTTAAAATGGCAGAAATTCCGTATTACAATGGGAACTCTGAGGCTGCCCCATTGTTTCCCCCCCAAAATTCTACACGGACATGTGTCTTTTTTGCCAAATATCTCTGTGTTTATAGACGCTATATAAATCAAATCAAATTGTATTTGTCACATGCACTGAATACAACAGGTGTAGACCTTGCCGTGAAATGCTTACTTACAGCCCTTACTTACAGCCCTTAAGTTTGTGTGAGCATTTGTTTATTTGCTTTCTGGAGCCGTGCTGTCTGACTCACCCATCCTCAGCCTTTCTCCATGCAGTCTCTCCATGGTCCTGATTGGCTAGCCAGCCTGACCCACACTATCCAAGGGAGTAAATAT
Organism: Oncorhynchus tshawytscha; assembly: GCF_018296145.1. Lineage (NCBI taxonomy): Eukaryota > Metazoa > Chordata > Actinopteri > Salmoniformes > Salmonidae > Oncorhynchus > Oncorhynchus tshawytscha. Next base: position 2,958,990 of record NC_056453.1, read on the forward strand.
TGCCTTAGCTGATCAGTGTTATCCCAGTTTGTGGGTGGACATATGCACATGGGATGCGTGAACACAGAGTCAATTGTTGTTTAACTTGGCTTTGTATATCACTATGTAGCTATTACTTTGTTATATGCTGAAGTTTCTATTACATTTAGTGTAATGCTTGCTATTTGTGTTTCCCATTTGTATAGCCTCATTGTATGCTATTAGGAAAGATATTTACATTTGAACTCTGCTTTTGTTATTATTGTACTGTTATGTAATTCCTGGTTATTAGAAACAGTCCTTACCTATTGTGCTTTTGCAGTTCTGTTCCATTTTTGTTCTCTGTTGTAGCTCATTTGATATGCATACGTTCGTCCTGCTCTGTTCATATGTATTATCTCTGTTTTTGTACCTGTTACAGAACCATACCTATTGTACATCCCCATGTCCCTCTTCTCCTGTGTTTCTGTGGGTTACTGTAACTCTTGGACTGCTTTATTCCCCTCTAACAGAGTCGCTCTCTTTCAACTTGTATATTTTGGTCAGAAATTTGTTTCTTTCCTACTTCCTCATTTCGCAGACTTAAGTACACTTGACACCGAGGTGTGGATGTTTAGTTTCGACACAAGTGATTTTTCGTCCTAAGAACAGATTGTCGTGGTAAAATAAAAAGGGACCAATGTTTTGGTGCCATTTCGGGAAAGTGGAATTCTAAGGTTCACTGCAGTCAGAGGCTCAGCTTTGCTTAGGTTCTATTCATTTGTAATGGCCTCGCACTGGTATTCCAGTTCAGCCAACGTTCTCTGGCCATTTTCCCAACGTGGTCTCGGAGCATTTTGTATTATTTTGTACTTAAATCCGAGACTTCATTTAGTACAATATGCTCAGAATTTGTCAAATGTACAATGTGTTAAGAAATTGCAAAACGTATATGTTACGAATTCCAATTGGTTGTTGCTAACATTAGCTAAGTGGCTAATGTTAGCTAGCGCTAGGAGTTTGGGGTTAAGGTTAGGGGTTCCGTTAAGGGGAAGGGTTAGCTAACATGCTAAGTAGTTGCTAAGTAGTTAATTAGCTAAAATTATGAGATTCGAACGGTCAACCTTTTGGGTTGATAGACGTTTGCGTTAGGCGCCCCCCCCCTTACCACCCACCCTACTTTTGTTTTTGCCTTAAATGTAACCATGCCAAACATTACATATACTAATTTGAGTGTCCCGGATTTAAGTTTACTATGTTACGTCTAGTCTGAGACCAGTCAGTTTTTTTTGCTCGTTATATTGTCTTCTGTATGGAGCCATAGCTAGCTAGCATAATCATTAGAAAATGAATGATTCACCTGCTAAGACCTAGCAAATGACACAAATCCCATGATTTATCGATCATCTTGTCAGGGCAGGCGTTATGGGCGGACCCTCTGGGGCCTAACCGGCCCTACCATTCCTGTTTACCTGTCCAAATAAAAATATTGTGTGCCAACGACTCCTCAATCTCTGATTTTAAAGCATCTGAGCAAGGGAAACAGCGCACCGCTGTCTCCCTATGTGTAGACCATGTATCTGATGATTTTCTGGCCTGACAGCATCAGATTCATGGGCTACATATAGTAAGACCGAGGGGTTGTGTTTCGCTCACTAATTTCAGCAGAGAGAAAGAGGCGAAGCGAGGGGGCTTACACTCGCCAAAATCTGTCCTGAATAAGCCTTATGCATTTCTATGGGCATAATATGCAGGCCTTTGGGACAACGACTTGCATTGTTAGGGCAGAGACATGAGCATCGTGTCATTATATACAGATCTCTGGTTTTAGCCACTTGCCAATTAGGATGCTGGCTTCCCCTAAAGTAAATTGATGTTTTGCCGAAATTATATAATTCCTCCTGTCTAAATAAAACCATTCAAAATATTTTACCAAAGAGCTTGACTTGGCCACAGAGGATCATTAGCTTTTTTTTTTTTTTTTTTTTTTTTTTTTTTTTAAAGGCCTATGCCTATTTGGGAAGCCAGCTATTTGGACAGCGTGCGTGGCAATAGGCCTAGCTGATTGAGTTGCAGCTGTCAGTGAAATGCATCTAATATGTGTGAAGATAATGTGTCTTGAGTATAATTTAAAATGTTGAGACAAGAAGAAGGGGATGGGGTGTGTGGCGAAGATATGGCCTTCTCTCCAGAATGCATGCACTCAGCTCTCCAGAATGTGCTCCACTGTCTCCCTGCCAATTCTGACACATTCATTGTTTCATTGCGTGAATTGTTTGCCCTTTTGTTTATTTTGATCAATTCCCCATTACATACAGTACCAGTCAAAAGTTTGGACACACTTTCTCATTCCAGGGTTTTTCTTTATTTTGACTATTTTCTGCATTGTAGAATAATAGTGAAGACATCAGAACTATGAAATAACACATAGTAACCAAAAAAGTGTTAGGCAAATCAAAATATATTTTAGATGGTTCGAAGTAGCTTTGCAAACTCTTGGCATTCTCTCAACCAGCTTCATGAAGTAGTCACCTGAATGCATTTTGATTAACACATGTGCCTTGTTAAGTTAATTTGTGCAATGTCTTTCCTTAATGTGTTTGAACCAATCAGTTGTGTTGTGACAAGGTAGGGGGGTATACAGAAGATAGCCCTATTTGTTAAAAGACCAAGTCCATATTATGGCAAGAACAGCTCAAGTAAGCAAAGAGAAATGACAGTCCATCATTACTTTAAGACAAAGTCAGTCAATGTGGAAAATTTCAAGAACTTTGAAAGTTTCTTGAAGTGCAGTCGCTAAAAATCAAGCCCTATGATGAAACTATCTCTCATGAGGACCGCCACAGGAAAGGAAGACCCAGAGTTACATCTGCTGCGGAGGATACGTTCATTAGAGTTACCAGCCTCAGAAACTGCAGCAAAAATAAATGCTTCAGAGTTCAAGTAACATACATATCTCAACATCAACTGTTCAGAGTAGACTGCGTGAATCAGGCCTTCATGGTCGAATTGCTGCAAAGAAACCACTGCTAAAGGACACCAATAAGAAGAAGAGACTTGCTTGGGCCAAGAAACACGAGCAATGGACATTAGACCCGTGGACATCTGTCCTTTGGTCTGATGAGTCCAAATTTGAGATTTTTGGTTCCAACCGCTGTGTCTTTGTGAGAAGCAGAGTAGGTAAACGGATGTGTGGTTCCCACCGTGAAGCATGGAGGTGGTGTGATGGTGTATGGCTACCACATCATTCACAGCGATACGCCATCTCATCTGGTTTGCTCTTAGTCCTATAATTTTGTTTTTCATCAGGACAAATCAAATCATATTTTGTCACATACACCTGGTTAGCAGGTGTTAATGCGAGTGTAGCGAAATGCTTGTGCTTCTGGTTCCGACAGTGCAGTAATATCTAATAAGTAATGTAACAATTCCCAAACAACTACCTAATACACACATCTAAAAGGGGTGAATGAGAATATGTACATATAAATGGATGAGCGATGTCTGAGCGGCATAGGTGCAAGGTGCAATAGGTGGTATAAAATACAGTATACGCATATGATATGGGTAAGGTAAGATATGTAAACATATTAAATTGCCATTATTTAAAGTGACTAGTGATCCATTTGTTAAAGTGGCCAGTGATTGGGTCTCTGTAGGCAGCAGCCTCTCTGAGTTAGTGATTGCTGTTTAACAGTCTGATTTCCTTAGGATGGAAGCTGTTCTTCAGGCTCTCTGTCCCAGCTTTGATGCACCTATACTGACCTCACCTTCTGGATGGAAGCGGGGTGAACAGGCAGTGGCTCAGGTGGTTGTTGTCCTTGATCTTTTTTGCCTTCCTGTGACATCGGGTGCTATAGTTGTCCTGGAGGGCAGGTAGTTTGCCACCGGTGATGCGTTGTGCAGACCGCACCACCCTCTGGAGAGCCTTGAAGTTTAGGGTGGAGCAGTTGCAGTAACAGGCTGTGGTACAGCCCGACAGGATGCTCTCAATTGTGGATCTGTGATTGATTGTGAGGATTGATTGTGAGGAATTCTAGGTTGGGTGAGCAGGAGGACTTGAGTTCCTGTATGTTGTTATGATTACACCATGAGTTGTTAATCATGAAGCATACACCCCCGCCATTCCTCTTCCCAGAGAAGTGTTTATCCCTGTCGGCGCGATGCATGGAGAAGCCCGGTGGCTGATTCGATTCCGACAAAATATCCAGAGAGAGCCATGTTACAATCTCTGATGTCTCTCTGGAACCCCTAGGTCCTGGAGAACATGTAATGGAGGACATCAGGTGGATCCATGTCTAGGTGTTGGGCAGAACCTCTAGGTCCTGGAGAACAGGTTATGGAGGACATCAGGTGGATCAATGTCTGGGTGTTGGGTAGAACCCCTAGGTCCTGGAGAACAGGTAATGGAGGATATCAGATGGATCCATGTCTAGGTGTTGGGAAGAACATCTAGGTCCTGGAGAACAGGTAATGGAGGACATCCGGTGGATCCATGTCTGGGTGTTGGGCAGAACCCCTAGGTCCTGGAGAACATCAGGTGGATCCACGTCTGGGTGTTGGGCAGAACCCCTAGGTCCTGGAGAACAGGAGCAGAGTTAAAAAGAACAGGTACTGGAGGACACCAGGTGGATCCATGTCTGGGTGTTGGGCAGAACCCCCTAGGTCCTGGAGAACAGGAGCAGAGTTAAAGAAGAACAGGTACTGGAGGACATCAGGTGGATCCTGGTCTGGGTGTTAGGTAGAACCCTTAGGTCCTGGAGAACAGGCAATGGAGGACATCAGGTGGATCCACATCTGGGTGTTAGGCAGAACCCCTAGGTCCTGGAGAACAGGTAATGGAGGTGGATCCACATCTGGGTGTTAGGCAGAACCCCGAGGTCCTGGAGAACAGGTAATGGAGGACATCAGGTGGATCCATGTCTAGGTGTTGGGCAGAACCTCTAGGTCCTGGAGAACAGGTTATGGAGGACATCAGGTGGATCCACATCTGGGTGTTAGGTAGAACCCCTAGGTCCTGGACAACAGGCACAGAGTTAAAGAGAACATGTAATGGAGGACATCAGGTGGATACACATCTGGGTGTTAGGCAGAACCCCTAGGTCCTGGAGAACAGGTTACGGAGGACATCAGGTGGATCCATGTCTGGGTGTTTGGCAGAACCCCTCGGGCCTGGAGAACAGGAGCAGAGTTAAAGGGAACAGGTAATGGAGGACTCCAGGTGGATCCCCGTCTGGGTGTTGGGCAGAACCCCTAGGTCCTGGAGAACAGGAGCAGAATTAAAGAGAACAGGTAATGGAGGACTCCAGGTGGATCCACATCTGGGTGTTAGTTATAACCCCTAGGTCCTGGAGAACAGGCGCAGAGTTAAATAGAACAGGTAATGGAGGACATCAGGTGGATCCACATCTGGGTGTTAGGCAGAACCCCTAGGTCCTGGAGAACATCAGGTGGATCCACATCTGGGTGTTAGGTAGAACCCCTAGGTCCTGGAGAACAGGTAATGGAGGACATCAAGTGGATCCACATCTAGGTGTTGGGTAGATCCCCATGGTCCTGGAGAACAGGTAATGGAGGACATCAGGTTGATCCTGGTCTGGGTGTTAGGTAGAACCCCTACGTCCTGGAGAACAGGTAATGGAGGACATCAGGTTGATCCACATCTGGGTGTTAGGCAGAACCCCTAGGTCCTGGAGAACAGGTAATGGAGGACATCAGGTGGATCCATGTCTGGTTGTTGGGCAGAACCCCCTAGGTACTAGAGAACAGGTAATGGAGGACATCAGGTGGATCTGGGTGTTGGGCAGAACCCCTAGATCCTGAAGAACAGGGGCAGAGTTAACCTCTTGAACCTCTGGGGGCAGTATTTAATTTTTGGATGAAAAACGTTCCCGTTTTAAACAAGATATTTTGTCACGAAAAGATGGTCGACTATGCATATAATTGACAGCTTTGGAAAGAAAAAACCAAGATGAAATTTCATACAGGAAGTGAGTCAGATTTTGAATGCGCTGTGTTCCAATGTCTCCTTATATGGCTGTGATTGCGCAAGGAATGAGCCTACACTTTCTGTTGTTTCCCCAAGGTGTCTGCAGCACTGTGACGTATTTGTAGGCTTATCATTGGAAAATTGACCATAAGAGACTACATTTACCAGGTGTCAGCTCGGCGTCCTCCGTCAAAACTATTGCGCAATCTCCAGGTGCATGCATTTTTCCATTTTGTTCAGAGGAGAAACCAAACTGCCACGAGTGATTTATCATCGAATAGATATGTGAAAAACACCTTGAGGGTTGATTCTAAACAACGTTTGCCATGTTTCTGTCGATATTATGGAGTTAATTTGGAAAAAAGTTCGCCGCTGTAATGACTGAATTTTCGGGGGGTTTTCTTAGCCAAACGTGATGAACAAAACGGAGCGATTTCTCCTACACAAATAATATTTTTGGAAAAACGGAACATTTGCTATCTAACTGAGAGTCTCCTCATTGAAAACATCCGAAAGTTCTTCAAAGGTAAATGCTTTTATTTGAATACTTTTCTTGTTTTTGTGAAAATGTTGCCTGCTGAATGCTAGGCTTAATGCTATGCTAGCTATCAATACTCTTGTGTGGCTATGGTTGAAAAGCATTTTTTGAAAATCTGAGATGACAGTGTTGTTAACAAAAGGCTAAGCTTGTGAGCCAATATATTTATTTCATTTCATTTGCGATTTTCATGAATAGTTAACGTTGCGTTATGGTAATGAGCTTGAGGCTATAATTACGCTCCCGGACACCGGATTGCTCGTCGCAACAGGTTAAAGGGAACAGGTAATGGAGGACATCAGGTGGATCCATGTCTAGGTATTGGGCAGAACCCCTAGGTCCTGGAGAACAGGTAATGGAGGACATCAGGTGGATCCACATCTGGGTGTTGGGTAGAACCCCATGGTCCTGGAGAACTGGTAATGGAGGACATCAGGTGGATCCTGGTCTGGGTGTTAGGTAGAACCCCTACGACCTGGAGAACAGGTAATGGAGGACATCAGGTGGATCCACATCTGGGTGTTGGGCAGAACCCCCTAGGTCCTGGAGAACAGGTAATGGAGGACATCAGGTGGATCCATGTCTGGGTGTTGGGCAGAAACCCCTAGGTCCTGGAGAACAGGTAATGGAGGACATCAGGTGGATCTGAGAGTTGGGCAGAACCCCTAGATCCTGAAGAACAGGAGCAGATTTAAAGGGAACAGGTAATGGAGGACATCAGGTGGATCCATGTCTAGGTATTGGGCAGAACCCCTAGGTCCTGGAGAACAGGTAATGGAGGACATCAGGTGGATCCACATCTGGGTGTTAGGCAGAACCCCTAGGTCCTGGAGAACAGGTAATAGAGGACATCAGGTGGATCCATGTCTGGGTGTTAGGTAGAACCTATAGGTCCTGGAGAACAGGAGCAGAGTTAAAAAGAACAGGTACTGGAGGACTCCAGGTGGATCCACATCTGGGCGTTAGGTAGAACCTCCAGGTCCTGGAGAACAGGAGCAGAGTTAAAGAGAACAGGTAATGGATGACATCAGGTGGATCCATGTCTGGGTGCTGGGCAGAACCCCTAGGTCCTGGAGAACAGGAGCAAAGTTAAAGGGAACAGGTAATGGAGGACATCAGGTGGATCCATGTCTAGGTGATGGGCAGAACCTCTAGGTCCTGGAGAACAGGTAATGGAGGACATCACGTGGATCCATGTCTGGGTGTTAGGTAGAACCTATAGGTCCTGGAGAACAGGAGCAGAGTTAAAAAGAACAGGTACTGGAGGACTCCAGGTGGATCCACATCTGGGCGTTAGGTAGAACCTCCAGGTCCTGGAGAACAGGAGCAGAGTTAAAAAGAACAGGTACTGGAGTACATCAGGTGGATCCTGGTCTGGGTGTTAGGTAGAACCCCTAGGTCCTGGAGAACAGGTAATGGAGGACATCAGGTGGATCCACATCTGGGTGTTAGGTGAGGACCCCTAGGTCATGGAGAACAGGCACAGAGTTAAAGAGAACAGGTAATGGAGGACATCAGGTGGATCCATGTCTGGGTGTTGGGCAGAACCCCTAGGTCCTGGAGAACAGGTAATGGAGGACATCAGGTGGATCCATGTCTGGGTGCTGGGCAGAACCCCTAGGTCCTGGAGAACAGGTATTGGAGGACATCAGGTGGATCCATGTCTAGGTGATGGGCAGAACCTCTAGGTCCTGGAGAACAGGTAATGGAGGACTCTGGGTTAATCCACATCTGGGTGTTGGGCAGAACCCCTAGGTCCTGGAGAACATGAGCAGAATTAAAGAGAACAGGTACTGGAGGACATCAGGTGGATCCTGGTCTGGGTGTTAGGTAGAACCCCTAGGTCCTGGAGAACAGGTAATGGAGGACATCAGATGGATCCACATCTGGGTGTTAGGTAGGACCCCTAGGTCATGGAGAACAGGTAATGGAGGACATCAAGTGGATCCACATCTAGGTGTTGGGTAGAACCCCATGGTCCTGGAGAACAGGTAATGGAGGACATCAGGTGGATCCATGTCTGGGTGTTGGGTAGACCCCCTAGGTCCTGGAGAACAGGTAATGGAGGACATCAGGTGGATCCAGTTCTGGGTGTTGGACAGAACCCCTAGGTCCTGGAGAACAGGTAATGGAGGACATCAGGTGGATCCATGTCTGGGTGTTGGGCAGAACTCCTAGGTCCTGGAGAACAGGAGCAGAGTTAAAGAGAACAGGTAATGGAGGACATCAGGTGGATCCATGTCTAAGTGTTGGGCAGAACCTCTAGGTCCTGGAGAACAGGTTACGGAGGACATCAGGTGGATCCATGTCTGGTTGTTGGGCAGAACCCCTCGGTCCTGGAGAACAGGAGCAGAGTTAAAGGGAACAGGTAATGGAGGACTCCAGGTGGATCCACTTCTGGGTGTTGGGCAGAACCCCTAGGTCCTGGAGAACAGGAGCAGAATTAAAGAGAACAGGTAATGAAGGACTCCAGGTGGATCCACATCTGGGTGTTAGGTAGAACCTATAGGTCCTGGAGAACAGGAGCAGAGTTAAAAAGAACAGGTAATGAAGGACATCAGGTGGATCCATGTCTGGGTCTTGGGTAGAACCCCTTGGTCCTGGAGAACAGGGGCAGAGTTAAAGAGAACAGGTAATGAAGGACATCAGGTGGATCTATGTCTGGGTGTTTGGAAGAACCCCTAGGTCCTGGAGAACAGGTAATGGAGGACATCAGGTGGACCCACATCTAGGTGTTGGGTAGAACCCCATGGTCCTGGAGAACAGGTAATGGAGGACATCAGGTGGATCCATGTCTAGGTGTTGGACAGAACCCCTAGGTCCTGGAGAACAGGACACAGTTAAAGAGAACAGGTAATGGAGGACATCAGGTGGATCTGGGTGTTGGGTAGACCCCCTAGGTCCTGGAGAACAGGAACAGAGTTAAAGGGAACAGGTAATGGAGGACATCAGGTGGATCTGGGTGTTGGGTAGACCCCCTAGGTCCTGGAGAACAGGAACAGAGTTAAAGGGAACAGGTAATGGAGGACATCAGGTGGATCTGGGTGTTGGGTAGAACCCCTAGGTCCTGGAGAACAGGAACATAGTTAAAGGGAACAGGTAATGGAGGACATCAGGTGGATCTGGGTGTTGGGTAGAACCCCTAGGTCCTGGAGAACAGGAACAGAGTTAAAGGGAACAGGTAATGGAGGACATCAGGTGGATCTGGGTGTTGGGTAGAACCCCTAGGTCCTGGAGAACAGGTAATGGAGGACATTAGGTGGATCTGGGTGTTGGGTAGAACCCCTAGGTCCTGGAGAACAGAAACAGAGTTAAAGGGAACAGTTAATGGAGGACATCAGGTGGATCTGGGTGTTGGGTAGAACCCCTAGGTCCTGGAGAACAGGAACAGAGTTAAAGGGAACAGGTAATGGAGGACATCAGGTGGATCTGGGTGTTGGGTAGAACCCCTAGGTCCTGGAGAACAGGAACATAGTTAAAGGGAACAGGTAATGGAGGACATCAGGTGGATCTGGGTGTTGGGTAGAACCCCTAGGTCCTGGAGAACAGGAACAGAGTTAAAGGGAACAGGTAATGGAGGACATCAGGTGGATCTGGGTGTTGGGTAGAACCCCTAGGTCCTGGAGAACAGGTAATGGAGGACATCAGGTGGATCTGGGTGTTGGGTAGAACCCCTAGGTCCTGGAGAACAGGAACAGAGTTAAAGGGAACAGGTAATGGAGGACATCAGGTGGATCTGGGTGTTGGGTAGACCCCCTAGGTCCTGGAGAACAGGAACAGAGTTAAAGGGAACAGGTAATGGAGGACATCAGGTGGATCTGGGTGTTGGGTAGAACCCCTAGGTCCTGGAGAACAGGTAATGGAGGACATCAGGTGGATCTGGGTGTTGGGTAGACCCCTAGGTCCTGGAGAACAGGAACATAGTTAAAGGGAACAGGTAATGGAGGACATCAGGTGGATCTGGGTGTTGGGTGTTGGGTAGACCCCTAGGTCCTGGAGAACAGGAACAGAGTTAAAGGGAACAGGTAATGGAGGACATCAGGTGGATCTGGGTGTTGGGTAGAACCCCTAGGTCCTGGAGAACAGGTAATGGAGGACATCAGGTGGATCTGGGTGTTGGGTAGAACCCCTAGGTCCTGGAGAACAGGAACAGAGTTAAAGGGAACAGGTAATGGAGGACATCAGGTGGATCTGGGTGTTGGGTAGACCCCCTAGGTCCTGGAGAACAGGAACAGAGTTAAAGGGAACAGGTGGATCTGGGGTGTTGGGTAGACCCCTAGGTCCTGGAGAACAGGAACAGAGTTAAAGGGGTAACAGGTGGATCTGGGTGTTGGGTAGACCCCTAGGTCCTGGAGAACAGGAACAGAGTTAAAGGGAACAGGTGGATCTGGGTGTTGGGTAGACCCCCTAGGTCCTGGAGAACAGGAACAGAGTTAAAGGGAACAGGTGGATCTGGGTGTTGGGTAGACCCCCTAGGTCCTGGAGAACAGGAACAGAGTTAAAGGGAACAGGGTAATGGAGGACATCAGGTGGATCTGGGTGTTGGGTAGACCCCTAGGTCCTGGAGAACAGGAACAGAGTTAAAGGGAACAGGTGGATCTGGGTGTTGGGTAGACCCCCTAGGTCCTGGAGAACAGGAACAGAGTTAAAGGGAACAGGGTAGGAGGACATCAGGTGGATCTGGGTGTTGGGTAGACCCCCTAGGTCCTGGAGAACAGGAACAGAGTTAAAGGGAACAGGAACAGGTGGATCTGGGTGTTGGGTAGACCCCCTAGGTCCTGGAGAACAGGAACAGAGTTAAAGGGAACAGGTAATGGAGGACATCAGGTGGATCTGGGTGTTGGGTAGAACCCCTAGGTCCTGGAGAACAGGTAATGGAGGACATCAGGTGGATCTGGGTGTTGGGTAGAACCCTAGGTCCTGGAGAACAGGAACAGAGTTAAAGGGAACAGGTAATGGAGGACATCAGGTGGATCTGGGTGTTGGGTAGACCCCTAGGTCCTGGAGAACAGGAACAGAGTTAAAGGGAACAGGTGGATCTGGGTGTTGGGTAGACCCCCTAGGTCCTGGAGAACAGGAACAGAGTTAAAGGGAACAGGTGGATCTGGGTGTTGGGTAGACCCCCTAGGTCCTGGAGAACAGGAACAGAGTTAAAGGGAACAGGTGGATCTGGGTGTTGGGTAGACCCCCTAGGTCCTGGAGAACAGGAACAGAGTTAAAGGGAACAGGTGGATCTGGGTGTTGGGTAGACCCCTAGGTCCTGGAGAACAGGAACAGAGTTAAAGGGAACAGGGTGGATCTGGGTGTTGGGTAGACCCCTAGGTCCTGGAGAACAGGAACAGAGTTAAAGGGAACAGGGTAGAAGGACATCAGGTGGATCTGGGTGTTGGGTAGACCCCCTAGGTCCTGGAGAACAGGAACAGAGTTAAAGGGAACAGGTGGATCTGGGTGTTGGGTAGACCCCTAGGTCCTGGAGAACAGGAACAGAGTTAAAGGGAACAGGTGGATCTGGGTGTTGGGTAGACCCCTAGGTCCTGGAGAACAGGAACAGAGTTAAAGGGAACAGGGTAGGAGGACATCAGGTGGATCTGGGTGCTGGGTAGACCCCTGGAGGTCCTGGAGAATAGGAACAGAGTTAAAGGGAACAGGGTAGGAGGACATCAGGTGGATCTGGGTGTTGGGTAGACCCCCTAGGTCCTGGAGAACAGGAACAGAGTTAAAGGGAACAGGGTAGGAGGACATCAGGTGGATCTGGGTGTTGGGTAGACCCCCTAGGTCCTGGAGAACAGGAACAGAGTTAAAGGGAACAGGGTAGGAGGACATCAGGTGGATCTGGGTGTTGGGTAGACCCCCTAGGTCCTGGAGAACAGGAACAGAGTTAAAGGGAACAGGGTAGGAGGACATCAGGTGGATCTGGGTGTTGGGTAGACCCCTAGGTCCTGGAGAACAGGAACAGAGTTAAAGGGAACAGGGTAGGAGGACATCAGGTGGATCTGGGTGTTGGGTAGAACCCCTAGGTCCTGGAGAACAGGAACAGAGTTAAAGGGAACAGGGTAGGAGGACATCAGGTGGATCTGGGTGTTGGGTAGACCCCCTAGGTCCTGGAGAACAGGAACAGAGTTAAAGGGAACAGGGTAGGAGGACATCAGGTGGATCTGGGTGTTGGGTAGACCCCCTAGGTCCTGGAGAACAGGAACAGAGTTAAAGGGAACAGGGTAGGAGGACATCAGGTGGATCTGGGTGTTGGGTAGACCCCCTAGGTCCTGGAGAACAGGAACAGAGTTAAAGGGAACAGGGTAGGAGGACATCAGGTGGATCTGGGTGTTGGGTAGACCCCTAGGTCCTGGAGAACAGGAACAGAGTTAAAGGGAACAGGTGGATCTGGGTGTTGGGTAGACCCCTAGGTCCTGGAGAACAGGAACAGAGTTAAAGGGAACAGGGTAGGAGGACATCAGGTGGATCTGGGTGTTGGGTAGACCCCCTAGGTCCTGGAGAACAGGAACAGAGTTAAAGGGAACAGGTGGATCTGGGTGGATCTGGGTGCTGGGTAGACCCCCTAGGTCCTGGAGAACAGGAACAGAGTTAAAGGGAACAGGTGGATCTGGGTGTTGGGTAGACCCCCTAGGTCCTGGAGAACAGGAACAGAGTTAAAGGGAACAGGGTAGGAGGACATCAGGTGGATCTGGGTGTTGGGTAGACCCCCTAGGTCCTGGAGAACAGGAACAGAGTTAAAGGGAACAGGGTAGGAGGACATCAGGTGGATCTGGGTGTTGGGTAGACCCCCTAGGTCCTGGAGAACAGGAACAGAGTTAAAGGGAACAGGGTAGGAGGACATCAGGTGGATCTGGGTGTTGGGTAGACCCCCTAGGTCCTGGAGAACAGGAACAGAGTTAAAGGGAACAGGGTAGGAGGACATCAGGTGGATCTGGGTGTTGGGTAGACCCCTAGGTCCTGGAGAACAGGAACAGAGTTAAAGGGAACAGGGTAGGAGGACATCAGGTGGATCTGGGTGTTGGGTAGAACCCCTAGGTCCTGGAGAACAGGAACAGAGTTAAAGGGAACAGGGTAGGAGGACATCAGGTGGATCTGGGTGTTGGGTAGACCCCCTAGGTCCTGGAGAACAGGAACAGAGTTAAAGGGAACAGGGTAGGAGGAAATCAGGTGGATCTGGGTGTTGGGTAGACCCCCTAGGTCCTGGAGAACAGGAACAGAGTTAAAGGGAACAGGGTAGGAGTGTCATTCAGTCAATAACAATTCTCAAATAATGGAGCATGTGTGTTCAAATAGACTTTTATTTATCAATATAACAAACACCAGTCTAATTCATGAAGTAACTCCCTTCCCAGTCTTGGCACAAGCTACTTATTCCTTTGTCCTCCTTACTTCGTGCTCATAGTAACTCCTCTTAATGGCTCATCACCTCTGGCATTTAGCCACCGTTATCATATTGCCTTCATATTAGGACATGCAACCTTTCGTCACAGAAATAGTTTCATGCATGTAGGACCATAGCAACAGACCTTAGCACTCTACAGGAATAACCAATACATGTCATCCTGCTAACTCCTATGAAAGAGACTCCCCTGTTCTGGAAAAAAAACAAGAGGTGTAACCAGGTATAATGGTGTCTAATGACCCAGAGCACAAAACTAGTGCACTAGTTTTGCAGGCTCCTTCTGAAATAAATAATTGAAAAATTCACAACATATCTCTCCTCTGGGGCTAAACAGCCCCAGACCCCAAAATCCAACTCAGTACAAGTCCCCTCACAGAGCTAGAAAGAAGAATAAGATCCCTCCTCAAGCCAATGATCCTTCTCCAAACAGTTGAAAAACATATGCATGCACATCCCAGTCTAGCCCGAGAGTCTAAGTGAAGGAAAATAAAAACATCATAATTACTAAAACAATCCACAAAATATATTACACATTTGTTCTGAATATGCCACCTAAACATATGCCCCCCTCACAGACACCTTTATAACAACTATTTAGTCAATAACGAATAAACATGTGAGAAGATTAAGGACACAGTCCATGGACTCGTATCAGGACAACCCTATGTCACTTATATATCTAGAAGAACATATAATCAGAAGGTCTAACTTCATTCATTGTATCATCCAAATTCACTCATCACACTCTTAACCCCAACACAATGGGAAAACACCCCTTTGATATAATGCACATTCAAAGATTCAATAGGATGTTATAATGTCCATCTCCTTCTCTTCAGTCTTTAGAACACTACTATCAATGGTTAAAACCTGCAATCAGGATCCTCATTATCCTGACATAGTCTGGTATTGGTTAAAACCTGCGATCAGGATCCTCATTATCCTGACATAGTCTGGTATTGGTTAAAACCTGCGATCAGGATCCTCATTATCCTGACATAGTCTGGTATTGGTTAAAACCTGCAATCAGGATCCTCATTATCCTGACACAATCTGGTATTGGTTAAAACCTGCGATCAGGAGCCTCATTATCCTGACATAGTCTGGTTTTGGTTAAAACCTGCGATCAGGATCCTCATTATCCGATATAGTCTGGTATTGGTTAAAACCTGCAATCAGGATCCTCATTATCCTGACATAGTCTGGTATTGGTTAAAACCTGCAATCAGGATCCTCATTATCCTGACATAGTCCGGAACTGGATATATGTCAGGAAGTTCAACATCTATTACATTCTCTAACAATTGAGGTCGTTCTTGATAGGTACGACAACCCCATCCTGCCCCTGGAGCTACACCCCATAGGCATTCAGGATTTCCAAATGGACAGTCCAACGGTCCACCTTTTTAGTATTGCATGGTTTTCCACTTTAGTCAGTGTATTGTCCAGGAGCTCCAAAAACAGGGTACACCTCCACAAATGGGTTTGTAATGACAGTTTGTACAGACATCTGTTTTACTGTGGTTTGGATGAGGAGAGATTTCAGTAAAGGTAAAACATAACAGAATACAACACCCATCACCACTAGTGCTATGCCTATCATGATTACCATTTTTGTAAACATTGCACCCCATTTTCCCAGGATTGAGTCCAACCAGTCCCAGGCATGGGAATCATGTCCAGCATTGTCCTTTACTTAATGTCGTAGTCCTTTCAGCTTGGTCATTGCTTTAGTAAATGAACCATCTGGTGCAGTGTTATTGGGGATGAAGGTTCAGCATTCATCTCCAAACATAACACAAACCCCACCTTTCCCGGCCAAGAGCCAATTTAAAGCTTGCCTGTTCGGCCATGTCATTTTGCTAGTGGCCTGTACTTGTTCTCCCAAAGCGGTCAATGCAGAATCTGTATAGTTAATGAATCTTTGTTGGTTATAGTAAATGTAATTTATCCATTCTAGGTTTTTGTTTGGTGTTATCCAAAGAAATATTGATTCAAATCCTGACTTAACTCATCTCTTGCTTTGTATTCCCTGGGGTTTCCTCTAGGTTGTTCTATTGCATCTAAATAGACCTTGGGGTCAGACTTATATTCTCTCCTTTCTCTATGTTTTGTACTTTGTGGCTTAGCATCACTGGGATTCCATTTAATGATAGTTATCTGTTGAATCAACCTAATACTTATTTTCCACCATAATTTGCAAATAAATTCATGAAAAATCCTACAATGTGATTTTCTGGATTTTTTTTCTTCTTATTTTGTCTGTCATAGTTGAAGTGTACCTATGATGAAAATTACAGGCCTCTCTCATCTTTTTAAGTGGGAGAACTTGCACAATTGGTGGCTGACTAAATACTTTTTTGCCCCACTGTAAGTGGATCTATTACCATGTTTCCTAGGTTTGCTGCTGTTGCTGTGAAGGCTTTTTTACCAGGGCAGAGAAGTCGATGGTAGGGAAATTTCCTCCCCATACACCTGTCGATGTTCCCCCAGCGCCTCCGTCGGGGTATCTGCCAGAGGAGGTGTGTCATCAGGAGCAACAGGCATGTCACTCCTCCCTATCCCTGAACTCTCCGGATCTTCAGGCAGGTGTATCGGTTGACTATTGGGAGTTGCACCATGATCCTTTTCTCCTTCTGTTTCCTCCAGGCTCAATGGTCATTCAATCACCCTTGGAGCTTTGGTGCAGTGGTTTAGATGGTACCACATGGTGCTTCCTTCCACCTGGATGGCTGTTTGTGTTGCTAAGACCACCTTGTAGGGACCCTCTCGCCTTGGCTCATTCCAGTTCCTTCGGATCACACAGACGTAGACCCGATCTCCTGAAATCACTTGACAGGGAACCTCTGGTCCTGGTTCAGGTTCTCGCCCTTTTTCCTGGAGATAGATAACTTTATGTATGGCAGTTAGTTGTCTCATTTATGCTTTTAATTCCATTTCTAATTGTTCTAATGGTGGTCCTTTATAGGGCACTGGCATAGGTCGACCTGTTAGCATTTCATGCGGTGTTAGATGCGTAATTCTGTTAGTTTGCATGCGATACCTCATTAGAGCAAGTGGTAGTGCATCCACCCAATTAAAGCCTTAAGGGTTCCATTTATCCTTTCTACCATTTCTTGTGACTGGGGGTGATAAACACATCCCAGCCTTTGCTTAATCCTTAGCTGCGGTATTATCTGTTTTACTGTCTATTGAATAAATGCTAATCCATTGTCTGAACTAATTTCTGTTGGTATTCCAAACCTGGGTATTACTTCTCTGGTTAAGAATTTTATGACTGTTCCTGATCTGCTGACGGTACTGCTTCTACCCATATGCTGAATCTGTCTATGATAGCCAGCATGTATCTCTTGCCATTTACCATCCTTATCATATCCACACAGTCCATTACTAGGTGTCGGAATGGTCCTTCTGGGACTGGTATATGGCCTATGGGTGTGGTTATCCCTTTTCGTACATTGTTTTGCGCACATATCTCACATTTTGCCAATGCTTCATCCACCATTGCCTGTAGGTATGGTGACCAGTAGCCTTGCTTTGTTTCCACACTGCTCCAAATAAGTGGCATACTCCATGTCCAGAAAAGGCGTAGACTCAAGATCTGGTCTTAGTTCGGTAAATGTTAGAGATACTGCGACACAATCATGTGCTGTTCCTTTCAATTCCAATGGAATTCTTTCAGCTGGATTTACTGTATTACATCGTTTAAAAGAAACATCTGGATAATTTAGTAGGGTCCTGTTTTGTAAAGTTCTTGCATTGGTTAGAACAGGGAAAATGTATATTATCAACTCTACTGTTTTATGGTGTGAGTGAGGAGTGTTACTGGATATCCCATAGTTATGATTGATGCTTTATCATACGCGTACTGCAATGCTGCCACTCCCTGATAACAAGGAGGATATCCCTGGGCAACATGGTCCAGTTTAGTACTGTAGTAAGCAATGGGTTGCTTCCGCCTTCCACTACATGTATTCTGCATAAGTACTGCTGCTACATAAGTACTGCTGCTGTTTGCTAAATAAAACAAAAATGGCTTTGTGTAATCTGGGGCCGCTAAGGCTGGTGCTGTCTGCATTTGTTTTTTAATGTTTCAAATGCACCCAGAGCATCATTGTTCCAGTCTAGTTTAGCCCTGAGATCAAGTTGTCCTGCTTCTTTCATTATCTCTCATAAAGGGGCTGTTTTAACTACATATTCTTATATCCAGTCTGAGCTAAATCCAGTCATCCCTAAAAATGTCATCATCATCATTTGAGCTACTGTTTGTGGCAATGGTGCTTTACTGATTCCTTCCAGCTGTCCTGGTGCTATTGCCTTGGTTCCATGAGCTATGGTTCTTCCTAGGTACTCGACGAGAGGCTGGCAGTATTGACGTTTTGTCTTTGAGACATTATGTCCTCCCTCTGGCAATCTCTGCAGCACATTCATTGGGTCTGTGTAACACTGTTCTAGAAAGGGAGAACAGATTATTAAGTCATCCACGTATTGAATCAACGTTGCACCAAATCTTCCAAATGTGCTCTCAGCACTTGATTGAATAAATAAATCCCTGTAGAATCTGAGTATAAGTAAATTGTTGTTTTCTGTATGTAAACGCAAACAAATGTCTGCACTCTTCCGCCATGGACACACTAAAAATGTTCCACATCGATCAATCACCTTAAAGTACTTAGCACTGCACTGGGATGCAGAAGTTCCTAACCCTCACACATTGCTGACCAATGTCCCCCCAGATGTCATTAATTGCCCTTAAGTCATGTACCAGTCTCCATTTGTTTACCATCTGCTTTAAGCACCTGTAATAAAGGTGTATTACAGCTACTTTGTGTCTCTATTAAAACCCCTGCTTTGATTAGTCCCTCAATTGTCATGCTTACGCCTTCCTCAGCTTCAGGCTTCATATAATATTGAGCTTTCTGAGGGGGTTTAGCATCCGGGTTTACTTTGATGCATACAGGATTTGCTGATTTAACCAATCCTACGTCTGTGTCATGTTGCGACCATACCCCTTCAGGTACATTTTTCCCATTTCCTGTCTCTGTTCACTTATTGATTCAATATTATCTCCTAATTGTATTTGTTGATTAGCTGTAACCTCTACTACCATTGGATCCCCATTCATTACTGTTGTGGTCATTGTTTTGATAAATGCTTTATCTTTAGAGTGGAAAATCAATGGATTGTCTGTTTTATTCCATTTACAATTCTTGGCTTTCTTCACCATGGGTCCCAATTCCTTTGAGCCCTTTGTTTACCAACATTATACCATTCCCCTACAATTCCTTTGAGCCCTTTGTTTACCAACATTATACCATTCCCCTACAATTCCTTTGAGCCCTTTGTTTACCAACATTATACCATTCCCCTACAATTCCTTTGAGCCCTTTGTTTACCAACATTATACCATTCCCCTACAATTCCTTTGAGCCCTTTGTTTACCAACATTATACCATTCCCCTACAATTCCTTTGAGCCCTTTGTTTACCAACATTATACCATTCCCCTACAATTCCTTTGAGCCCTTTGTTTACCAACATTATACCATTGCCCTACAATTCCTTTGAGCCCTTTGTTTACCAACATTATACCATTCCCCTACAATTCCTTTGAGCCCTTTGTTTACCAACATTATACCATTCCCCTACAATTCCTTTGAGCCCTTTGTTTACCAACATTGACCATTCCCCTACAATTCCTTTGAGCCCTTTGTTTACCAACATTATACCATTGCCCTACAAAGCCATTACATCTACTGCTGCTCCCTGTTTCCCTATAATTATGAGACATAATTGATACTGATTTTCCATTTGAGTTCATTATCAAAAGCTGTTCTAATTAATGGTCTTGGAAAGGGATCATACTGCGTTGTGCAGTCATACTCAGAAGTTGCTCTACTAGCTTCAGGTATTTGGGCCTGAATAAACCTTCCACATTTCTCTATGGTTTTATTTACCTCTGACTTAATGTCCCTTAACCAATACACATTTGCTGTCTCTCCTGTCGTTACCATTTGTAGATTTACTCCTGTTCTATCAATAATTACCCCTTCAGGTGAGCACTTAATTTGTATTCCCATTTTGCATAGAGCATCCCTACCCAGTAAATGTATTGGAGTTTGTTCTGACACTAGTATAGGGAGTGTTGCTGAGCTACCTTCAGCCGTCAGATGTACAGGAGCTGTTATTGGAATTAGCTGCGTTTGTCCCGAGAATCCTATAGTTTTAGCATATTTGCCAGACATGGGGAGATGAGAGGCATAATTTGGATTTATACATGTGTAAGTGGCTCCAGTATCTACCATTATAGGTGTGCCTCTGTTCTCTATTTGAACCTGCAGCATAGGTTCTTGATCAGCTCTCGTGGTTATAATTGGAAACTGACCCTCCCCTGTAGGATTCACTGGGCACCCCTAGTAACCCTGATTTGGCCCCACCCATGGAATCACAGGGCCCTGTGGTTGTCTCTGTTTATTTTGCCAGCCTCCTTCTTGGTTCCATTTATTTTGATACCCATTTCTTTGTGGTATTTTGGTTCCTGTTTCCTTGTATCTTTCATGAATTTGTAGGGCATTTTATTTTGAAGTGTCCTAGCTGGTAACATCCCCAACAGGTCCCGTGTGGCCCCTCTGGCCTGCTAAATCCTTTTCTCTGATTGTTCTGTGGATGTCTATTGTTGCCCATTGTCATTATTAAATTGTTGGGGTTGTTGTGCATACACATTTACTACTGGTGGTGTGGGTTGCACTTGGGCCTGCTGGACGGGAGGCAATTGCGGCCCTCCCGGGGAGACTGCAGCTATAGTCCCTACTTCCGGCACAGGTGTTGTCACTGGAGCCTGGATTTTCTTTTTTCCTTTGTAGGTCAATTCTTCCAGCTGAAGGTGAGCTATTTTTCTCTGAATGTTTTTTTCTTGTTCTGTGAGTTTCTGTTCATCCTTTCTGTATGTTTCCACTGCATGGATCACATGGTCACAGAATTGTGTGTGTGGTTTTGAAGTCAGTCCCACTACATCCTCCAGCCTGCTTCTCACTGGCTGGGGCATGGCTTCTATCACTGAGTTTTGGGAACAGTTGTCATCACTCTGTATCCTATTCTGTTTCCATCGTTTCAGCTGTCCATGTAGATACGCAGCTGGATTCTCTGTCACCCCCAGTAGCTCTCCTTTTAGTGACTTTGTGTCTGTCCGTGCAGGGTACTCATCTCTTAGGGCTCTCCAGACTCCTGGACGGTATGTATCAAAGTCCACTCCATCCCTCATTGGATCCCCTATTGCCGTTCTCAGGCCACTGGCATCCAGTACATCCTCCATTTTTGCCGCTCCTGCTACTCTCGCCAGCAGTGCCTTCAGATCCCCCACAGCCAGTAGTTTCCCCATGGTTTGCTCTTCAAATGTTCTGATCCATTTTCCAGCTCCGTCATGGAGTTCAGGTAGACGGGTAACCAACCTTTCCAGGTCCTGTGATCCCCATGGAACGTGTTGCCCTAGGGTCCCTTTAATCAAAATCGGGTATTGTGTACCACATTTTTCAGGTTCTTTCATCTTCCTCTTACTACTTCTCTTCTCTCTTTCATCATCATAGCCCATGTTCCTAAAACTGGCTATATCTTCTTAACTTTCCCCCTCTTGTATCCTACATGCCTGTTCTCTCTGTTTCTTTACATTTACTCTCTCCCTCTGTTCACGTAACTTCTTGGATATAGGGGGCGCTATTTTAATTTTTGGATGAAAAAGGTTCCAGTTTTAAACAAGATATTTTGTCACGAAAAGATGCTCGACTATGCATATAATTGACAGCTTTGGAAAGAAAACACTGACGTTTCCAAAACTGCAAAGATATTGTCTGTGAGTGCCACAGAACTGATGTTACAGGCGAAACCCAGATAAAAATCCAATCAGGAAGTGCCACATTTTTTAAAACCGCCTCATGCCAATGACTCCTTATATGGCTGTGAATGGGCCACGAATGAGCTTAGGCTTTCTGTCGCTTCCCCAAAGGTGTCGACAGCATTGTGACGTATTTGTAGGCATATCATTGGAAGATTGACCATAAGAGTCTACATCTACCAGGTGGTCGCTTGGTGTCCTCCTTTGCAATTATTGCGTAATCTTTTTTTCTTAGCGAAACGTGATGAACAAAACGGAGCTATTTCGCCAACACAAATAATCTTTTTGGAAAAAATGAACATTTGCTATCTAACTGAGGGTCTCGTCATTGAAATCATCCGAAGTTCTTCAAAGGTAAATGATTTTATTTGAATGCTTTTCTTGTTTTTGTGAAAATGTTGCCGGCTGAATGCTAGGCTTAATGCTATGCTAGGCTATCAATACTCTTACACAAATGCTTGTGTAGCTTTGGTTGAAAAGCATATTTTGAAAATCTGAGATGACAGTGTTGTTAACAAAAGGCTAAGCTTGTGTTTCAATATATTTATTTCATTTCATTTGCGATTTTCATGAATAGGAAACGTTGCGTTATGGTAATGAGCTTGAGGCTATGATTACACTCCCGGATATGGGATTGCTCATCACTAGAGGTTAAGCGTTTTTCTATTTTTCTTAATTCTCCATCTACTCTCCTGTTTCTTGCTTCTATTTCAGTTACTATGTCTTCATCCAGTGAATCTTCGTCTATGTCTTTTTTAACATTTATTTTAGCTTAGGCCTTACTTAATCCTTCATAACAATTCAACTTTTCTGGGTTCCTTCCTGTACCTTGCTCAATCTCCACTGTCCTTTCTTCTATCTAAAGGAAGTGTAGAGGAAACAAACCCCTCGTCCTCTAATCCCACTTCCCCATTTATTTCCACTATTCCAGACACCAGCGGGAATTGTCCATTGGTGTATGGTGGAGGTTCTGTAAACCATTACACCTTCTTCCTGTCTGACTTTTCATTGACTTTCTCTAACATTATTCTAGCTGTCTTTATACTTAACAATCCCTTTCCTTCTACTTTGAACATTTTCATCACCTCAACATTTTCATCCCCTTTCTCTAGCTCTTTTATTTTTCCTTTTCTTTCCTGTGTCCTTTGCTTTATGTTTTTTATTAGAGTTTCCATTTCCTCACACACTGAGACATCAAATATTACCTCTTTTGGCCATTTAGTACCCATTTTCCTGGTGCGTTTTATCCATTTCTGTTAGACATCCCCTATGCAAAAAAGAACTAACGCTCCGAATGTCTACTGCCGTTTTACTCATTATTGCGGCCTGCATCGTTTGGCTTCCTACCGTCAGTCTGTTGTATTCATTTTTCTGTAAGTACAAGTACTAATATTTTCTTTATTAGTCTATAGACTGTTTGTATTTTTTTTTTAAATAATTGCTGCTCTTTCATGTCATTTTCCTTTCCTTATCTATTCTAACTGTAATGGTTTTCTTCCGTTGAAGGAGAGGAGGACCAAAATGCAGCGTGGTTAGAGTTCAACATGTTTAATCAAGACCATAAACACTACAAAATACCAAAACAACAAATGTGAAAAACCGAAACAGTCCTATCTGGTGCATAGACACAAAGACAGAAGACAACCACCCACAAAACCCAACACAAAACAGGCTACCTAAATATGGTTCCCAATCAGAGACAATGACTAACACCTGCCTCTGATTGAGAACCATTTCAGGCCAAACATAGAAATAGACAAACTAGACATACAACATAGAATGCCCACTCAACTCACGTCCTGACCAACACTAAAACAAAGAAAACACAAAAGAACTATGGTCAGAACGTGACACTAACGCTACGGATATTCTTGTTTCCGGGTTTATTTTGTATTTATTCCTTTAGCTTTCTGTGATATTCATATTTGTTCTTTACTTCCAATTTTTGTTTTATTGTGCTATTCCCTTATTAAACCACTATCTTGTTCTTATATTACGCCCTACAGATCCAGGACTAAAACTGTAATGATCTGTTCAAGCCCTATTCTCTCCTATTTATATCCATGTTATTTTCCTCTCTCTGATTATTGTACTCAGACTATTAGTTATTGCCCATGTCACGATCGTCTTATGGAGTAGAAGGTGAGGACCAAAACTCAGCGTGTTTATTATACATTCTTCTTTATTGAAGAAAGAACATGAAGTAAACTGAACCAAAACAAAAAACTAATAATGACCGTGAAGCTATAATAAGAAAACTGTGCTGACACAAGCAACTAACATAGACATAGATAATCACCCACAAAGTACCCACAGAATATGGCTGCCTAAATATGGTTACCAATCAGAGACAACGATAGACAGCTGCCTCTAATTGAGAACCAATCTAGGCAAGAATACTAAAAGGAAAGGAAACAGCCCCATAAACATACAAAACCCCTAGACAAGACAAAAAACACATACATCACCCATGTCACACCCTGACCTAACCAAAATAATAAGGAAAACAAAGAATACTAAGGTCAGGGTGTGACAGCCCGTTTCTAGGTTTTTATAATTGTTCTCTCTTTTTGGGTATATTCTAAGTACAAATGTTCCAATTTTTATAGACTGTATATTCTTCCACTTTGCAGTTCGCAATATGGTCTCACCCGCTAATATCGTCTCTTACTAAGTTACTATAATGTTCATGTATTTTACTATTTATCCTATCTATAATGTTCAGGGATTTTACAATTTAGTTCAAACGTTTAGTATCATATTCCTTCAATGGGTATTTATGTTCATGTATTTATCACATTCACCTCCCCTAGTGCAGGTTGCGTCCGGTGTGCGCTCTGAACGCTCTGAGATCAAAACGTTTTGAATACACGAACGGACAATCTGACAGCACAGTTGAAGTCACCTACGTTCTAGATAACATGACAGCCTAACCAGCTCTGCTAGGGCGAGTAATATTCAGTGAGCTGTTCTCTCATTTGTGTCTGGAAGTAGCTAGCAAGTTAGCTTGGTGCTTGACTTCTGTTAGCACGGAATGCTCGGGTCAAGCCTTGAAGAGATGGATGGGGCTTAGGCTTAAGAGGGTGTGAATTATGTTGAATGGGTCTAGACAATGAAGGGTTCTCCAGTAGTAGTACCAAAATATTCAAAGACCATTTTCTCAAAAGTGATTTTACAAGTTTATCAATGTAAAAAAACACAATAAGACTGATTTTAAATTAACAGCGGACAATCATTTTTACCTGGTCAAAAACCTCCACATCCTTCTCAGTCTGTGCCTGAAGGTGGTCCTGAAGGTGGTCCTCTATGGCTTTCTGATCTGGTTCGACAACTTCCACCACATCAGGTGGGGTTTCAGTGATCTGAAAGTTACGTTATACAAAAATAGCAATAGACAGACAACACTAAGTCAATCACAAATTTGAAAGACTACAGTATATGCTATAATTGTATATACAATTGCATTGTTTACCTCCGTCAACAGCTGCGACTACCGTCTGTACTCGGCCTGGATGCTGCTGTTGTGTGCAAAGAGAATTACCGTCAGGTTGTTCTCCCACCCTTCCTGGTACCAATCAAGGGACTTGCCCATGGAAGTCTTGAGGGTCTGGTTGGTCCATACACCAAACCTGGAGGAGGGGGTAGGAAAGCGATATCTATTGACAATGTAACATATTTAAATATGTCTTATGTACCAAGGAAAAACTAAAATTGTGTGAAAAATAATACAACAAACCATTTGTGACGGAATATAATCTATAACCTCACTCAAGATGACACAATTACATTTTATCGATGGCAATTTGAATGCACAGGGATACCGTGATGAGATCCTGAGGCCCATTGTCGTCCCAATCATCCACAGCCATCCCCTCCTGTTTCAGCATGATAATGTAACTAGTAGTGTATAGTGTAACTCTGTGTTGTTGTCTGTGTCACACTGCTTTGCTTTATCTTGGCCAGGTCGCAGTTGTAAATGAGAACTTGTTCTCAACTAGCCTACCTGGTTAAATAAAGGTTCTTCCATGGACTGCATATGTCACCCATTGAGCATGTTTGGGATGCTCTGAATCGACATGTATGACAGCGTGTTCCAGTTCCCGCCAATATCCAGTAAACTTCGCACAGACATTAAGAGTGGGACAACCTTCGACAGGCCACAATCAATAGCCTGATCAACTCTATGCGATAGATATGTGTTGCTCTGCATGAAGCAAATAGGGGTCACACCAGATATTGACTGGTTTTGTGATCCACGCCCCTACCTATTTTTAAACTTTATCTCTGACCAACATATGCATATCTGTATTCCCAGTTAGATTTTAATTCAAATTCATTTTAATTCATTTTACCTAAGGAAATCAGTGAAGTTGTTGTGTTTCTAGATTTTTGTTTAGTATAACTGAGCAGCAGCAGTTTAGTTTATTAGGATCCCCATTAGCTACTCCACATGCAGTAGCTAATCTTCCTGGGGTCCACATGAAATGTACAAATATATGACAAAGTACAGAACAGTGATAGACAAGAACAACTTAAGATATGATATTTAAATAAAACATTTAATGAGTTATATGAAAGACAACGAGACAGCAAAATACTATTTCCACAC
Source organism: Oncorhynchus tshawytscha (assembly GCF_018296145.1). Taxonomy (NCBI): domain Eukaryota; kingdom Metazoa; phylum Chordata; class Actinopteri; order Salmoniformes; family Salmonidae; genus Oncorhynchus; species Oncorhynchus tshawytscha. The sequence continues at coordinate 2,985,367 of NC_056453.1, forward strand.
TAAATTTATACATATTCTTATAAACAGTTATATTCGACCTTTAGAAAGAGAAGCGCTGTGATACAATATGTTTTTTAAAGGTAAACTTGCTTTTTGCCTGAGTAACCTCTGGTGGCAGAGCATTGCAGTATGACATGGCTCTATACATAACTGAGTAACCTCTGGTGGCAGAGCATTGCAGAAAATACTTATTTTCCACCATAATTTGCAAATACAGTGCCTTGCGAAAGTATTCGGCCCCCTTGAACTTTAAGACCTTTTGCCACATTTCAGGCTTCAAACATAAAGATATAAAACTGTACTTTTTTGTGAAGAATCAACAACAAGTGGGACACAATCATGAAGTGGAACGACATTTATTGGATATTTCAAACTTTTTTAACAAATCAAAAACTGAAAAATTGGGCGTGCAAAATTATTCAGCCCCTTTACTTTCAGTGCAGCAAACTCTCTCCAGAAGTTGACTCATTGACTCCCATTGACTCATTGACTCCCATTGACTGTATTGACTCATTGACTCCCATCCCATTGACTCCCATTGACTCTGTACCAGTACCCCCTGTACCCCCTGTATACCAGTACCCCCTTGCTATTGTTATTTTACTGCTGTTCTTTAATTTATTGTTACTTTTATCTATTTATATTTTTTGTAGATATTTTTCTTAACTGCATTGTTGGTTAAGGGCTTATAAGTATTTCACTGTGAGGTGAAATATATTGATTTGGCAGTAGAATGGCCTTACTGAAGAGCTCAGTGACTTTCAACGTGGCACCTTTCCAACAAGTCAGTTCGTCATATTTCTGCCCTGCTTCAACTGCCCAGCTGTAAGTGCTGTTATTGTGAAGAGAAAAAGTCTCGGAGCAACAACGGCTCAGCTGCGAAGCGGTAGACCACCAGAAGTCTGTCAAGCAACAAATTAAATGGGGCCAAACATTGTAATTCACACAGGTACTGATGATTTGATGGCAATGCAAGGACATGTAGCTCCTGCAATGGACCAAGTGGCAGTGAAATTTCCTAACACCAAAATCACTATGTCCAGCATGTGGCGATGTGCCCTTCCACATTTATTCAGAGCAACAATGCTGAGCTGTCCAGAGGCTGTGCTCTGTTATACAATGTATACCTAGCGAAACACTGTGATGTTCACCCCAGCTGATGTACGACCTAGCATACTTAAACTTAAGCATACTTAAACAAACAGGGTGCACCCCCCCACTAAAACCCACGCTAACAGGACAACACCCCAATCAGACGAGACCCACAGTCCAGCAAGACAGCTATGCAGAAGTGGCACGAATAATAGAACACCCTGCTGCTGGCGAGCTAAACCAGGTAAGGCATCTGATGAACATGATGTGCTCAAAAATCCAGTAATTCCTTCTTTGTTATTACAATTCAATTCAATGGGGCTTTATTGGCATGGGAAACATGTGTTAACATTGCCAAAGCAAGTGAGGTTGATAATATACAAAAGTGAAATAAACAATAAAAACAATATTACAACCTATTATCATTATGAGTTATGGGTTAAAGTTAGCTCATATTAATATAGGTAGCCTCAGATACAAAGTTCATGAGATGAGTAATTTGCTAATCTTTGATAATGTTAACATATTCGTCATTTTTGAGACTTGATCAGACAGCACCTTTTGATACAGCAATAAGAATACTAGGAAATAACCTCTATAGAAAAGACAGGAATGTCTACGGGGTTGCTGTACATATTCAGAGCCATATTCCTGTAAAGCTCAGAGAGGATCTCATGAAAAATGAAGTAGAAGTGCTGTGGTTGCAGGTTTGTGTCTCATCTGAAGCCTCTTCTTTTAGGGTGCTGCAATAGACCAAGTGCAAACTGTCAGTGTCTGGAGAATGTGTCTGATGGTCTCTAATGCTAACAGAGAAATATATTTTCTTGGTGACCTGAACATTGACTGGTTATCATCTATTTGTCCTCTCAAGAGGAAGCTTCTTACCTTGACTAATGCCTGTATTATGACCCAGGTTATCACTCAACCCACTAGAGTGTATACTGGTAGTGTTGGATCTGTGACATCCACTTGTATTGATTATATCTTCACCAATGCTGCTCCAAAGCAATATCAGTTCCCATTGGCTGTAGGGACCATAACATTGTGGCAATAACAAGGAAAGCTGAAGTATCAAAGGCAGGGCCTAAAGTTTTTTATAAGACATCATACAAAATGTTTTCTCGGGACTCATACGTATGAGGAGAATCTAGATGCAGCACTTGGAATATTTGTAAAAATATTGTAAAAATTCCAGTTGACAAACATGCACCTATTAAGAAACTAATTGTGAGAACTGTTAGAGCCCCTGATTCAACGATTAATTGAAAAGTTGCATGGTTCAAAGAATTTATGCAAAAAAGGTGGCAGGCTGCTCAATTGAAAAATGTTGTGACTTTGGAGCATCTTAAAACCTGTTTGGGATAGGGGGCAGCATTTTCACTTTTGGATGAAATGCGTGCCCAGAGTAAACTGCCTCCAACTCTGTCCCAGATGCTAATATATGCATATTATTTGTAGTATTGTATAGAAAACGCTCTGAAGTTTCTAAAACAGTTTGAATGATGTCTGTGAGCATGACAGAACTCATATGGCAGGTGAGAACCTGAGAAAAATCCAATCAGGAAGTGGGAAATCTGAGGTTTGTAGTTTTTCAAAGCTTGGGCTACCGAATACACAGTGTCTATGGGGTCAAGTTGCATTTCCTAAGGCTTCCACTAGATGTCAACCGTCTTTAGAAACTTGTTTCAGGCTCCTGCTATAAAGAAGGGGGGAATTGGAGCTGAATGAGTCATGGGTCTGGCAGAGTGTCTTAGGCTCGTGACGCGCAGTCCCGATAGAGTTAGCTCTCGTTCCATTGCTTTTCTACAGACAATGGAATTCTCCGGTTGGAACATTATTGTAGTTTTATGTTAAAAACATCCTAAAGATTGATTCCATACATGGTTTGACATGTTTCTACGACCTGTAATGGAACTTTTCGAGTTTTTGTCTAGACGTAGTGCTCACGCCTCATGAAGATGGATTACTGGGCTGAACACGCTAACAACAAGTGGCTATTTGGACATACATGATGAACTTTATGGAACAAATCAGTCATTTATTGTCGAACTGGGATTCCTGGGAGTGCATTCTGATGAAGATCATCAAAGGTAAGTGAATATTTACAATGTTATTTCTAACTTCTGTTGACTCCAACATGGCGGATATTTCTTTGGCTGGATTGGGCTTTGAGCGCCGTACTCAGATTATGCTTTTTCCGTAAAGTTTTTTTGAAATCTGACACAGCGGTTGCATTAAGGAGAAGTCTATATTTAATTCTGTGAATAACACACAATGTTTATTATGAGTATCATGATTATTTCTGGGATTTGATTTCAAAACATTACTGCACGTAGCGCGCAAATGTAAACTGAGATTTTTGGATATAAATATGTACATTATCAAACAAAACATACATGTAACATGATGTCCTATGAGTGTCATCATCAAAGTTTAGTGATTAATTTTATCTACATTTCTGCTTTTTGTGACTCCTATCTTTGCCTGGAAAAATAGCTGTGTTTTTGTGACTTGGCTCTGACCTATCATAATCATATGATGTGCTTTTGCTGTAAAGCCTTTTTGAAATTGGACACGATGGGTAGATTAACAAGAAGCTTATCTTTCATTTGCTGTATTGGACTTGTTAATGTGTGAAAGTGACATATTTCAAAAAAATATTTTAGAATTTCGCACGCTGCCTTTTCAGTGGAATGTTGTCGAGGGGTTCCGCTAGCGGAACGCCTGCGCTAGAAAGGTTAAATGATATTATTGGCAGAGTACCTAATTAATCTCCATTCATTGAAGTGTCATTTATAACAAAACCTTTTCTATAGCCAATCACTTTTTAAAATTATTATTAATTATTATTATCCCCAATTTCGTGATATCAAATTGCGATCAAATTATGATCTTGTCTCATCGCTGCAACTCCCCAACAGGCTTGAGAGAGGCGAAGGTCAAGTCATGCTTCCTCGGAAAACATGACCTGCCAAACTGCGCTTCTTAACACCCGCTCGCTTAACCCAGAAGCCAGCCGCACCAATGTGTCGGAGGGAACACCGTTCAACTGAGGGCAGAAGTCAGCCTGCAGGTGCCCAGTCCACCACAAGGAGTCGCTGGGTTCAAACCCCAGGCTGTAGTGACACCGCAACACTGCAATGCAGTGCCTTAGACTGCTGTGCCACTCGGGAGGCCTATAGCCAATCATTTCAATTACATTTTTATCGGTGAAGTGATCAAACTGAGAAGTGAAATGACAACATTGAACAGTGAACCATCATATGTGTTTTGAAGATCTAATAATGAAAGAGAAGATTTGACATTTTGAATTTGGTCAAGTTTGTGTGGAAGAGGTAGACAAACAGTATTTATCAATAATGATAAGCCACCCGGCATAGACAACCTAAATGGGAAACTATTGAGAATGGTAGCAGACTGTATTGCCACCCCTATTTGAAATGTCTTTAACCAAAGCCTAAAGGAATGTGAGTGTCCACAGGCATGGAAGGAAGCTAAAGTAATTCTACTACCTAAAAATTGTAAAGCACCCTTTGCTGGCTCTAACAGCCACCCAATCAGTTTGCTGCCTGTTCTTAGTAAACAGATGGAGAGAATGGTTTGAATAAATACAATGCTATTTTTCTGAGAAATACTTAACTACTGGCTTTCAGCATACATACAGGGAACTGCATTCAACAATAAACTGGTCTGAAATACATCTAAAAAGCATAGTATTTGGTTCAAAGCATTCTCTTAGACCTAAACCTCATCTGGAGTTGTGCATAAAGGGTGTGACCCCTGAACAAGTTGAAAAAGCTGAACTCCTAGGAGTAACATCATGGTCAAGTCATATTGAAGAAGTTGTTGTGAAGATGGGGAGGGGCATGTCTGATTTATAAAAAGATGTTCTGTGTTATTTACACATCAACTGTACTAATTGTTCAAGCTCTGATCTTGTCCCATCTTGATTAATGTCAGGCAATATGGTCAGGTGCAGCAAAGATGAACCTAGCAAAGTTTCAGCTGGCTGGAAGCAGAACGCCTTGCCCTTAACTGCACACACAGAACTAACAACAACATGCATGATATTCTTTCATGGTTGAGGAGAAATTGACTACTTCTCTTCTAGTCTTTTTAAGAAACAAACAGACCTACATACCCCACCAGACACGCCACTATGGGTTTCTACACGTTACCCAGGCAAAAACGTGTTGCTCAGTTATGTATAGAGCCATGTCATCCTGGAATGCTCTGCCCCCAGAGGTTACCCAGGTAAAAAGCAAGTTTAGCCTTAAAAAACATCTTGTATCACAGCGCCTCTCTGCTTTCTAAAGATCTAATTGAATAGTACTATATATAATATGTATATATGAATGGTGTGTAAATAGTATTTTTGTTGTGTCTTGGTCCCTTCCTATGCAGTATATATCTTATAGTCTTAAGAAATATCTTATGTTATTTTCCATTACCAGTTCTGTACTTTCATGTATTTGTATGTTTTATGTGGACCTCAGGAAGAGTAGCTGATGTATCTGCGGTAGCTAATGGGGATCCTAATAAACTAAACTAAACATTTGGCAGCAATTACAGCTCAGAGTCTTTCTGGGTAAGTCTCTAAAAGCTTTTCACACCTGGATTGTCCAATATTAGCATTTTTTTTTATTCTTCAAGCTCTGTGAAGTTGGTTGTTGATCATTGCTAAACATAGATTTTCAAGCCGATTTAAGTCAAAACGGTAACTAGGCCACTCAGGAACATTCACTGTCATCTTGGTAAGCAACTCCATTTGGCCTTGTGTTTTAGGTTCTTGCATGGCAAGATTAGTCATTTATATGCAACTCTATATGCATGTTTTGGAATTTAGGTGTGTATTGTGGAGCAACTACAATGTTGTTGATCCATCGTCAGTTTTCTCCTATCAAAGCCATTAAACTCTATAACTGTTTTAAAGTCACCATTGGCCTCATGGTGAAATCATGAGCGGTTTTTACTCCTGAACTTATTTTGGGTTGCTGTAACAAAGGGGTTGAATACTTATTGTCTCAAGACAATTCAGTTTTTCACTTTTAATTCATTTGTAAACATTTCTAGAAACATAATTCCACTTTGACATTATGGGGCATTGTATGTAGGCCAGTGACACAACATCTCAATGTAATCCATTTTAAATTCAGGTTGTAACACAAAATGCACTGTACATGAAAGACATATTGTTGTCGTTTTAATACTCTAGTGTAATTCTACACATATTTCCATAACTTGTGTGCTTGTGATACGAGAAGCCTGACAGTTCCAAAAAATATCTTCAGTGAATCCAAAAAAAATAGGCATTTGGTTTCTCTCCCTCTAAAAATCCTAAAAAACAAAATTGCTTTGTTTACAAATTAGTAAGAATGTCTCACCCCATGTTCAAGAATGGCATTTTTCCTTTTTCAGATTGGTAAGAATGTCTCACCCCATGTTCAAGAATGGCATTTTTCCTTTTTCAGATTAGTAAGAATGTCTCACCCCATGTTCAAGAATGGAATTTTTCCTTTTTCAGATTAGTAAGAATGTCTCACCCCATGTTCAAGAATGGCATTTTTCCTTTTTCAGATTAGTAAGAATGTCTCACCCCATGTTCAAGAATGGCATTTTTCCTTTTTCAGATTAGTAAGAATGTCTCACCCCATGTTCAAGAATGGCATTTTTCCTTTTTCAGATTAGTAAGAATGTCTCACCCCATGTTCAAGAATGGCATTTTTCCTTTTTCAGATTAGTAAGAATGTCTCACCCCATGTTTTTTCAAGAATGGTTCATTTTTCCTTTTTCAGATTAGTAAGAATGTCTCACCCCATGTTCAAGAATGGCATTTTTCCTTTTTCAGATTAGTAAGAATGTCTCACCCCATGTTCAAGAATGGTCTCACCCCATGTTCAAGAATGCAGATTTTTCCTTTTTCAGATTAGTTTTTCCTTTTTCAGATTAGTAAGAATGTCTCACCCCATGTTCAAGAATGGCATTTTTCCTTTTTTAGTAAGAATGTCAGATTTTTTCCTTTTTCAGATTAGTAAGAATGTCTCACCCCATGTTCAAGAATGGCATTTTTCCTTTTTCAGATTAGTAAGAATGTCTCACCCCATGTTCAAGAATGGCATTTTTCCTTTTTCAGATTAGTAAGAATGTCTCACCCCATGTTCAAGAATGGTTCATTTTTTTCCTTTTTCAGATTAGTAAGAATGTCTCACCCCATGTTCAAGAATGGCATTTTTCCTTTTTCAGATTAGTAAGAATGTCTCACCCCATGTTCAAGAATGGCATTTTTCCTTTTTCAGATTAGTAAGAATGTCTCACCCCATGTTCAAGAATGGCATTTTTCCTTTTTCAGATTAGTAAGAATGTCTCACCCCATGTTCAAGAATGGCATTTTTCCTTTTCAGATTAGTAAGAATGTCTCACCCCATGTTCAAGAATGGCATTTTTCCTTTTTCAGATTAGTATGTCTCACCCCATGTTCAGAATGTCTCACCCCATGTTCAAGAATGGCATTTTTCCTTTTTCAGATTAGTAAGAATGTCTCACCCCATGTTCAAGAATGGCATTTTCCTTTTTCAGATTAGTAAGAATGTCTCACCCCATGTTCAAGAATGGCATTTTTCCTTTTTCAGATTAGTAAGAATGTCTCACCCCATGTTCAAGAATGGCATTTTTCCTTTTTCAGATTAGTAAGAATGTCTCACCCCATGTTCAAGAATGGCATTTTTCCTTTTTCAGATTAGTAAGAATGTCTCACCCCATGTTCAAGAATGGCATTTTTCCTTTTTCAGATTAGTAAGAATGTCTCACCCCATGTTCAAGAATGGCATTTTTCCTTTTTCAGATTAGTAAGAATGTCTCACCCCATGTTCAAGAATGGCATTTTTCCTTTTTCAGATTAGTAAGAATGTCTCACCCCATGTTCAAGAATGGCATTTTTCCTTTTTCAGATTAGTAAGAATCACCCCATGTTCAAGAATGGCATTTTTCCTTTTTCAGATTAGTAAGAATGTCTCACCCCATGTTCAAGAATGGCATTTTTCCTTTTTCAGATTAGTAAGAATGTCTCACCCCATGTTCAAGAATGGCATTTTTCCTTTTTCAGATTAGTAAGAATGTCTCACCCCATGTTCAAGAATGGCATTTTTCCTTTTTCAGATTAGTAAGAATGTCTCACCCCATGTTCAAGAATGGCATTTTTCCTTTTTCAGATTAGTAAGAATGTCTCACCCCATGTTCAAGAATGGCATTTTTCCTTTTTCAGATTAGTAAGAATGTCTCACCCCATGTTCAAGAATGGCATTTTTCCTTTTTCAGATTAGTAAGAATGTCTCACCCCATGTTCAAGAATGGCATTTTTCCTTTTTCAGATTAGTAAGAATGTCTCACCCCATGTTCAAGAATGGCATTTTTGGCCTTTTTCAGATTAGTAAGAATGTCTCACCCCATGTTCAAGAATGGCATTTTTCCTTTTTCAGATTAGTAAGAATGTCTCATGTTCAAGAATGGCATTTTTCCTTTTTCAGATTAGTAAGAATGTCTCACCCCATGTTCAAGAATGGCATTTTTTTTCCTTTTTGGCATTTTTCAGATTAGTAAGAATGTCTCACCCCATGTTCAAGAATGGCATTTTTTTTTCTTTTGTCAGATTAGTAAGAATGTCTCACCCCATGTTCAAGAATGGCATTTTTCCTTTTTCAGATTAGTAAGAATGTCTCACCCCATGTTCAAGAATGGCATTTTTCCTTTTTCAGATTAGTAAGAATGTCTTTTTGGCATTTTTCAGATTAGTAAGAATGTCTCACCCCATGTTCAAGAATGGCATTTTTCCTTTTTCAGATTAGTAAGAATGTCTCACCCCATGTTCAAGAATGGCATTTTTCCTTTTTCAGATTAGTAAGAATGTCTCACCCCATGTTCAAGAATGGCATTTTTCCTTTTTCAGATTAGTAAGAATGTCTCACCCCATGTTCAAGAATGGCATTTTTTTTTTCCTTTTTCAGATTAGTAAGAATGTCTCACCCCATGTTCAAGAATGGCATTTTTCCTTTTTCAGATTAGTAAGAATGTCTCACCCCATGTTCAAGAATGGCATTTTTCCTTTTTCAGATTAGTAAGAATGTCTCACCCCATGTTCAAGAATGGCATTTTTCCTTTTTTTTTCAGATTAGTAAGAATGTCTCACCCCATGTTCAAGAATGGCATTTTTCCTTTTTCAGATTAGTAAGAATGTCTCACCCCATGTTCAAGAATGGCATTTTTCCTTTTTCAGATTAGTAAGAATGTCTCACCCCATGTTCAAGAATGGCATTTTTCTCCTTTTTCAGATTAGTAAGAATGTCTCACCCCATGTTCAAGAATGGCATTTTTCCTTTTTCAGATTAGTAAGAATGTCTCACCCCATGTTCAAGAATGGCATTTTTCCTTTTTCAGATTAGTAAGAATGTCTCACCCCATGTTCAAGAATGGCATTTTTTTTTCTTTTCAGATTAGTAAGAATGTCTCACCCCATGTTCAAGAATGGCATTTTTCCTTTTTCAGATTGTAGTAAGAATGTCTCACCCCATGTTCAAGAATGGCATTTTTCCTTTTTCAGATTAGTAAGAATGTCTCACCCCATGTTCAAGAATGGCATTTTTCCTTTTTCAGATTAGTAAGAATGTCTCACCCCATGTTCAAGAATGGCATTTTTCCTTTTTCAGATTAGTAAGAATGTCTCACCCCATGTTCAAGAATGGCATTTTTCCTTTTTCAGATTAGTAAGAATGTCTCACCCCATGTTCAAGAATGGCATTTTTTTTTCCTTTTTCAGATTAGTAAGAATGTCTCACCCCATGTTCAAGAATGGCATTTTTCCTTTTTCAGATTAGTTTTTCAGATTTTTTCCTTTTTCAGATTAGTAGAATAAGAATGTCTCACCCCATGTTCAAGAATGGCATTTTTCCTTTTTCAGATTAGTAAGAATGTCTCACCCCATGTTCAAGAATGGCATTTTTCCTTTTTCAGATTAGTAAGAATGTCTCACCCCATGTTCAAGAATGGCATTTTTCCTTTTTCAGATTAGTAAGAATGTCTCACCCCATGTTCAAGAATGGCATTTTTCCTTTTTCAGATTAGTAAGAATGTCTCACCCCATGTTCAAGAATGGCATTTTTCCTTTTTCAGATTAGTAAGAATGTCTCACCCCATGTTCAAGAATGGCATTTTCAAGAATGGCATTTTTCCTTTTTCAGATTAGTAAGAATGTCTCACCCCATGTTCAAGAATGGCATTTTTCCTTTTTCAGATTAGTAAGAATGTCTCACCCCATGTTCAAGAATGGCATTTTTCCTTTTTCAGATTAGTAAGAATGTCTCACCCTCATGTTCAAGAATGGCATTTTTCCTTTTTCAGATTAGTAAGAATGTCTCACCCCATGTTCAAGAATGGCATTTTTCCTTTTTCAGATTAGTAAGAATGTCTCACCCCATGTTCAAGAATGGCATTTTTCCTTTTTCAGATTAGTAAGAATGTCTCACCCCATGTTCAAGAATGGCATTTTTCCTTTTTCAGATTAGTAAGAATGTCTCACCCCATGTTCAAGAATGGCATTTTTCCTTTTTCAGATTAGTAAGAATGTCTCACCCCATGTTCAAGAATGGCATTTTTCCTTTTTCAGATTAGTAAGAATGTCTCACCCCATGTTCAAGAATGGCATTTTTCCTTTTTTTTTCAGATTAGTAAGAATGTCTCACCCCATGTTCAAGAATGGCATTTTTTTTTCCTTTTTGGCAGATTAGTAAGAATGTCTCACCCCATGTTCAAGAATGGCATTTTTCCTTTTTCAGATTAGTAAGAATGTCTCACCCCATGTTCAAGAATGGCATTTTTCCTTTTTCTCAGATTTTTTCCTTTTTCAGTAAGAATGTCTCACCCCATGTTCAAGAATGGCATTTTTCCTTTTTCAGATTAGTAAGAATGTCTCACCCCATGTTCAAGAATGGCATTTTTCCTTTTTCAGATTAGTAAGAATGTCTCACCCCATGTTCAAGAATGGCATTTTTTTTTCCTTTTTTCAGATTTTTCCTTTTTCAGTAAGAATGTCTCACCCCATGTTCAAGAATGGCATTTTTCCTTTTTCAGATTAGTAAGAATGTCTCACCCCATGTTCAAGAATGGCATTTTTCCTTTTTCAGATTAGTAAGAATGTCTCACCCCATGTTCAAGAATGGCATTTTTCCTTTTTCAGATTAGTAAGAATGTCTCACCCCATGTTCAAGAATGGCATTTTTCCTTTTTTAGTAAGAATGTCAGATTAGTAAGAATGTCTCACCCCATGTTCAAGAATGGCATTTTTCCTTTTTCAGATTAGTAAGAATGTCTCACCCCATGTTCAAGAATGGCATTTTTCCTTTTTCAGATTAGTAAGAATGTCTCACCCCATGTTCAAGAATGGCATTTTTCCTTTTTCAGATTCTCACCCCATGTTCAAGAATGTCTCACTCCCATGTTCAAGAATGGCATTTTTCCTTTTTCAGATTAGTAAGAATGTCTCACCCCATGTTCAAGAATGGCATTTTTCCTTTTTCAGATTAGTAAGAATGTCTCACCCCATGTTCAAGAATGGCATTTTTTCCTTTTTCAGATTAGTAAGAATGTCTCACCCCATGTTCAAGAATGGCATTTTTCCTTTTTCAGATTAGTAAGAATGTCTCAATGTCTCACCCCTCATGTTCAAGAATGGCATTTTTCCTTTTTCAGATTAGTAAGAATGTCTCACCCCATGTTCAAGAATGGCATTTTTCCTTTTTCAGATTGGTAAGAATGTCTCACCCCATGTTCAAGAATGGCATTTTTCCTTTTTCAGATTAGTAAGAATGTCTCACCCCATGTTCAAGAATGGCATTTTTCCTTTTTCAGATTAGTAAGAATGTCTCACCCCATGTTCAAGAATGGCATTTTTCCTTTTTCAGATTAGTAAGAATGTCTCACCCCATGTTCAAGAATGGTATTTTTCCTTTTTCAGATTAGTAAGAATGTCTCACCCCATGTTCAAGAATGGCATTTTTCCTTTTGTCTCAGATTTTTTCCTTTTTCAGATTAGTAAGAATGTCTCACCCCATGTTCAAGAATGGCATTTTTCCTTTTTCAGATTGTAAGAATGTCTCACCCCATGTTCAAGAATGGCATTTTTCCTTTTTCAGATTGGTAAGAATGTCTCACCCCATGTTCTTTTTTTTTTCAGATTAGTAAGAATGTCTCACCCCATGTTCAAGAATGGCATTTTTCCTTTTTCAGATTAGTAAGAATGTCTCACCCCATGTTCAAGAATGGCATTTTTCCTTTTTCAGATTAGTAAGAATGTCTCACCCCATGTTCAAGAATGGCATTTTTCCTTTTTCAGATTAGTAAGAATGTCTCACCCCATGTTCAAGAATGGCATTTTTCCTTTTTCAGATTGGTAAGAATGTCTCACCCCATGTTCAAGAATGGCATTTTTCCTTTTTCAGATTAGTAAGAATGTCTCACCCCATGTTCAAGAATGGCATTTTTCCTTTTTCAGATTAGTAAGAATGTCTCACCCCATGTTCAAGAATGGCATTTTTCCTTTTTCAGATTAGTAAGAATGTCTCACCCCATGTTCAAGAATGGCATTTTTCCTTTTTCAGATTAGTAAGAATGTCTCACCCCATGTTCAAGAATGGCATTTTTCCTTTTGTCAGATTTTTTCCTTTTTCAGTAAGAATGTCTCACCCCATGTTCAAGAATGGCATTTTTCCTTTTTCAGATTAGTAAGAATGTCTCACCCCATGTTCAAGAATGGCATTTTTCCTTTTTCAGATTAAGAATGTCTCACCCCATGTTCAAGAATGTTTTTCTTTTTCAGATTAGTAAGAATGTCTCACCCCATGTTCAAGAATGGCATTTTTCCTTTTTCAGATTAGTAAGAATGTCTCACCCCATGTTCAAGAATGGCATTTTTCCTTTTTCAGATTAGTAAGAATGTCTCACCCCATGTTCAAGAATGGCATTTTTCCTTTTTCAGATTAGTAAGAATGTCTCACCCCATGTTCAAGAATGGCATTTTCCTTTTTCAGATTAGTAAGAATGTCTCACCCCATGTTCAAGAATGGCATTTTTCCTTTTTCAGATTAGTAAGAATGTCTCACCCCATGTTCAAGAATGGCATTTTTCCTTTTTCAGATTAGTAAGAATGTCTCACCCCATGTTCAAGAATGGCATTTTTCCTTTTTCAGATTAGTAAGAATGTCTCACCCCATGTTCAAGAATGGCATTTTTCCTTTTTCAGATTGGTAAGAATGTCTCACCCCATGTTCAAGAATGGCATTTTTCCTTTTTCAGATTAGTAAGAATGTCTCACCCCATGTTCAAGAATGGCATTTTTCCTTTTCCAGATTAGTAAGAATGTCTCACCCCATGTTCAAGAATGGCATTTTTCCTTTTTCAGATTGCAATCGCTCACTTTCCATTATCTCCAAAATCTTCTTATTTTTTTAAACAAGCCATAGAAAGTTGGTTGCAATTTCTGTTTAATTCACCAGAAAAGACAGAACAAATAATAAAGTGGTTAAACTCAAATATACTAATTGATTAAAACAAACTGGAAGCTTTTTAACAAGTGGAAAAAGTATTATTATTAACCATGCGCATTATAATGACATAAAAGCCCCTTAGATATTCTGTGTTTTATTTACAGTAGTGATGGACAGCTGGAGGCATTTTTTTTTTTCAAAAGCATAGCAGGATGTGAATTCTGCAAACAACATTTCTAGGATGGGCTATTAGCAGGAAAATATATATTGGTCATGGCTCCCGTGTGGCGCAGTGGTCTAAGGCACTGCATTTCAGTGCAAGGCCAAGACCTATATAAAATAGAATAGAAGTAGGATTGTTTTTATTAGCCTGCTTACAATTGCAACTGGTAAGAAATGTAGCATCCTACACTGTAAAAATGTTCCTGTAAATTTACAGCATTATACTGGCACCACAGTTGCCAATTTAACACTGTAATTTTTCTTTACAGCAGTGGTGCTGTAATATGTTTTACAGTAAGGAAAATCACACTGTAAACTAAACTGCTGTAAAGCAAAATTACAGTATTAAACTGGCAACTGGTGCCAGTATAATGCTGGAAATTTACAGGGAAATACAGTGGGGCAAAAAAGTATTTAGTCAGCCACCAATTGTGCAAGTTCTCCCTCTTAAAAAGATGAGAGGCCTGTAATTTTCATCACAGGTACACTTCAACTATGACAGAGAAAATGACCCCAAAAAATCCAGAAAATCACATTGTAGGATTTTTAATGAATTTATTTGCAAATTATGGTGGAAAATAAGTATTTGGTCAATAACAAAGTTTCTCAATACTTTGTTATATTCCCTTTGTTGGCAATGACAGAGGTCAAATGTCTTCACAAGGTTTTCACACTGTTGCTGGTATTTTGGCCCATTCCTCCATGCAGATCTCCTCTAGAGCAGTGATGTTTTGGGGCTGTTGCTGGGCAAAACGGACTTTCAACTCCCTCCAAAGATTTTCTATGGGGTTGAGATCTGGAGACTGGCTAGGCCACTCCAGGACCTGGAAATGCTTCTTACGAAGCCACTCCTTTGTTGCCCGGGCGGTGTGTTTGGGATCATTGTCATGCTGAAAGACCCAGCCACGTTTCATCTTCAATGCCCTTGCAGATGGAAGGAGGTTTTCACAAAAAATCTCACGATACATGGCCCTATTCATTATTTCCTTTACACGAATCAGTCGTCCTGGTCCCTTTGCAGAAAAACAGCCCCAAAGCATGATGTTTCCACCCCCATGCTTCACAGTAGGTATGGTGGTCTTTGGATGCAACTCAGCATTCTTTGTCCTCCAAACACGACGAGTTGAGTTTTTACCAAAAAATAATATTTTGGTTTTATCTGACCATATGACATTCTCCCAATCTTCTTCTGGATCATCCAAATGCTCTCTAGCAAACTTCAGACGGGCCTGGACATGTACTGGCTTAAGCAGGGGGACACGTCTGGCACTGCAGGATTTGAGTCCCTGGCGGTGTAGTGTGTTACTGATGGTAGGCTTTGTTACTTTGGTCCCAGCTCTCTGCAGGTCATTCACTAGGTCCCCCCGTGTGGTTCTGGGATTTTTGCTCACCGTTCTTGTGATAATTTTGACCCCACGGGGTGAGATCTTGCGTGGATCCCCAGATCGAGGGAGATTATCAGTGGTCTTGTTTGTCTTCCATTTCCTAATAATTGCTCCCACAGTTGATTTCTTCAAACCAAGTTGCTTACCTATTGCAGATTCAGTCTTCCCAGCCTGGTGCAGGTCTACAATTTTGTTTCTGGTGTCCTTTGACAGCTCTTTGGTCTTGGCCATAGTGGAGTTTGGAGTGTGACTGTTTGAGGTTGTGGACAGGTGTCTTTTATACTGATAACAAGTTCAAACAGGTGCCATTAATACAGGTAACAAGTGAAGGACAGAGGAGCCTCTTAAAGAAGAAGTTACAGGTCTGTGAGAGCCAGAAATCTGTCTTGTTTGTAGGTGACCAAATACTTATTTTCCACCATAATTTGCAAATAAATTCATTAAAAATCCTACAATGTGATTTTCTGGATTTTTTTCTCTCATTTTGTCTGTCATAGTTGAAGTGTACCTATGATAAAAATTACAGGCCTCTCTCATCTTTTTAAGTGGGAGAACTTGCACAATTGGTGGCTGACTAAATACTTTTTTGCCCCACTGTACCTACAGTAATTATTTTACAGTACTAAGTAGCATTGCAAGCTGTCTTTATAAGACAGCTCCCTGAAATTTGCCCCACTAAATGTATCACAATATTGTAAGAAAAACAATACATATATATTAAAATTCATAACATAAACTTTACATGAATTGCACTTTAACCACAAAGAACAACATTACAACTTCAGATGGTAGGGAAGAGACATAGACAGATAAGAACATTGACAAATACGGACCGATAATGTACTTCACCATACACAAACCAAGACATCAGAGAATAGGTCATTCTTGAAAATACAGGATTATATAAGAAAAAAATACAAATCTAACAGATCAATGAAAAATAGGAAAACAACAGTTGAACAGGAAGAAATGTTTACATTTAACAAGAACTGCTTTCCTGCCTGTCTTTGAGAGAGAACTGAGAGAGATGGAGCGAGAAAGAGGCTGTGAGAGAAGGATGGATAGAGAGGAGCAAGCAGGGCTAGACTGGAGCCAGAGCCAACACAGGCCGCAAGCCAACACAGGCTCTCGGATGGCGCAAGCAGATGATTTGCTGACCCGACCCGCATGGCAGGATTTCTGAGAGAATGAGAGATGCAAACAAGTCTTGAATAAGTTTCAGTGGTGTGCAGATTATTACCCCAATCTTTGAATCTTTGATCCTCCTTAGCTCTGACATGTCAACTAGGACAAACATGGAAATAGAAAGAGAGATTGTTATTACTATCACTACTACTACTATTACTATCACAACTACTACTATTACTATCACTACTACTACTATTACTATCACTACTACTATTACTATCACTACTACTACTATTACTATCACTACTACTACTATTACTCGCTGGATAAAAGGCAGATGAGGTGTTTGTGCATCAGGTGTTTGTGTACATACAGGTTGGAGTTTTCCCACTCAAACTCCTTCAGTTCTGGGTGAAAGCGTGTAACGTGGGTTAATTGGCAATCAATTCATCTGAGCAACCTTTCCGGTCTTGCGGCTTACTCGTGCTTTCGCTGTGCATTTGGAGGAATGGAGGCATGTGCAGGAACCTGCACAACCCAACAGACTATATTAAATCAGTTGAGTCAATGAAAACATAACAATAAGAAATATCATTGCAATGTAACAAACAAATGCTAAATGTAAGTGTTGGATCAATGAATGTTCAATGCTTACATCTGTATCAGCTCCAAGGTTGCAGAGGTCGACTCCTGGTATGCTATGTTAAAACACAGAAAGTGCTGAAGAGCACAGAGAGGGCAGCAGCAAAGTTGGACTCACTGTCCAAAACACAGACCAATCTCCCCTCGATCGACACCATCCATTTTGAAGAACCCGATAGAGTATTTCCTGAAATACACAAAAGTAAGGCTGTTAGTGTATACTTACTAGATATCTCTAGATAGGTACCACAATACTTCATATTTCTGTTCCACCTTAAATCAAATAAATGTATTACCAAGCATGATCAGCCTGGGTGTGTCTGGCAAAGGAGTTTGAGCCTCGACATCAACCTGAATTGCAGTGACCTATAATCATAAAACATGCATATTAAAAATATTCAAATATGTGTAATAGTACAGTATAAACACCATTAATCATATAAAATGTACAAGTATAAAAGGACTATTCCTTACATCTGCCAAGAGGAACAGAGATTCGTTCTTCTCTTTGCAGTGGGTCATCAACAAAAGAATGGCAGCAGTGGCTGTTAGATCGTCATTGCTTCAAAATCAAATCAAATCAAATGTTATTTGTCACATACACATGGTTAGCAGATGTTAATGCGAGTGTAGCGAAATGCTTGTGCTTCTAGTTCCGACAATGCAGTAATAACGAGCAAGTAATCTAACTAACAATTCAAAAAAAAACTACTGTCATACACAGTGTAAGGGGATAAAGAATATGTACATAAGGATATATGAATGAGTGATGGTACAGAGCAGCATAGGCAAGATACAGTAGATGATATCGAGTACAGTATATACATATGAGATAAGTATGTAAACCAAGTGGCATAGTTAAAGTGGCTAGTGATACATGTATTACATAAGGATGCAGTCGATGATATAGAGTACAGTATCAACGTATGCATATGAGATGAACAATGTAGGGTAAGTAACATTATATAAGGTAGCATTGTTTAAAGTGGCTAGTGATATATTTACATCATTTCCCATCAATTCCCATGATTAAAGTGGCTGGAGTAGAGTCAGTGTCATTGACAGTGTGTTGGCAGTAGCCACTCAATGTTAGTGGTGGCTGTTTAACAGTCTGATGGCCTTGAGATAGAAGCTGTTTTTCAGTCTCTCGGTCCCAGCTTTGATGCACCTGTACTGACCTCGCCTTCTGGATGGCAGCGGGGTGAACAGGCAGTGACTCAGGTGGTTGATGTCCTTGATGATCTTTATGGCCTTCCTGTAGCATCGGGTGGTGTAGGTGTCCTGGAGGGCAGGTAGTTTGCCCCCGGTGATGCGTTGTGCAGACCTCACTACCCTCTGGAGAGCCTTACGGTTGAGGGCGGTGCAGTTGCCATACCAGGCGGTGATACAGCCCGCCAGGATGCTCTCGATTGTGCATCTGTAGAAGTTTGTGAGTGCTTTTGGTGACAAGCCGAATTTCTTCAGCCTCTTGAGGTTGAAGAGGCGCTGCTGCGCCTTCCTCACGATGCTGTCTGTGTGAGTGGACCAATTCAGTTTGTCTGTGATGTGTATGCCGAGGAACTTAAAACTTGCTACCCTCTCCACAACTGTTCCATCGACTTCAGGAAACAGCAGAGGGAACACCCCCATCCACATCGATGGAACAGTAGTGGAGAGGGTAGCAAGTTTTAAGTTCCTCGGCATACACATCACAGACAAACTGTTGGTCCACTCACACAGACAGCATCGTGAGGAAGGCGCAGCAGCGCCTCTTCAACCTCAGGAGGCTGAAGAAATTCGGCTTGTCACCAAAAGCACTCACAAACTTCTACAGATGCACAATCGAGAGCATCCTGGCGGGCTGTATCACCGCCTGGTATGGCAACTGCACCGCCCTCAACCGTAAGGCTGAGGGTAGTGAGGTCTGCACAACGCATCACCGGGGGCAAACTTGCCCTCCAGACACCTACACCACCCGATGCTACAGGAAGGCCATAAAGATCATCAAGGACATCAACCACCGAGCCACTGCCTGTTCACCCCGCTGTCATCCAGAAGGCGAGGTCAGTACAGGTGCATCAAAGCTGGGACCGAGAGACTGAAAAACAGTTCTATCTCAAGGCCATCAGACTGTTAAACAGCCACCACTAACATTGAGTGGCTACTGCCAACACACTGTCAATGACACTGACTCTACTCCAGCCACTTTAATCATGGGAATTGATGGGAAATTATGTAAATATATCACTAGCCACTTTAAACAATGCTACCTTATATAATGTTACTTACCCTACATTGTTCATCTCATATGCATACGTTGATACTGTACTCTATATCATCGACTGCATCCTTATGTAATACATGTATCACTAGCCACTTTAACTATGCCACTTGGTTTACATACTTATCTCATATGTATATACTGTACTCGATATCATCTACTGTATCTTGCCTATGCTGCTCTGTACCATCACTCATTCATATATCCTTATGTACATATTCTTTATCCCCTTACACTGTGTATAAGACAGTAGTTTTTTTTTGGAATTGTTAGTTAGATTACTTGCTCGTTATTACTGCATTGTCGGAACTAGAAGCACAAGCATTTCCTGCATTAACATCTGTAACCATGTGTATGTGACAAATAAAATTTGATTTGATTTGATTTGATTTGATTTGATTTGATGTGGATGGGGGTGTTCCCTCTGCTGTTTCCTGAAGTCCACAATCATCTCCTTAGTTTTGTTGACGTTGAGTGTGAGGTTATTTTCCTGACACCACACTCCGAGGGCCCTCACCTCCTCCCTGTAGGCCGTCTCGTCGTTGTTGGTAATCAAGCCTACCACTGTTGTGTCGTCCGCAAACTTGATGATTGAGTTGGAGGCGTGCATGGCCACGCAGTCGTGGGTGAACAGGGAGTACAGGAGAGGGCTCAGAACGCACCCTTGTGGGGCCCCAGTGTTGAGGATCAGCGGGGAGGAGATGTTGTTGCCTACCCTCACCACCTGGGGGCGGCCCGTCAGGAAGTCCAGTACCCAGTTGCACAGGGCGGGGTCGAGACCCAGGGTCTCGAGCTTGGTGACGAGCTTGGAGGGTACTATGGTGTTGAATGCCGAGCTGTAGTCGATGAACAGCATTCTCACATAGGTATTCCTCTTGTCCAGATGGGTTAGGGCAGTGTGCAGTGTGGTTGAGATTGCATCGTCTGTGGACCTATTTGGGCGGTAAGCAAATTGGAGTGGGTCAAGGGTGTCAGGTAGGGTGGAGGTGATATGGTCCTTGACTAGTCTCTCAAAGCACTTCATGATGACGGATGTGAGTGCTACGGGGCGGTAGTCGTTTAGCTCAGTTACCTTAGCTTTCTTGGGAACAGGAACAATGGTGGCCCTCTTGAAGCATGTGGGAACAGCAGACTGGTATAGGGATTGATTGAATATGTCCGTAAACACACCGGCCAGCTGGTCTGCGCATGCTCTGAGGGCGCGGCTGGGGATGCCATCTGGGCCTGCAGCCTTGCGAGGGTTAACACGTTTAAATGTCTTACTCACTTCGGCTGCAGTGAAGGAGAGACCGCATGTTTCCGTTGCAGGCCGTGTCAGTGGCACTGTATTGTCCTCAAAGCGGGCAAAAAAGTTATTTAGTCTGCCTGGGAGCAAGACATCCTGCTTCTCCTGACATCCATCATGCTTCTACCGTAATCATTGATTTAATTCAGCAGGCGCTGGATCTCTTTCCTCAACTTGGTCTTTTGGCTTTTATAAAAGTTGACAATTCTCTTACCCTTGTTCAGGAGAGCTTGAATAAGGCGACTGTCAATCACGATGCCAGTGAGGGTATTGTAGTGGTCGCAGAGCCATAACTTGATGAAAAGGAAAGGCCACTGTTCCTGGAGGTCACTGATGCTTTATTTTTCTTTAAAAAAATACAAAGGGAAAAAAACTTAGGCTATGCGCTGCACTCCATACAAGAGGACAAACAAATACTTTACAGAAATATTTGTATATTTTTGTACTGATCTATTTTTGTTATTTCTGTCCCTTTTATTGCATATGCCTCGCTCCCTCAGAGCATAAAGGGTTTATTTTGAGGGCAAACAAATGTTTAAAAAAAGGGTTCTGAAAGGGTTCTTTGGCTGTGCCAAAGGAGAACCCTTTTGGGTTCCATGTAGAGTGACACAGACTGATACCCAACAAAAATGAAATGAACCTGTGATTCTGTGACCAGAATCGGTGAGATCTTTCCAAATGTGTATCCGTCATCATTTTCTCCCATTACAACAAGGCCTTTAGTGTATGTTGTTGCTTTGTATACAACTTTAGACACCTCTGCAGTGCTTTTCTTCGTGCACCCTTTGATTGGACGGCTTCCTGAATGGCAGTGTTATAATTGCTCCTCAAATTCATTCATGACACCAACAACTTCAATGCTATGTGGAAAAAATTGTTTAAGATTGGAGTAACTGGTGCCTCTCAGACACGTTTTCTGGCACACTCCTTGAAGTAGGAGTGCTTCCTCTCAAACCTCAGGGTCCACAAACAAAAAAGTTGCCTAAATTGCAGGATGAGTTCCGGGTGGTGTAACAAATAGTGATGCTTTGATGCAAGGGCACTCTACCCCACAAGAAAAACTGTAGTTCGCCACATTTCTGTTTTTTTTTTTTTGCATGAGTAATGAATGCTTTAATATTTAGGAAATAGAAATTGCAGGATTTACACCTGTCCATTCCCAATAAAGCTACTTCCAGCCAACCTGCAATATGAAAATGACTCTACTCCCAGCCACCAAATTGCATGCACACACCAAAAGAGCTATCAAGCTATACGTTACCATGCCAACCACACTTTTCTCAAGAAAGAACATGTACTAGACTACAAGACAAGAAAACATCCGTCTGTGCCTGATGTGTCAGAAATCATTCATTTAACGTTGCCTAATTAATGGTTGGTTAAGGATCGCTAAAGATTAGCAAAAGCACAAGGAAAATTCAACTCACAGCAAAATGCCTCCACCATCGCCCTGAATAATGCTAGTAAGTTAACCACACAATCTGAAGAAAATGAAAGATAACTTTAATATCATGCAGGGCAAAATATCAGTCTGTGCCTGTTGTTGCTGAATTCATTAATGTAATGGACTTATAAGGAATACAAAAGCAGAGGGAATATTCCACGGCACTTTTGCTAAATCACACACGCACCCCCAGACTGAATAGAGTTAACCAGAGATATTTAGAGAAAGGTGTCCAATGGAGTTCGCAATCTCTGAACTGTAGTTAACGTTAGCAAGCACCAGTCCCCTTTCATATGAGACGTCTCTCATTCCATCTACAAAATCACCCCAAATGTATACATCCCAAGGCAAAATGTCAGTCCGTGCCTGCTGACAAACTAAAGGTGCATTCGACATAGCTAAACTCTCGCTCCCTCCCCTGACGAACAGTCTTTTTGTCCGTTGAAGCCTATGACCTCTTTGCTACGAATACGACCACTAATACCGTCATGATGGCCACCCATGTCATGCACCCACCAGTTAAGTAAGTAAGTAAGTAAGTTCCAAAGAAACACACATGGATTTCTGCACGTTGTTAAAACTTCTTATGGCTGAGATCCCGTTACCGGGAGCGATATAACAACAACCAGTGATAGTACAGGGCGCCATATTCAAAAGAACAGAAATCTCATAATTAAAATTCCTCAAACATACATGTATCTTATATCGTTTTCAAGGTAGTCTTGTTGTTAAACCCACCACAGTGTCCGATTTCAAATCGGATTTATGGGGAAAGCACCACAAACAATTATGTTAGGTCACGAACAACTCACTAAAATACACAGCCAATTTTACCAGCCAAAGAGAGAGAGAGAAAAAGCACATATAGAGATAAAATGAATCACTAACCTTTGATAATCTTCATCAGATGACACTCATAGGACTTCATGTTACACAATACATGCATGTTTTGTTTGATAAAGTTCATATTTATATCATAAAATCTGAATTTACATTGGAGCATTCCATTCACCAGTTAACATATAGCTTCAATAAAGTTCCAACCAGAGTACCCCTTGTCTTCATGAGCAATGGAATGCAAGTGACTACCATGAGGAATAAGCATGATCAGAAAATGGCAGACTGCCAGACACCTGACAGATTCTGCTATCATTCACTCCCACAACATCATAGAAGTCGCATTATAATTTCTATTGATGGTTGACATCTAGTGGAACCCCTAGGCAGTGCAACATCATTCATATCTCAAGGGGATTTCATTGGGGACTCTGGTGGGACTCTGAGCTCAGATTTCTGACTTCCTGTTTCGATTTCAACTCAGGATTTTGCCTGCCAACATGAGTTCTGTTATACACACAGACATCATTCAAATGGTTTTAGAAACTTTAGAGTGTTCTCTATCCAATACTAATAATACAATGCATATATTAGAAACTGAGACTGAGGAGCAGGCCGTTTACTTTAGGCACCTTATTCATCCAAGCTACTCAATACTGCCCCCAGCCATAAAAAGTTCATACTAAAATGATTTGCTCTATAGCTACAATATCACTGATAATAGCTTGAGTAGAACAGAAAGCTTATTTTCTCTTGAGTCTTCCATCAAAGACCGTTTGGTGCAGAGCATCGCATTATTGGAAATCAAGTCTGTTCTCAGGGCAGGCCTGGATGTAGATAGGTTCGAGGCGCGTCAGGGACATTGTTAGCATTTTAGCTTTCCCTAACCTTTACCTAATTATCCTAATCTGCTGCGTTAATTCTTGTAACCTGCTACGAAAAGTAACTTAAGCTAGTCAAACCAGCATACCTGCCCTGAGAACAGTCTTCAATCAAATTTATTCATAAAGCCCTTTTTTTAACACCAGTTGATGTCAAAATACTGTACAGGAACCCAGCCTAAAACCCCAGAAGCACGGTGGCTAGGAAAAGCTCCCTTGAAAGGCCAGAACCTAGGAAAAAACCTAGAGGAACCAGGCTCTGAGGGGTGGCCGGTCCTTTTCTGGCTGTGCCGGGTGGAGATTATAACAGAACATGTCCAAGATGTTCAAACATTCATAGATGACCAGCAGGGTCAGATAATAATAATCACAGTGGTTGTAGAGGGTGCAACAGGTCAGCACCTCAGTAAATGTCAGTTGGCTTTTCATAGCCGGTCATTCAGAGTTGAGAGAGCAGGTGCGGTAGAGAGAGAGTCCAAAACAGTAGGTCCTGGACAAGGTAGCACGTCCAGTGAATAAGGGTTCCATATCCTCAGGCAGAACAGTTGAAACTGGAGCAGCAGCATGCCCAGGTGGACTGGGGACAGCAAGGAGTCATCAGGCGAGGTAGGCCTGAGTTATGGTCCTAGGGCTCCTGTCCTCCGAGTGAGGGAGAGGGTGAAGGAGAGAGGGACAAAAAGAGAGCGAATTAGAGGGAGCATACTTAAATTTACACAGGATGAGCCAGGAGAAATACCCCAGATATAACATACTGACGCTAGCCCCCGACACATAAAGTACTGCAGCATAAATACTGGAGGCTGAGACAGGAGGGGTCGGGAGACACTGTGGCCCTGTCCGACTATACCCCCGGACAGGGCCAAAGAGGCAGGATATAACCCCACCCACTTTGCTAAAGCACAGCCCCCACACCACTGGAGGGATATCTTCAACCACCAACCTACTACCCTGAGACTGAGGCTGAGTATAGCCCACGAAGATCTCCCCCAAGGCACAAACCCGGGGGTGCCAACCCGGGCAGGAAGATCACGTCAGTGACTCAACCCACTCAAGAATGTGGTGATCAGCGCTAAGGTCTAGGAGCACGAGAACAGATGTAGAGCCTTGGTCTGACGCCATTAAAGGTAATTTACCACCTTCACGAGTGCAGTCTCAGTGCTATGATTGGGTCTAAAACCAGACTGAAGCGTTTCGTATACATAGTTTGTCTTCAGGAAGTTGAGTTGAGTTGCTGCACAACAGCTTTTTACATTTTTTTGAGAGGAATGGGAGATTCGATTTAGGCCAATTTTATGCTTTTTAGTTAGCTTTGCAACAGTATCAAAAATACATTTGGGATTGCTCTTATTCTCCTCAATTAAGTTGGAAAAATAGAATGATCGAGCAGCAGTGAGGGCTCTTCGATACTGCATGGTACTGTCTTTCCAAGTTAATCGTAAGACTTCCAGTTTGGTGTAGCGCCATTTCCGTTCCAATTTTCTGGAAGCTTGCTTCAGGGCTCGGGTATTTTATATATATACCAGGGAGCTAGTTTCTTATGACAAATGTTTTTTTGTTTTTAGAGGTGCGACTGCATCTAGAGTATTACGCAAGGTTAAACTTAGTTCCTCAGTTAGGTGGTTAACCGATTCTTGTACTCTGACGTCCTTGGGTAGATGGAGGGAGTCTGGAAGGGTATCTAGGAATCTTTGGGTTGTCCGAGAATTTATAGCACGGCTTTTGATGATCCTTGGTTGGTGTCTGAGCAGATTATTTGTTGCGATTGCAAACGTGATAATATGGTGGTCCGATAGTCCAGGATCATGAGAAAAAACATTAAGATCCACAATATTCATTCCACGGGACAATACGGGACAATACTAGGTCCAGAGTATGACTGTGGCATTGAGTAGGTCCGGAGACATGTTGGACAAATCCCACTACATCGATGATGGCTCCGAAAGCCTTTTGGGGTGGGTCTGTGGACTTTTCCATGTCCACTGACCCACCAAAAATGTGAATATTATCTGCCATGACTACAAGGTCCGATAGGAATTCTGGGAACTCAGTGAGGAACGCTGTCTATGGCCCAGGAGGCCTGTAAACAGTAGCTAAAAAAAAGTGATTGAGTAGGCTGCATAGATTTCATGACTAGAAGATCAAAAGACGAAAACGCAGCCATTTCTTTTATAAATTTAAATTTGCTGTCGTAAGTGTCAGTAATATCGCCACCTTTGCGGGATGCGGGAGGGCCATGGTCACTAGTGTAACCAGGAGGAGAGGCCTCATTTAACACAGTAAATTCATCAGGCTTAAAGCCATGTTTCAGTCAGGCCAATCACATCAAGATTATGATCAGTTCATTGACTATAATTGCCTTTGAAGTGAGGGATCTAACATTAAGCAGCCCTATTTTGACATGTAAGATATCACAATCTCTTTCAATAATGACAGGAATGGAGGAGGTCTTTATTCCAGTGAGATTGCGAAGGCGACCACCGCCATGTTTAGTTTTGCCCAGCCTAGATCGAGGCACAGACACGGTCTTAATGGGGATAGCTGAAATGACTACACTGACTATGCTAGTGGCGGACTCCACTAAGCTGGCAGGTTGGCTAACAGCCTGCTGCCTGGCCTGCACCCTATTTCATTGTGGAGCTAGAGGAGTTAGAGCCCTGTCTATGTTCCCTCCAGCTAGGATGGAGTCTGTCACTCCTCAGCAGGCCAGGCTTGGTCCTGTTTGTGCGTGAGTCTCAGAAAGAGGGCTAATTATCTACATATTCTATCTTTTGGGAGGGGCAGAAAACAGTTTTCAATCAGCGATTGAGTTGTGAGACTGCTGTAGAGCTCACAACTCCTCCTAACTGGGAGGTTGCCAGAGACAATTACTCGATGCCGACACATCTTTCTAGCTGATTTACACGCCAGAGCTATGTTGTGCTCGGTGACCTCTGACTTTTTCATCCTAACATCATTGGTGCCGAGTGGAAATGGCTGCCAGTTTTAGCCTTAGCCAGCACCATCTTCCATTACTTTGGTAGCCCTGCCCCTTGGTAAACTGTGTAGATTGCTGGATGATTTGTTTTAAGTCAGGTAGGAGGCAGCTAGCCAGGTGGAAAGCGTGGTCTATCCCCGTTAAGACTGTGTCTGTGCCTGGCCTGCTGAGGAGTCTCCAGCCTGGGGCAAAACATAAACATGTGCCACGGTGGCTTTGCCACTAGCATAGTCTGTGCAGTCTCACTGGAATAAAGAAACATGGCTGTTTGCCTCCATTCACTGGAATAAAGACCTCCTCCATTCCTGTCATTATTGAAAGAGATTGTGATATCTTACATGTCAAAATAGGGCTCCTTATTGTTAGATCCCTCACTTCCAAGGCAGTTATAGTCAATTAACTGATCATAATCTCTTTCTAAAATTATCTGCAGCAATTTCTGCAACCCCAATTACTAGCCTGTTCAACCTCTCTTTCTTATCGTCTGAGATCCCCAAAGTTTGGAAAGCTGCCCAGTCATCCGCCTCTTCAAAGGGGGAGACACTCTAGATCCAAACTGTTACAGACCTATATCTATCCTACCCTGCCTTGCGAAGGTCTTCGAAAGCCAAGTTAACAAACAGATCACCAACCATTTCGAATCCCACCGTACCTTCTCCACTATACAATCTGGTTTCCGAGCTGGTCATGGGTGCACCTCAGCCACGCTCAAGGTCCTAAACGATGTCATAATCGCTATCAACAAAAGACAATACTGTGCAGCCGTCTTCATCGACCTGAACAAGGCTTTCGACTCTGTCAATCACCACATTCTTATCGGCAAACTCAACAGCCTTGGTTTCTCAAATGACTGCCTCGCCTGGTTCACCAACTACTTTGCAGACAGAGTTCAGTGTGTCAAATCAGGGGGCCTGTTGTCCGTGCCTCTGGCAGTCTCTATGGGGGTTCAATTCTCGGGCCGACTCTTTTCTCTGTAAACATCAATGATGTCGCTCTTGCGGCTGGTGATTCTCTGATCCAACTCTACGCAGATGACACCATTCTATATACCTCTGGCCCTTCTTTGGACACTGTGTTAACTAACCTCCAGATGAGCTTCAATGCCATTCAACTCTCCTTTAGAGAGTTCAATGCCATTCAACTCTCCTTTAGAGAGTTTAATGCCATTCAACCCTCCTTTAGAGAGTTCAATGCCATTCAACTCTCATTTATCGCAGTTGGCCTCCAACTGCTCTAAAATGCAAGTAAAACTAAATACATGCTCTTCAACTGATCGCTGCCCTCACCTGCCCGGCCGCCTTGCATCACTACTCTGGACAGTTGTGACTTAGAATATGTAGACAACCTCAAATACCTAGGTATCTGGTTAGACTGTAAACTCTCCTTCCAGACTCATATTAAGCATCTCCAATACAAAATTAAATCTAGAATCTGCTTCACTCATGCTGCCAAACATACCCTTGTAAAACTGACTATCCTACCAATCCTTGACTTCGGCGATGTCATTTACAAAATAGCTTCCAACACTCAAATTGGATGCAGTCTATCACAGTGCCATGCGTTTCATCACCAAAGCCCCATATACTACCCACCACTGCGACCTGTATGCTCTTGTTGGCCAATGCGACCTGTATGCTCTCGTTGGCCATATTCGTCGCCAAACCCACTGGCTCCAGGTCATCTATAACTCCTTGCTAGGTAAAGCCTGCCTTATCTCAGCTCACTGGTCACCATAGCAGCGCCCACCCGTAGCATGTGCTCCAGCAGGTATGTTTCACTGGTCACCCCCAAAGCCTATTCCTCCTTCGGCCGCCTTTCCTTCCAGTTCTCTGCTGCCAATGACTGGAACGAATTGCAAAAATCACTGAAGCTGGAGACTCATATCTCCCTCAATAACTTTAAGCATCAGCTGTCAGAGCAGCTTACAGATCATTGCACCAGTACATAGCCCATCCAACTACCTCATCCCCATATTGTTAGTTACATATTTACATATTTACATATATTTGTTTCTTCTCCTTTGCACCCCAGTATCTCTACTTGCATCTCTACTTCATCTTCTGCACATCTATCACTCCAGTGTTTATTTGCGAAATTGTAATTATTTCGCCACTACGGCCTATTTATTGCCTTACCTCCCTAATCTTACTTCATTTGCACACACTGTATATAGACTTTTCTATTGTGTTATTGACTGTACGTTTGTTTATTCCATGTTTAACTCTGTGTTGTTGTTTGTGTCAAACTGCTTTGCTTTATCTTGGCCAGGTCACAGTTGTAAATGAGAACTTGTTCTCATCTGGCTTACCTGGTTAAATAAAGGTGAAATAAAAAATAATAATAAACGCTTAGTAGGACAGAAATGCTCCAATTCACACTTATCAAAAGAACATCCCTGGTCATCTCTACTGCCTCTGATCTGCAACTCACTAAACACAAATGCTTTGTTTCTGAATGATGTCGGAGTGTTGGAGTGTGCCTCTAGCTATCCGTAAGTTAAATAAAACACGAACAATTGTGACAACTGGTTTGCTTAATATAAGGAATTTGAATTGATTCATTCTTTTACTTTTGATACTCAAGTACATTTTTGAAATTACATTTATTTTGATACTTAAGTATATTTCAAACCAAATACTTTTAGGCTTTTACTCAAGTAGTATTTTACTGGGTGACTTTCACTTTTACTTGAGTAATTTCCTATTAAGGTATCGTTACTTTTACTCAAGTATGACATTGGTTACTTTTTCCACCAGTGCCTTGCATGCAGCTTTGCAGGCAGCGCCTTATAGGCTGATGCATATCTGATCCTGTGGGTGAGCTTCATTCCTGGCAGGCTGATTGTGATGAAATTGTAACAAATGTTGAAATCATGTTTAGATGTGTACAAAACTGTCATCAAGGTGTGCAAAACTGTCACCAAGGCAAAGGGTGGCTACTTTGAAGAATCTATATATAAAATGTATTTGTTTAACACTTTTTCTGTTACTACATGAGTCTGTCTATATGTGTTATTTCATAGTTTTGATGTCTTCACTATTATTCTACAATGTAGAAAATAGCAAAATAACGAAAATCCCTGGAATAAATAGGTGTGTCCAAACCTTTGACTGGTACTGTATACTAATAATTTTTTGGGGGGGGCGTCCCGAGTGGCGCAGTGGTCTAGCTGTGCCAGTAGAGATCCTGGTTCGAGTCCAGGCTCTGTCGCAGCCGGCTGTGACCGGGAGACCCATGTGGGCGGCGCACAATTGGCCCAGCGTTGTCTGGGTTAGGGGAAGGTTTGGGATGGCAGAGATGTTCTTGTCCCATCGCACACCAGCGACTCCTGTGGCGTGCCGGGTGCAATGCACACTGACACGGTCGCCATGTGTACAGTGTTTCCTCTGACACATTGATGCGGCTGGCTTCCGGGTTAAGCGGACATTGTGTCAAGAAGCAGTCCGGCTTGGCTGGGTTGTGTTTCGGAGGATTCACAGCTCTCGACCTTCTCCTGTCCCGAGTCCGTACGGGAGTTGCAGCGATGGGACAAGACTGTAACTACCAATTGGATACCACGAAATTGGGGAGAAAAAGGGAGAAAAATATATACTTTTGGGGTTTGCACAACTGAAGAAGTCCTACACAAACTGTCAGAAACCATTTCAGGGAAACTCATCTGTGTGCTAGTCATCCTCACCAGGGTCTTGATCTTACTGCTGTTTGGCGTTGTTACCGATTTCAGTGGGCAAATGCTCACCTTCGATGGCCACTGGCATGCTGGAGAAGTGTGCTCTTCAGGGATGAATGCCGGTTTCAACTGTTCCGGGCAAATGGCAGACAGCGTGTGTGTATCGCGTTGTGTGGTCGAGCGGTTTTCTGATGTCAACATTGTGAACAGAGTACCCCATAGTGGTGTTTCCTTATATTCCTTGACTGATTTCCTTATATGAACTGTGACTCAGTCAAATCTTTTAAATTGTTGCATTTTGCATTTATATTTTTGTTCATGATATATACTATACATTGAAATACAAAAACACAGTCATGGGAAGCACAAATAAAACATCACAAATCACCCAGAAATCACTCCACAAATAAGTCCCCAATCAATACTTTAAATTGCCCGAACGACACCACAACAGAAATGTATTTTCATTTACACCCTTTTAAATGGGTTTGGAATCTTGGGTGTCTATACTTCAACAGCAAAGTTAGATAAAATTGAAGTTTATGAAGTAGACTTAAAGGGAGTAATTTAGAGATCTACGGGTCTTTAACGAAGTCCAGCCACCGGATTCAGTATTTAGTATCAAAATCGTCACCTGTAACAAAACGAAGGGCACTATGCTAGATGGCATCCAAAGGTTTAAGAGTAGTAGCAGCTGCACTTTGATAAATAATATCTCCATAATCAGGAACAGATAAAAAGGTTGACTGAATAATCTGCTTCCTACTGCTCAGAGATGAATCTGTTTCTGTAGAAAAAGACAACTTTAAATCTTAGCTTCTTAACCAGCTCAGCTATATGTTTTTTAAATGTCGAATCCATATCAATCTAAATGTATTTTTAAATGGGAACACGTTTGATTGGAGGACCATCTAATGATTGAACATGTAGTTCATCTGAAATATTCTAACGAGAGTTTTGAAAACAACATGCATTTCTGTCACTCCCTCATCTGTTACACCTGTCCTTGTGCTTGTCTCCACACCCCTACAGGTGTCGCCCATCTTACCCATTATCCCCTGGGTACTTATACCTGTGTTCTCCGTTTGTCTGTTGCCATTTCGTCTTGTTTGTCAAGTCAAGCTCCTGCCCCCCCAGCCTCTTTTTTTCTCGCCCTCCTGATTTTGACCCTTGCCTGTCCTGACTCTGAACCCGCTTACCTGACCACTCCCTGCCTTGACCTGTCTTTTGCCAGCCCCTGTTCCTGTAATAAACATTGTTACTTCAACAGTCTGCATTTGAGTCTTACCTGAAACCTGATACATTTCGTTTTGCCCATATTAAGCACAGGTTTTAAATCAGCAAGGGATTCCTGTATTGCTATAAAATCTGACTGTGGTTTTAACATAGCCAGATAAAAAGTCATGGCAATAGCATACATAATAGTATAATTCGCATATAGATAAAGTTTAAAAAAATTTACTGATGGTGTTTATATAAATAGTGAACAGGTCACAAAATTAACCCGTGGTAGAACATTATATACTTCAAGAAATTCAGACTTAACCCCATCAATCACGGTGGCCTTCTGTTACTAAGATAATCATGAAACCAAGAACAGGCGTCAGCGCTCAGGCCTACCGAGAACAACTTATTCAGTAAAATAGCATGATCAACAGCAATGTTCCCTCTAATTGTTTTGGGCACTGAGCAATTTCAGCTCAGCTGAGCACCAAATTGAACGTTGTGAAAAGTTTGTTTTAACTGTGGTCAAGTAGGCTTCTGTGGCTATTTCATCGTAATGTAGGCCTACCAGAGTGGCATACCATCAAAAACAATAGAGAAAATGCATCCCATAACATTTTAACATGGAAATAGCTGTTCTCTCACAGCAGCCAATGTGTGGTGTTCAATGTAGGCCTACGTTACATGAGACTTGAAAACAAACATGCAGGGCATTAACCTTTTTATCCACTTGTCCTTCAGACAAGGAGGTGACTGAAAATGTAGTGTTTGATGCAGGAAACCACTTGACCAAATAAAATGTATTATTCCCATACCATTATTACAGAGATTCAGACTAATTATGCTAAACTCCGCCTATTGGCTAACCTATCTCAAAATACAACACTGCTCCTTTAAGACCAAAACAAGTTCATTACCTGATTTTCTTTTCAAAGATGTCTAGACATGTACACGTTTTGGGCTCTTGTTGGAAGCAATCACTCCTCTATTACTGACTGCAAATGATCTATAACTGGGCTATTAACTCACTAACTAGCAAAGGATATGAACAAAATGTGCACACATGGCTACATGCAGCAACCCGCTTGATCTCAAAACAATCGCATCTACTCATGACTATTCATGCTGTAAAAAGTCCAGTTCAAAGAAAATGGTACAGATCCATATATGGCAATGGTCTATTTGCATACAGGCCTACTGCAGCTCTGATTTGGTTATGCTTCACTGGTCTGTGTAGAGTCATGCATGTCAATGCAATAGAATCCTATTCCGATGCGTTCTGCCTACAAAAATATATATTGTGTAGTTCGTTTGGCATATTAAGTCTTGCATTCTTAGTTTTGTTTCAGTATGTTGCATTGAAAGTGGTTAATATTGCATTGATTCGATCACAATTGCCACAGTAAAGGGAAACGTTGATAGTGTTAACAGGGAAAACTCATTAACAACTGAAGTGGTTGCTGTACTAGTTCTATGCCCAGGCCTAAACCCTGATTGGTTTACATTCAAAATACATTTCTCAGATAAAAAAGAGCAAAGTTGTACATTTACCAAGGATTCAAGAATCTTAGCTAGACCAGGAAGCCTTGAAATGGGACGATAATTATTAAAATCTCTACTATCCCAGCTCTTATGGCGTGGCAGCACAAGAGATGATTTCCATACCTTTGGAATATTTCCTGATAAATAAAAAAATGTGGGTTATTGAGCCAACAATGATGGGCGCTGCACACTTAAGCAGACCGGGATCCAATTGGTTGGCCTCTGTGGTTTTCTTGTTGTCTATTGCTAGCAAAGCATCCAGGACTTCTTTTTCTGTAAATAGCCTAAATGAAAAGCTTTGACTATCGTTTCTCTGATCATTCAGCAAGTTCCCCCTGTCAGTATCCAGCCCAAAAACATTAAGAATAGAAGTGGAGATATCCCGCTGAAATGATTAAATGCATCAATGATGGACTTTTTCCCGTAATGAGTCCAGTGTCTGAATTAATTTGTTGTGACAGAGAGGAGGAAGTAGAACTCTTCAGGGATTTTAGTTTTCCAGAATTTGTCCGGGTTCCCAATACAACCCGAAAGAACGGTTACATAATAATCAGATTTAGCCTTTCTGATTTGTCCAAGTTTGCAAGTCCAGGATTAAGTGTAACGGTTTTCCTCCTTTTCTTAGGATGAGTAGGAAGGATCGGACCAATATGCAGCCTGGTAAGTGTTCATCATTTTATTAAACTGAACACTACAATACAAAGTAAACAAAAAGAACAACCGAAACAGTTCCGTCTGGTAACTAATACAAAGACAGAAAACAACTACCCACAAATCATAGTGGGAAAACAGGCTGCCAAAGTATGGTTCTCAATCAGAGACAACGATAAACAGCTGCCTCTGATTGGGAACCATACCAGGCCAAACACAGAAATACAAAAACATAGAACAACATATAGAATGCCACCCCAACTCACGCCCTGACCAAACTAAAATATCCACCCCGCTGATCCTCAACACTGGGGCCCCACAAGGGTGCGTTCTGAGCCCTCTCCTGTACTCCCTGTTCACCCACGACTGCGTGGCCACGCACGCCTCCAACTCAATCATCAAGTTTGCGGACGACACAACAGTGGTAGGCTTGATTACCAACAACGACGAGACGGCCTACAGGGAGGAGGTGAGGGCCCTCGGAGTGTGGTGTCAGGAAAATAACCTCACACTCAACGTCAACAAAACTAAGGAGATGATTGTGGACTTCAGGAAACAGCAGAGGGAACACCCCCCTATCCACATCGATGGAACAGCAGTGGAGAGGGTAGCAAGTTTTAAGTTCCTCGGCATATACATCACAGACAAACTGAATTGGTCCACTCACACAGACAGCATCATGAAGAAGGCGCAGCAGCGCCTCTTCAACCTCAGGAGGCTGAAGAAATTCGGCTTGCCACCAAAAGCACTCACAAACTTCTAAAGATGCACAATCGAGAGCATCCTGGCGGGCTGTATCACCGCCTGGTACGGCAACTGCTCCGCCCACAACCGTAAGGCTCTCCAGAGGGTAGTGAGGTCTGCACAACGCATCACCGGGGGCAAACTACCTGCCCTCCAGGACACCTACACCACCCGATGTTACAGGAAGGCCATAAAGATCATCAAGGACATCAACCACCCGAGCCACTGCCTGTTCACCCCGCTATCATCCAGAAGGCGAGGCCAGTACAGGTGCATCAAAGCTGGGACCGAGAGACTGAAAAACAGCTTCTATCTCAAGGCCATCAGACTGTTAAACAGCCACCACTAACATTGAGTGGCTGCTGCCAACACACTGACACTGACACTGACTCAACTCCAGCCACTTTAATAATGGGAATTGATGGGAAATGATGTAAATATATCACTAGCCACTTTAAACAATGCTACCTTATATAATGTTACTTACCCTACATTATTCATCTCATATGCATACGTATATACTGTACTCTATATCATCGACTGCATCCTTATGTAATACATGTATCACTAGCCACTTTAACTATGCCACTTTGTTTACATACTCATCTCATATGTATATACTGTACTCGATACCATCTACTGTATCTTGCCTATGCTCCTCTGTACCATCACTCATTCATATATCCTTATGTACATATTCTTTATCCCCTTACACTGTGTATAAGACAGTAGTTTTGGAATTGTTAGTTAGATTACTTGTTGGTTGTTACTGCATTGTCGGAACTAGAAGCACAAGCATTTCGCTACACTCGCATTAACATCTGCTAACCATGTGTATGTGACAAATACATTTTGATTTGATTTGATTTGTATTTCAAGGACAACCTTCAACCTTCTGGGTGGAAGACCCAGACAGAGTTATATAGAGTTATATAGAGCCAATAGCCAAATGTAACCGAATGTAGTCAAACGAAACACGCTACCTCACAGTCAGCTGAAATGCGAGGCCATTCGGTTCTGTTAGGCTCAGCCATATACTGCAACTGTTTGCACTTGAAAATAAAAAGAGTAAATACAAACGATATACAGACCAGCGTACTGAAGGTCGGGTTGATAACACTTCCTTGTGGATATTTTGTGTCAGATTACCTCCAAAAAAAGTGTCAAAATCAGCAGACAACAGGTAAAGTATGTTGGAAATAAGTTTGTTCAACATTCTGACTTGTAATGGGAATGTTGAGCCTACATGTTAGAGATGAGTGTGTAAGTATTTCACCCTCGGATTCTAAAAAGAGGCTGCCATCTGGATATGTATTATTGGTTGTCTGATGATTGTTGATGAAAAAGGAACTGCCAGTTTGTTTTTAATCTACAGAATTCCATGCCCGGTGATGTGGACGCAGGAGAGGGCATTCGTGGCAGGTGTGCCTTCTTCCCTTCTCTATGGGTGCTTGAGGAGAGAGGGATCTCGTGGTAGGTATGCCCTCTATATAACTTCATGGCAATATATTTATACCGGCAGGTTCAACGGCGCCTCTATTCAATCTAGGTCCTTCACCCAGACAAAGCTGAGAAGTTGAGCACGACAAACAACTCTCATGAACAACAACCGGTATGGGTAAGTGAAACGTAAGTACAAGCCTTGTTTGTCATGCTCAACTTCTCAGCTTTGTCTGGGTAAGTGAAACGTAAGTACAAGCCTTGTTTGTCATGCTCAACTTCTCAGCTTTGTCTGGGTAAGTGAAACGTAAGTACAAGCCTTGTTTGTCATGCTCAACTTCTCAGCTTTGTCTGGGTAAGTGAAACGTAAGTACAAGCCTTGTTTGTCATGCTCAACTTCTCAGCTTTGTCTGGGTAAGTGAAACGTAAGTACAAGCCTTGTTTGTCATGCTCAACTTCTCAGCTTTGTCTGGGTAAGTGAAACGTAAGTACAAGCCTTGTTTGTCATGCTCAACTTCTCAGCTTTGTCTGGGTAAGTGAAACGTAAGTACAAGCCTTGTTTGTCATGCTCAACTTCTCAGCTTTGTCTGGGTAAGTGAAACATAAGTACAAGCCTTTTATCTTATAAAATGAACTCAGCAAAAAAAGAAATGTCCCTTTTTCAGGACCCTGTCTTTCAAAGATAATTCGTAAAAACCCAAATAACTTCAGATTTTAATTGTAAAGGGTTTAAACACAGTTTCCCATGCTGTTTCCCATGAACCAAAAACAATTAATAAACATGCACCTGTGGAACGGTCGTTAAGACACTAACAGCTTACAGACGGTAGGCAATTAAGGTCACAGTTATGAAAACTTAGGACACTAAAGAGGCCTTTCTACTGACTCTGAAAAACACCAAAAGAAAGATGCCCAGGGTCCCTGCTCATCTGCGTGAACGTGCCTTAGGAATGCTGCAAGGAGGCATGAGGACTTTAGATGGGGCCAGGGCAATAAATTGCAATGTTCATACTGTGAGACGCCTAAGACAACGCTACAGGGAGACAGGACGGACACCTGATTGTCCTCGCAGTGGCAGACCACGTGTAATAACACCTGCACAGGATCGGTACATCCGAACATCACTCCTGCGGGCAGGTACAGGATGGCAACAACAACTGCCCAAGTTACACCAGGAACGCACAATCCCTCCATCAGTGCTCAGACGGTCTGCAATAGGCTGAGAGAGGCTGGACTGAGGGCTTGCAGGCTGTTGTAAGGCAAGTCCTCACCAGACATCACCAGCAACAACGTCGCCTATAGGCACCAGCCCACCGTCGCTGGACCAGACAGGACTGGCAAAAAGTGCTCTTCACTGACGAGTGGCGGTTTTGTCTCACCAGGGGTGATGGTCGGATTTGCGTTTATCGTCAAAGGAATGAGCGTTATACTGAGGCCTGTACTCTGGAGCGGGATTGATTTGGAGGTGGAGGGTCCGTCATGGTCTGGGGCGGTGTGTCACAGCATCATCGGACTGACTTTGTTGTCATTGCAGGCAATCTCAACGCTGTGCATTACAGGGAAGACATCCTTCTCCCTCATGTGGTACCCTTCCTGCAGGCTCATCCTGACATGACCCTCCAGCATGACAATGCCACCAGCCATACTTCTCGTTCTGTGCGTGATTTCCTGCAAGACAGGAATATCAGTGCTCTGCCATGGCCAGCGAAGAGCCCGGATCTCAATCCCATTGAGGGTGAGACCTGTTGGATTGGAGGGTGAGGGCTAGGGCCATTCCCCCCAGAAATGTCTGGGAACTTGCAGGTGCTTTGGTGAAGAGTGGGGTAACATCTCAAAGCAAGAATTGGCTAATCTGGTGCAGTCCATGATGAGGAGATGCACTGCAGTACTTAATACAGCTGGTGGCCAAACAAGATACTGACTGTTACTTTGATTTTGACCCCCCCCCCCTTTGTTCAGGGACACATTATTCAATTTCTGTTAGTCACATGTCTGTGGATCTTGTTCATCTTCTAAAGGCTGGGAAATGCTAAAGGCTCGGTCAAACAGCCATTTTCAGTCTATTGATCTGTTCTTTTTGGTACTTGTAGTGTTAATTGTTGCACATTTTGTGAATTGCCTTTTTTATGCTAACTAGGCATGCTTTATGGCTTTGCTTGCTACTTTTGTTAGCTTTATATTGTTTGTTTGCTTGCCTCACTATGCTATGTAGCCATTGATTAAATTAGCCTGCTATAGCTTCGGCCTACCACGCCGCATACCATTGCACCCCGTACTATGCTATGTAGCCATTGATTAAATTAGCCTGCTATAGCTTCGGCCTACCACGCTGCATACCATTGCACCCCGTACTATGCTATGTTGCCATTGATTAAATTAGCCTGCTATAGCTTCGGCCTACCATACCTTTTCTGGCCATTCCTTGTTAACTGCTGCTATATTTATGTGAAGCTATACCATTTTATATGCTTATTGCATTTACATATTGTCATTGATTATTTCCATTAACAGACAATTTAGTAAAGCATGTTCATTGCGGTTATTGGCCGCTATTATTTGCAACTTTCTGTTTCCTTTTAGAAAAACCATACCTCATACAAAGCGAACCAAGTCTCAATTCAAGACGAGCGTCTCATGTTAACTGTCAATCATTCCCTGCAATGTAGAGTGCCTTCAGAAAGTATTGACACCCTTTGATGTTTTCCACATGTTGTTACAGCCTGTGTTTAAAATGGATTAAGCAGAGATTGTCACTGGCCTACACACAAAAACCCATAATGCCAATGGAATGATGTTTTTCAAAATGTGTACAAATTAACTAAATGAAAAGCTGAAATGTTTTGCATCAAGTATTCAACCCCTTTGTTATGGCTCTGGGTGCAACAATAGTGTTTAACATGATTTTTGAATGACTACCTCATCTCTGTACCCACCACATAAAATGATCTCTAAGGTCCCTCAGTCAGGCACTGAATTTCAAACTCAGATTCAACCACGAAGACCAGGGAGGTTTTCCAATGCCTCGCAAAGGGCACCTATTGGTATATGGGTAAAAATAAAAAAGCAGACATTGAATATCCCTTTGAGCATGGTGAAGTTATGGATTCTTTGGATTCTGTATCAATACACACAGTCACTACAAAGATACAGGCGTCCTTCCTAACTCAGCTGCTGGAGATGTAAGAAACCGCTCAGGGATTTCACCATGAGGCCAATGGTAACTTTAAAAAAGTTACAAAGTTGAATCCAACTGATGGATCAACATTGTAGTTACTCCACAATACTAACCTAAATGACAAAGTGAAAAGAAGGAAGTCTGTACAGAATAAAAAATATTCCAAAACATTCATCTTGTTTGCACTAAGGCACTATAGTAAAACTGCAGAAAATGTGGTAAAGAAATTAACTTTATGTCCTGAATACCAAGAGTTATGTTTAGGGAAAACACATCACTCTTCATTTTTTAAACAAGGTGGTGGCTGCATCAAGTTATGGGTATGCTTGTCATCGGCAAGGACTAGGGAGTTTTTTAAGGGGATAAAAATAAATGGAATAGAGCTAAGCAGAGGTAAAATTCTTGAAGGAAACCTGGTCCAGTCTGCTTTACAAACACTGGGAGACAAATTCACCTTTCTGCAGGATATTAACCTAAAACACAAGGCCAAATATACACTGGAGTTGCTTACCAAGACGATATTGAATGTTCCTGAGTGGCCTAGTTACAGTTTTGACTTAAATCGGCTTGAAAATCTATGGCAATACTGAAATGTCTATCTAGCAATGATCAACAACAAACTAGACAAAGTTTGAAGAATTTAAAAAGGAATGTAATAATGCCCTTGAATCCAGTGTTTGGAGGATATATTGGCATGAAGTCGAGCCAAACAACGCCTTCGAGGGCATTATCACTTTATACAACGAGTTACCAACATATTCAAATAATGATTGACGTTAAATGTTTTGATTTAATTTATTCATACTATTTCATCCTTCAAGATATAGTCTTGACACAAATCTAGGGTTTCTGCACAATTCGGCTGGTTGTTCGTTTGATCGGTTCGGTTGCTTGAGACAACCCAGTCGTTCAGTCTTTTTGTTCTCTATCTATGGACACGACCCAGTCGTTAATTTTTTATGTTCCATTGCCATTCTGGCTGGTAATGTTCTTATCTCTTGCTTGCTAGCTAGCCAACTATGGCCAACTTAGTCACATCAAAAAGTGCATCCAGAATAACAGCAAAGTAGCCACATTTGTTTAAGCTGTTTTTTAGTGACTTTTGGATACATCCATAACAATGAGCTAATGAAGGGTGGTTTTGCCTGTCATAGAAAATGTTCAGGACACTGTTATTCAGAGGTGCTAGCACACAGCTAACACAATCACTTTAAACTGAAGCTGGAAAGACTGCAAACTAGCTGCACTTCGTGTTTTTATTTTTTAATTTTTTAAACCTATTTTCAATTTAAATTTCTTTGTATATATCCATAAAATTGATGACAGCAGATTAGGATTTAGACTGGCTGGGAAACGCTGTATGTCTCGTCCCGACACGCTCATTACTATGGAACAGCTGGAGATTGAATTTGAATATTGAAACACTGTTGCAAATGTCGGAGAGAAAGACAGCAAGGTTTATACAAATCTCCGCTGTTAAACTAATTGTTAGTCTAAAATAAATAATGTGAAATAATGCCTAGATGCTTTTTATAGTGGAGATCAAGCTTACAAATTGCCTGGCTGGGCTGATGAGACAGTGAATTGTGCAGTCAGATGGAACAGAGTAAATAGGCGTTTTACCGGCATAGATTTAGTCAGTGGTAACTTGTGGAAAAGACACCGGCTAGAATGCGGTTTTAAACAATCAGCATTCAGGATTAGACCCACACGTATAATATTGTACGATCCCGGTGTGGAAAGCTTACATAAATAGTCTATGGAAAAGGGAGTCTCTTACAAACACTA
Source organism: Oncorhynchus tshawytscha (assembly GCF_018296145.1). NCBI lineage: Eukaryota > Metazoa > Chordata > Actinopteri > Salmoniformes > Salmonidae > Oncorhynchus > Oncorhynchus tshawytscha. The sequence continues at coordinate 3,026,281 of NC_056453.1, forward strand.
TGGTGTTCTCTGTCTTTCTCTATGACCCCCACAAGTGTCATGGGACTTATAAATGAATGGATGTATAGAGGTAGTTTTGTGCAAAAAAAATAAGGGGCTAATACAGTGCCTTCGGAAACTATTCAGACCCCTTGACTTTTTCAACATTTTGTTACGCCTTCTAAAATTGATACAATTGTTTTTTCATCAATCTATAAACAATACCCCATAATAACAAAACAAAAGCTGAAATATCACATTTACATAAATATTCAGACCCTTTACTCAGTACTTTGTTGAAGCAACAGTGGCAGCGATTACAGCATTGAGTCTTCTTGGCTGATGCTACAAGCTTGCACACATGTATTTGGGGACTTTCTCACATTCTTCTCTGCAGATCCTCTCAAGCTGTGTCAAGTTGGATGGGGAGCGTTGCTGCACAGCTATTTTCAGTTATCTTCAGAGATGTTTGATCAGATTCAAGTCGGGGCTCTGGCTGGGCCACTCAAGAACATTCAGAAACTTGTCCTGATGCCACTCCTGCATTGTCTTGGCTGTGTGTTTAGGGTCGTTGTCCTATTGGAAGATGAACCTTCACCCCAGTCTGGGGTCCTGAGCACTTTGGAGCAGGTTTTCATCAAGGATCTCTGTACATTGCTCCATTCATCTTTGCCTCGATCCTGACTAGTCTCCCTGTCCCTGCCACTGAAAAATATCCCCACAGCATGATGCTGCCACCCATGCTTCACCGTAGGGATGGTGCCAGGTTTCCTCCTGACGCGACGCTTGGCATTCAGGCCAAAGAGTTCAGTCTTGGTTTCATCAGACTGGATAATCTTGTTTCTCTTGGTTTGAGAGTCGTTTAGGTGTCTTTTGGCAAATTCCAAGCAGGCTGTCATGTGTCTTCACTCAGGAGTGGCTTCCATCTGGCCAATCTACCATAAAGGTCTGATTGGTGGAATTCTGCAGAGATCATTGTCCTTCTGAAGGTTTTCCCATCTCCAGAGAGGAACTCTTTAGACTCTGTCAGAGTGACCACCAGGTTCTTGGTCACCTCCCTTACCAAGGCCATTCTCCACTGATTGCTCAGTTTGGCCAGGTAGACAGCTCTAGGAAGAGTCTTGGTGGTTCCAAACTTGTTCCATTTAAGAATGATGGAGGCCACTGTGTTCTTGGGGACCTTCAATGCTGCAGAAATGTTTTTGTACCCTTCACCAGATCTGTGCCTCGACACAATCCTGTCTTGGAGCTCAACAGACTATTCCTTCAACCTCATGGCTTAGTTTTTGCTCTTTCATGCACTGTCAACTGTGAGACCTATTACAGGCAGTTGTGTGCCTTTACAAATCAGTTTAATTTACCACAGGTGGACTCCAATCAAGTTGTAGAAACATCTCAAGAATGAACCATGGAAACAGGATGCACCTGAGCTCAATTTCGAGTTTCATAGCAAAGGGTCTGAATAGTTAAATCAGCTATTTATGATTTTTTATTTTGAAAACTTTCCTAAAAACTTGTTTTCGCTTTGTCATTATGAGGTATTGTGTGTAGATTGCTGAGAATTTGCTTTTATTCAATCCATTTTAGGATAATGCCGAACGTAAACAAAATTTGGAAAACGTCAAGGGGTCAAGGGGAAGTCGAGGGGAATACTTTCCGAAGACACTGTATGTGTGTATATAATGTGTGTATATTACACATTTGTATTCCTTATGTTTGGCTATAGTAGTAAAGGCCAAAATCAATATTTTATCAAATGATTTTTCATGTTTTGGTACCTAAAGGAGTCCTATATTTCCAAATCAAATAGCTAAATGATCCATGCTATGACCATCTTAAAACAATTCCATATGTATGCTTAGTAGAACCCCCTACACAAGCCTATCACCCCCTACATACACAAGTCTATAGGTGATAGGCTTGTGTACTGCATATAGGCTTATAATACATAAGCATTATGGTAATAGCATTATGGTAATAGTTTATCTTGCCTTATGATTGGCTGGGTTGAGATGTCACCATATTGCTTCCACGTGCCCAATCATCTTAGATCTACAAGATTGGCTAAGGAATAGTGACTAGGGGTCCAATGGAATCATGGAACCTTTTTTGTGTGGCATAAATAAACATTTGCAGCCAACACAAACAACCCCAAAAACAGTTTACAAAACCAGTTTAAATGTGGGGAAGAAATAATATTATGTTGATGTTGACCATTGAAATATGCCTTGTTGACACATTTTACTGTAATGTTTCCTATATCCTAAAGAGTAAACAACCATTTCCATCAATACATCCTCTTCTCTCTTAACCTATGCTGTCATATAATTGCTTCTATGGGACCAATGTTGTTGGGTGTTTGGATATCGTGGGTCCCAAATGGCACCTTATTCCCTATATAGACCACTGCTTTTGACTAGAACCCTTTAGGCCATAGTCAAAATAATACACTTTATAAGGAATAGGGTGCCATTTCAGACGCAACCTATGTGTGTCTACCCTGTGCAGTGCCCCTCACTCACGCTCTGCCTGTACCATAGGGAAGGGAGGGAATGTGTGAGAACTTTGAAGGTGATATGTAACTGAATTACCACATTTCCTGACAGGATACTCACTCTTGTACTCAGTGGGCAGAGGAAGCTGAATGTCGGGCTCATGCAGGCTGGCGACCTGCAGGACTAAAACAACAGGATGCATAAGGGATAGGGAGTAAGGTAGAAGACCCTTGGCAAAGTGTGAGGGGACTGTAAAAACAATACAATGCAATACATCTTTATTGTCCATTGAAATGGAAATGTCTTCATTTGCTAGTCATATACCATGGTGTTGTAGAATACACGATTTGGATTGGCCTTGGTAAAGTACTATAGCCATTACTACACATACATGTATGTGTAGTGTCCTCTGCTGGTAAGAAGCATTGATGTAAGACTAAACCACTTCTAGTTTAGTTTAAACATAGGAACCCAGAACCAGGGTTAGGGTCAATTCAGACAATTCAGGAAGAAAACAGAAATTACAATTAGACTACTTCCTGAATTGACTGAATACGCTTGGAAAGTAGAGACGTCAAAAAGTAACCATTATTGAAAACACCTTGTAGATTTGGAGACAATTGTTTACATTTAACCATTGTGATGCTTATCCATGCGAATCCACTTTCTATGTCTATTGAAATGGTATTGACCCCAACCTTGTCCAGAACCAAATCTCATATGCTGACCAGCTACTCGATTTATGTTAACAGTCTGTCACAAAATACTAAACATTGTGTAAGAAACATTGCCTTTACATCTATTGGAGGCTATTAGTAAAATTGTCTGGGACTAATGTAATTACTACAAGTACACTGTACACTCATCCAAATGATTCCCAGTCTACTTTACTAGAAACAGAAATATTATATTCTCCCTGGAGCTGAGAATATAATGAATCACAAAATGTCCAAAAGGTTTCAATGATCTTGGACCATCTAAGTGAATGAAGCCATACGAGGACATTGCTGACAAACAAATTGTTGTAGTGAAGGTTAGAATTAGGCTGCGTATGCTTGGGGTATTACTGAGATATTCATTTTCAGAGCTGTCTGTTTTAAAGAGGCTACAGAACTTTTAACTTTGAGGGTTCATTCGTGTCAAAATGGCTCCCCTAGATGGACAGAAATGTTATAGAAATGGGCACACATCTGCATGCCCACAAGCAAAAGCATTTTGTTAGCCTAAAACATTAATTAAGCAATAATACCTTAGAGGCCATGTGTTTAGACATTTGTATCATGGCTGTGATGTGGTCATAGCTACGAGGCGAAGCTATCACCTATGGCCTAAATGGGAGGGTTCTACTGAGCTTACATATGGAATTGTTTTAAGATGGTCATACCATGGATCATTTAGCTATTTGATATGGAATTTTATGACCCCTTTAGGTATCAAAACAAAATATTAAACAATTGTTTTATTACATATTGAGCTTGGCCTTTACTATTACTATAGCCCATAGGAAGGCATGCAATTACATTCATAAATGGCAAAAAAAAAAGACATTCAAAAAATAAATCATAAGGAAGAAGATTTTGAAGTGTTTGTCTAAGAGATATAAGCTCAGGAAATATTTTTGTTTTTTTGGACAAACATTTAACCCCTTATTTTTGTTGGCACAAAACTACCTCCATACAAACGCCATAGTGTTTGTGAGCATCTACCCTTTCCATAGAGTAGTTATGTAGACCAAACCGCTCGGACACTACAGACATTTTTGTGAGATCGATTTTCGGGATGTCTCATGATCTGACAAACCGCTGTTGCTCGGCCACCTTCCATCGCAGATGCAGAAGGCAGACCTAGGCAGATGTGGTGGATTGAGACGCAGCCCACGGAGGGGAAAAAAACACGGATCTCTCTAAACTGACAGAGTTTGATGGAATTGATTTATGTTAGATTGACACACGGGTGCATCAATAGACTCTTAATTAAGAGATTTGTTTTGAAAATGAAATACAGAAATATCTCATTTACAGAAGTATTCACACCACTGAATAAATTTGTTTTGAAAATGAAATACAGAAATATCATGTTAGAATCACCTTTGGCAGTGATTACAGCTGTGAGTCTTTCTGGGGAAGCTTCCAACACCTGGGTTGTACAATATTATACAATGGGTCTAATCCTCAATGCTGATTGGTTAAAACTGCATTCCAGCCGGTGTCCATTCCACAAGTTACCACCGGCTAAATCTATGATGTTAAATGCCTATTTACTTTGTTCCATCTGACTGCACAATTCACTGTCTCATCAGCCCAGCTAGGCAATTTATAAGCTTGATCTCCACTATAAAAAGCATCTAGGCATTATTTCACATTATTTATTTTGGACTAACATTTAGTTTAACAGCGGAGATTTGTATAAACCTTACTGTCTTTCTCTCCGACATTTGCAACAGTGTTTCAATATTCAAATTCGATCTCCAGCTGTCCCATAGTAATGGACGTGTCGGGAGTCAGGATGAGACAGACAGCGTTTCCCAGCCAGTCGAAATCATCAATCAGCTGGCACCATTTGTATGGATATACAAAGAAATGTAAATTGAAAAAAGTTTGCAGTCTTTCCAGCTTCAGCTTGAAGTGATTGGGTTAGCTGTGTTGTTGGCTAGCTCCTCTGAACAACAGTGTCCTGACAAGTGAGCACATTTTCTATGTCAGGTGAAATCGCACCTCATTAGCCTATTGTTATGGATGTATCCAAATACATGTCATTCCGCAATTGTCCAGTGTCGGTGATCACGTGCCTGCTGGAGCCGCATCTTGTTTTTAGCTGATAGGAGTGCAACCCGGTGTGGTTGTCTGCTGCAATAGCCCATCCGGATAGACAACTTGTCCGACCCTGTACTAGATGGTAGATGGTGTATCTAATAAACTGTCCAGTGGGTGAATTATAGTGGTATTCAGGTTACAGGACTTTGATATTTAATCTGTTTGTTTGTCTGGGCTAGCTATCTAGCTGGGTGGCTAATGTTTGCATTAGCAGCAGCTACGGCTTTTTTGATTCGCCTGTCGGTTGGAAGGTGGAGACTGCGGTGTCTGGAGATGTCAGAGAAGCTCAGGGACTATTCTGGACCACTGCTGATGTGTACGCCTAGAATAGTTGAGTTTATGGCGCTTCACTGCAGCCGAAGCATCACCCTGGTGGGCGCTACACTGTCGGCAATGTAGGATAAGTTATCTAAGGAGGAGTGGCTGCTGTGTGAGAACTGGGAACGTCGGAGAATGCGAGTGGCCCTGACGAAGAGTTGCCCTGTCTGAACGACTGACTTTCTCCCTGGCTGTACTGTACCATCGGTGTGCCTTCCGGTCAAGCCAGACTGACTTTCTCCCTGGCTGTACTGTACCATCGGTGTGCCTTCCGGTCAAACCAGACTGACTTTCTCCCTGGCTGTACTGTACCATCGGTGTGCCTTCCGGTCAAGCCAGACTGACTTTCTCCCTGGCTGTACTGTACCATCGGTGTGCCTTCCGGTCAAGCCAGACTGACTTTCTCCCTGGCTGTACTGTACCATCGGTGTGCCTTCCGGTCAAGCCAGACTGACTTTCTCCCTGGCTGTACTGTACCATCGGTGTGCCTTCCGGTCAAGCCAGACTGACTTTCTCCCTGGCTGTACTGTACCATCGGTGTGCCATTCCTTCCGGTCAAGCCAGACTGACTTTCTCCCTGGCTGTACTGTACCATCGGTGTGCCTTCCGGTCAAGCCAGACTGACTTTCTCCCTGGCTGTACTGTACCATCGGTGTGCCTTCCGGTCAAGCCAGACTGACTTTTCCAAACTACCTCAACTCCTTTTGCAGGCAAATATCCAAAGAGGGCTAGAGACACAGTTAGGTTTCCATCTTTAACTAGTTGTTTGTTGATTAATTATGTATTTTGTAGGTATGAGGATCACAATGGATCACAACTTTTTTCTGTCATCTATTTTTTTTAAATGCATTCTATCCACATTTGTGGATACGTTTTTTTATTATTGTCAGATAAATCATATCATATATAGGCTACCGCATCATCGAGAACCAGCCTTCCCTGGAGGTATGGCTAATGTTATGCAAGACTACCAAACCCCTGACTTGCTTCACTTCCACCGGGTAAGGGAGGAAGTCTTTTGTAAAAAAAAAAAAAATACAAATAAAAAGGTTGTGGAAAGAAAATTGACATCATTGCTGTGCCAGACCTAACGTATGGTTATTGGTGAATGACCAAATAAAATAATGATACAACCTGGTGTACTTGTAAGCTCCCCTACCACATAAATACATGGTGTGTACAGTTGAAGTTGGAAGTTTACATACACCTTAGCCAAATACATTTAAACTCAGTTTTTCACAATTCCTGACATTTAATCCGAGTAAAAATTCCCTATCTTAGGTCAGTTAGGATCAACACTTTATTTAAAAATGTGAAATGTCAGAATAGTAGTAGAGAGAGTGATTTATTTCAGCTTTTATTTCTTTCATCACATTCCCAGTGGGTCAGAACTTTACATACACTCAATTAGTATTTGGTAGCATTGCCTTTTAATTCTTTACCTTGACTCAAACGTTACTGGTAGCCTTCCACAAGCTTCCCACAATAAGTTGTGTGAATTTTGGCCCATTCCTCCTGACAGAGCTGGAGTAACTGAGTCAGGTTTCTAGGCCTCCGTGCTCACGCACGCTTTATCAGTTCTGCCCAGAAATTTTCTATGGGATTGAGGTCAGGGTTTTGTGATGGCCACACCTTTACTTTGTTGTCCTTTTTTTTTACCCCCTTTTTCTCCCCAATTTCGTGTTTTCCAATTAGTAGTAGTTACTGTCTTGTCTCATCGCTGCACCTCCCGTACGGACTCGGAAGAGACAAAGGTCGAGAGCCATGCGTCCTCCGAAACACAACCCAAACCAAGCTTCTTGACACAACGCACATCGTACCCGGAAGCCGCACCAATGTTTTGGAGGAAACACCGTACACCTAACGACCTGGTCAGCGTGCACTGCGCCCAGCCCGCCACAGGAGTTGCTAGTGCTCGATGAGACAAGGATATCCCTTCCGGCCAAACCATCCCTAACCCGGACGACGCTGGGCCAATTGTGCGTTGCCCCATGAGCTTCCCGGTCGCGGCCGGCTACGGCAGAGCCTGGGCTCGAACCCAGAATCTCTGGTGGCACAGCTAGCACTGCGATGCAGTGCCTTAGACCACTGCGCCATCCGGGAGGTGTCCTTAAGCCATTTTGACACAATTTTGGAAGAATGCTTGGGGTCATTGTCCATTTGGAAGACCCATTTGTGACTAAGCTTTAACTTCCTGACTGATGTCTTGAGATGTTGCGTCAATATATCCACATAATTTCCCTTCCTCATGAAGCCATTCCCTCCTACAGCAAAGCACCCACACAACATGATGCTGCCACCCCCATGCTTCACGATTGGGATGGTGTTCTTCGGCTTGCAAGCCTCCCCCTTTTTCCTCCAAACACAACTATGGTTATTATGGCCAAACAGTTCTATTTTTCTTTCATCAGACCAGAAGACATTTCTCCAAAAAGTACAATCTTTGTCCCCATGTGCATTTGCAAACCGTAGTCTGGCTTTTTTTATGGCGGTTTTGGAGCAGTGGCTTCTTTCTTGCTGAGCAGCCTATCAGGTAATGTCGATATAGGATTCTGTGGATATACATAGTTTTGTACCTGTTTCCTCCAGCTTCTTCACAAGGTTTTTGCACCAAAGTATGTTCATCTCTAGGAGACAGAAGGTGTCTCCTTCCTGAGCGGTATGACGGCTGTGTGGTCTCATGGTGTTTATACTTGCATACTATTGTTTGTACAGAGGAACGTGGTACCTTCAGGCATTTGGAAATTGCTCCCAAGGATGAAGCTTAGGGAGGTCTAAAAAAAAAATCTGAGGTTTTGGCTGATTTCTTTTGATTTTCCCATAATGTCAAGCAAACTGAGTTTGAAGGTAGGCCTTGAAATACATACACAGGTACACATCCAATTGACTCAAATTATGTCAAATAGCCTATCAGAAGCTTCTAAAGCCTTGACATAATTTTCAGGAATTTTCCAAGCTGTTTAAAGGCACAGTCAACTTAGTGTATGTAAACTTCTGACCCACTGGACTTGTGATACAGTGAATTATAAGTGAAATAATCTGTCTGTAAACAATTGTTGGAAAAATGACTTGTGTCATGCACAAAGTAGATGTCCTAACCGACTTGCCAAAAATATAGTTTGTAAACAAGAAATTTGTGGAGTGGTTGAAAAACTAGTTTAAATGACTCCAACCTAAGTGTATGTAACCTTCACGACTTCATCTGTGTGTACACATGCGATTGTGTGCAAAACAATGACTCAATGTGTTTTTTTGACTGTAAAATAACTCCAGATGTTTTTCTCAGGAACAATATACAATAGACTTGAGGGAAGTAGTGGGAGAGAGAGAAGTGAGGAGGAGGGGGGTATTGTGAGAAACAAAATGACAATATTTCCTCACTGTGGAGATTAAATGATAACCCATAATAGTATTGTTTTCCTTGAAGACTGAGTTATACTATGACATGACAATAATTCTGAAATTCGTGTGATTATAATTATTATAACTGAACTGGTCATGAGGGAGTTTTTTTTGGGGGGGGGGGTGAAGGACATTTCAGAAATAAACATGGTGACGGCAAACGTGACTCAAGGGAAATTATGGCAGGAAGATTAGGACGATAAAGAACGAGAGAAGAGATGGAGTTATTTTGGGCCCTTGGGTTTCCTGCAGGTGATGGAAATGAAATAGTATTTTAACAAAACAATCGCTCCACAGATTGCGAGCGAGGTGGGGACAGGAGGAGGAGGGACGTGTGCAAGAAGAAGAGTGATTATAGCACATAAACAAAATTATAATTAATATAAACATTCGATATGGAGCCATATGATTTTAACTTACATGTGACGTTGACTTGGATGCTATATAAGAAGTGTTTATATTTAAAGTTTAGCTATTAGTACATTTACAATAACACTGTCAAAACTATTGATTGATTATTGGAGGAGGAGTTGGCTTATTGTGAGTATAGTAACTTTTGGACACACCTCCCCTCACCCCATTTCTCCAGTGTATAAAAGGAGAGAGCAGGAGAAAATATGCTAAAGTTTGTGAACTAGAATCCAGGGATCAATACAATACAAAAATAATTTCAGGATTAATGGTTTTCCTAAAAAGGCATAACACTGTTTTCAATTGTCTTAGTGGTGAGTTTTCTTTCATTTCTATACTTGTATTCATTCATTCAAAGTCTATTGCATTTGTATATGAATTATGAAAGTCTATCAGTACTTTAAAAGTCTATCAGTACTTATCGGTATCAAAGTTTATCTGTACATATATCACCTTGCATGAGAATTGATAAATGTATGAAAATATTGAAATGTATTCCAGTGATAGCATGGATAATCATATCGTTATAGGTGCAATATATTACTATGCTATGTAGTGTAATGTTATATAATACAATTTTATTGTGATTTCTATGTAATAATTATTTGATCTTCCTTACAGGCCACCACAGTATGGAGATGGCTGTACTGCTGCTTCTGACTGTTCCAGTGACAGTAGCCTCACCCCTCAGATCAACATATTGGTGATTTATAGACAGCTTCTATTACCACAACCCTCAGACTTAGCACAGGCAGAGCTATGGACCACATACCACCAGGCCTGGGTCAAATACATATGTAAAGTACTTTAAAATACTGCTTGGAAGTATTTTAGGTGCGGTTGATTTAGCTTGTAGTTTGCACTTTTGGGACTATTCAATTGGTTCCATTGTAGGCCTACTGGGCAAACTAAATCAAATGCAGGTCAAGCATTTGACCTAGGTCTGACAACCACACCACTCAGAGATCCAGATAGTTTCTGTGGAAGTAACTACACAACAAATACAAATGACCTTTCTCATCCTCAATACACCAGCCTCCACTGAACAATGGGAGAGTAATTGAGGAGATCTGTAATCCAAAATCACTGATTTCACAGAAGAGCATCTACATTCTTCCAGACAACACTGAGGCAAATAAGATACACACCCAGACACATGTTATATTCCTCAGAATATGACATCAAGCAGTAGTCAAATAATGACTATAGTATGAACTTGAAGATTGCAGCTTTTATGGTCATGATCTGTTAGCAATAATCTACTTTTGGCCCCACAGGACGCAGCCTGATACCTACCAATCAGGGGGGCACCTACAGACGTTAGAGGTAAACAGGAGGTTAGAGGTCATGTCAGAAGTCATGCAAGATCTACACCTACCAGAACTAAAGGTCATTCCACTTGTTCAGATGCAAGACATGGACGTTTTTCCATATAGGTAAGCAGCCTACTAGTGTTGCATTGTAGTCTCTGAACGTGGCATTGTGAGAGGGGTTTAGGGCTACTTTTTTACACAATTAAAAATGTATTTAAAATGTTCAATTGGCATACTTAGGCACTCTTAATATGCTACACTTTCTGTTTTCATGGTTCGAATTTGTTTTATATAATACTCTCTTTCTCCCTTTCCTTCTCTCAGGGTCAGGTTGAAACTCCGTTCGAAGCGAGCTCCTCAGCGCGGGTGTCAACTCGGCACGTGTCAACTTCACAACCTGGCCAACACATTGTATCAGATGGGCAAGACCAATGGAAAAGATGAGTCTAAAAAAGCCCACGACGCCCATGGTTATGGGAGATAGTGCCTAGAGAGAAAGGAAACGATTATGGACTATTAATGGTAAAGAGTTTGGAGCATATTCAACGTTATTATTACATTATAACAAAGTTATTATCTCACCAATTGACTGTGCTTACCCGATGGAGCTGGTACTCATATGTTCGTTGAAGTGATGCTTCGTTTAAAAATCTAAGTTTGTCAGTCCAATGTCAAGAAGAGTCCATGTTCAGCTATTTGCCTCAATCCAAAATGAATGGGAGTTAAAGAGGCTATCTTTCTCATTGATTTGTGATTGAGGCATAGCTGGATTTACAAGAGCGATGGCGTAGGGAATAGACTCATCTCAACAAGACTACTTTTGAGGTTTGAAAATATTTGACAAACTTTCATTTTGGGGTGAACTATCCATTTAACAGTGCTCTGCACCCAGGAGGTGAATGGGATTATTGTGAAAGAATGACAAATATAATACAATGTTTTGTACAAAGGGAGATGCTTCTATAGGCTATTTAAATGTATTGTAAAATAAGAAATTATTTTGGTTGTGGTTTGACTTTCCCTTATTACAGTAAATGTTATAAAATATCTGCTCAATATACCGTTTGTCAAGTCCTGCACGGGCATTGTCTGTCTACAGTCTAAACTTGTTATTCATAGGTTGCATTGCTCTTCCGCATTTTCCTCTGTCATTGGTCACGCTCCACTGCTTAGACGTTGCCAGATCGTACAAAGCCTGGACACGTTTGGTCCTCTGATAGACCTTAAAGCGTCTACCATAGTCCAAAACGTGTACGCACAGCATTTTTATAGAATACTGGACCGTTGGCTTTCATACTTTTCAAATTCTCAGCGCAGCACAAAGCAAATTCTCCAAATGTCAACACATTCAAATGAATATGATGCGTTGGATGGGAATTTTGGGGATGTGAGTGTTCGGGCTGTGCGTCTCCCACAGCTGGTGGTCGTAGAGCCTCTTTGCTATGTCATAATGGGACGCCGGATTTTCGCATCTCGACGTCTGTGGACAATGATTTAGGCCTTATTAAGCAGTGGAACGAGACCATTCTTTTGCAAGGTGTCAGGCTACTTTTAGTACTTCTAGTAAGTTGAGCTCAAAGTCAATGAAAAGTAATTATTACATAAAGTGTTTGTGGTACTGACTCAAAACTAAATGAGAGGTCACATCAACTCTATTTTTTAAAGTTATGATAAGTTATCTTTTTTCCACCCATGCTCTGCTGCAGGTAGATTTACTGGAATTGTTTTTATATCTGTGTTGTTGCATTTATGTTGAGTGAGTAATTGATTGTTATACTACACAAAGATAAATAACATACATTTTTCTAATCCAATCATTTAGTTAGATTTTTTGCACCCCTTACTGAAATGTGACAGACCACCTGGATTCGGTCCTATGTAACAAAATTTGAAATTGTGTTTTTTTACATTGGATAAAACAAGAGGCTCGGAGCTATAAAAAGGATATATCATACACTACAGTTGAGGAACAATGGGAAAGTAATTCTGCATTTTAAGTTAATAAACTTGTAACCCCACTTTTGAGAAAATGTTCCTTGAATGATTTGCTACACCTACTGGAGAGCTCTTCTTAGTCTACACCCATTCAGCATCGTTCACACACTCTTAAGCCTTAGCTCCACCCATCTATTTAAGGATTCACATGCGAGGCCATGTGCTAAACAACCAAATATTTTAAGACTAAAAGCTGGTTTATACTGCGTCTATCGATATGTCTGTATACACTGTCGCAGTGACAGCATGAACATTCTATTGTCGTCCGACATCAAACTTGTCGTTGTCGTTATGAAAAAGTAAACACAAAAACAGGCTACATGACAACCGCAGCCTCGTCCAAAATAGCATAAATGGTGTATTTAAACACCAACAAACCCATCCGTTTAAAAATGAATTTAGAATATGTCAATCTAGAAAACCAGGCAACTAAAAGCAACTTTCTAAACAATGTTTTGGTTAGTTTCTGAATTGTTAGCTAGCTAACTAACATTAAGTTAGCTGGCTAGCCAGTTGAAATAATGACATATCATAGCTGACAACATCTTAACTTTAGTACATTTTTATTCATTATTACAGGAAAATAAACTCACAGCAAGATCAATATTTACAAGTTAATGGCGAGCAAATTACAGAAAATAGCTTGCAGTTGTGAGTGTGACGTTGACCTAAAGTTATTCCTAATTACTGTCTCCGGTAAACAAACACTATATCAAATAAAATCTAAGTTTATTTGTCACATGTACAGGATACAGAAGGTGTAAATGGTACAGTGAAATGGTTGCTTGCATAGTGGAGTCTTTTGTTTAGACATGTAACTAGTTATCTAAACAATGAACCATAATCCCAACTCATAATGTTGCAACCATGCATTAATCTGCAGGTAACTAAATGTCACTAACTAGGTTCAATGTTAGCTAGCTAGTTAGCATTAGGCTAGAACTAACAATGAGTATCACTTTGTGAGATACAAATAATATTACTACACAGATCGTATACGTAACGAGCCAGCCAGTGCACTTTAACTTGCAAGGAAAATGACTTTCTGACTAAATTAGAAACACACACTACCATTCAAAAGTTGGGGTCACTTAGAAATGTCCTTGTTTCTGAAAGAAAAGCACATTTTTTGTCCATTAAAATAACATCAAATTGATCAGAAGCACAGTGTAGACATTGTTAATGTTGTAAATGACTATTGTAGCTGGAAACGACTGATTTTTAAAGAAAGGCAGCTATTCTCTTTTTGAGTCCCGACGCATAATATTTGCAATCAAACACCAGAATTTTCTCCGTTCAGTAGCTATCATACTCTGCTTCCACCGGGAGTTCTGTTGATTTCGAAACTCTGTCAAATTCTTTGTTGCAATTCTTCGTGATATCTTTCAAAAAATCAGTGTCAGAAAGGATTACCTACACATACTGAGCAGCTCATGTTATCAACAGAAGCGTGCCACATGGCAGACCAATCTGAAATCTTCTCTCGGCATTCCCAGCCCATCCATTATCTCAGCCAATCATGACTAGCAGGAAGATTCCTGACTTTTTCCATGGCGAAACCAACTAACAATGTATTCGTATTTACCACTGACATTCAAGGTATTTATTAAGGCACATGAAAGTTAAAATGTTCTAGAAGGCATTTCTGCACAATGAAAAATACATGTTTACGTTCCAATGCCTCTCCTGTGAAGTAGTGATGTGCAACATGCACCTAGTTTCCTGAAACGAGTCACAAATGGTTGTTTCAGTTTGAATGGATTAGGTAAGTCCCGTCACACTCTTCCTAACCCTGGCAGTCATTATGAATGCAGGTTGTGGGTGAATAACATGTTTAGTTGTTGGATAGCCTAACTCTAGTGGGATTCCAATATGAATAACACATCACTTTGCAAGCCAGCATAATGTCCCTTGCAGGTAGGTTTGCCAAATTCTTTCACATTTTCCAGAAATCCTTTTTGGAAGATTCCTGGAAATCCTTCAACCAGGATTTAAAAAATATATTTAAAACTAGGATTTAAAATATATATACTGTATATATATAATACCCTACTTGCAGGCCTAATGTGGCCTGCAAACCATGAGTTTCAGGCCACTGTATTAGGGTTAAGCTAGGCCCCCCAAAAAGGCCTTATGATACAGTATATGAAATGTATTGTCATAAAGAGTTATAATGATAACATTCGCATAGGATGAAAAGACCAACACAGGAGATGAGAAGCAGGTACAGGAAGTGAAGGATTAATAACTGACGGACATGAAACAGAACAGGAACAGTGTCTGGACGGGAACACACAACAATTAATGCGGACACAGGGAACACCACCGAGGAACAGACGGGCAATCAACCACGTGAAGGAGTCCAATGAGAGCTACTGCGCGTAATGATGACAGGACTAAATGATGAAAACGCTGCTGGCAGCAGAATCCAATACAGCAGGGAGTTCCTACTACAGTGCAACCCAAACACAAACGCCATGGATATCCCAATGGACCATCTAATCCCTGATTGTCTGTGAGGGGATTACAAACCCAAACACAAACGCCATGGATATCCCAATGGACCATCTAATCCCTGATTGTCTGTGAGGGGATTACAAACCCAAACACAAACCCCATGGATATCCCAATGGACCATCTAATCCCTGATTGTCTGTGAGGGGATTACAAACCCAAACACAAACGCCATGGATATCCCAATGGACCATCTAATCCCTGATTGTCTGTGAGGGGATTACAAACCCAAACACAAACGCCATGGATATCCCAATGGACCATCTAATCCCTGATTGTCTGTGAGGGGATTACAAACCCAAACACAAACGCCATGGATATCCCAATGGACCATCTAATCCCTGATTGTCTGTGAGGGGATTACAAACCCAAACACAAACGCCATGGATATCCCAATGGACCATCTAATCCCTGATTGTCTGTGAGGGGATTACAAACCCAAACGCCATGGATATCCCAATGGACCATCTAATCCCTGATTGTCTGTGAGGGGATTACAAACCCAAACACAAACGCCATGGATATCCCAATGGACCATCTAATCCCTGATTGTCTGTGAGGGGATTACAAACCCAAACACAAACGCCATGGATATCCCAATGGACCATCTAATCCCTGTTTGTCTGTGAGGGGATTACAAACCCAAACACAAACCCATGGATATCCCAATGGACTATCTAATCCCTGATTGTCTGTGAGGGGATTACAAACCCAAACGCCATGGATATCCCAATGGACCATCTAATCCCTGATTGTCTGTGAGGGGATTACAAACCCAAACACAAACGCCATGGATATCCCAATGGACCATCTAATCCCTGATTGTCTGTGAGGGGATTACAAACCCAAACACAAACGCCATGGATATCCCAATGGACCATCTAATCCCTGATTGTCTGTGAGGGGATTACAAACCCAAACACAAACGCCATGGATATCCCAATGGACTATCTAATCCCTGATTGTCTGTGAGGGGATTACAAACCCAAACACAAACGCCATGGATATCCCAATGGACCATCTAATCCCTGATTGTCTGTGAGGGGATTACAAACCCAAACACAAACGCCATGGATATCCCAATGGACCATCTAATCCCTGATTGTCTGTGAGGGGATTACAAACCCAAACACAAACGCCATGGATATCCCAATGGACCATCTAATCCCTGTTTGTCTGTGAGGGGATTACAAACCCAAACACAAACGCCATGGATATCCCAATGGACTATCTAATCCCTGATTGTCTGTGAGGGGATTACAAACCCAA
Source organism: Oncorhynchus tshawytscha (assembly GCF_018296145.1). Lineage (NCBI taxonomy): Eukaryota > Metazoa > Chordata > Actinopteri > Salmoniformes > Salmonidae > Oncorhynchus > Oncorhynchus tshawytscha. Next base: position 3,042,790 of record NC_056453.1, read on the forward strand.
ACACAAACGCCATGGATATCCCAATGGACCATCTAATCCCTGATTGTCTGTGAGGGGATTACAAACCCAAACACAAACCCCATGGATATCCCAATGGACCATCTAATCCCTGATTGTCTGTGAGGGGATTACAAACCCAAACACAAACCCCATGGATATCCCAATGGACCATCTAATCCCTGATTGTCTGTGAGGGGATTACAAACCCAAACACAAACCCCATGGATATCCCAATGGACCATCTAATCCCTGATTGTCTGTGAGGGGATTACAAACCCAAACACAAACCCCATGGATATCCCAATGGACCATCTAATCCCTGATTGTCTGTGAGGGGATTACAAACACAAACGCCATGGATATCCCAATGGACCATCTAATCCCTGATTGTCTGTGAGGGGATTACAAACACAAACGCCATGGATATCCCAATGGACCATCTAATCCCTGATTGTCTGTGAGGGGATTACAAACCCAAACACAAACCCCATGGATATCCCAATGGACTATCTAATCCCTGATTGTCTGTGAGGGGATTACAAACCCAAACACAAACCCCATGGATATCCCAATGGACTATCTAATCCCTGATTGTCTGTGAGGGGATTACAAACCCAAACACAAACCCCATGGATATCCCAATGGACTATCTAATCCCTGATTGTCTGTGAGGGGATTACAAACCCAAACACAAACGCCATGGATATCCCAATGGACTATCTAATCCCTGATTGTCTGTGAGGGGATTACAAACCCAAACACAAACGCCATGGATATCCCAATGGACCATCTAATCCCTGATTGTCTGTGAGGGGATTACAAACACAAACGCCATGGATATCCCAATGGACCATCTAATCCCTGATTGTCTGTGAGGGGATTACAAACTCAAACACAAACCCCATGGATATCCCAATGGACTATCTAATCCCTGATTGTCTGTGAGGGGATTACAAACACAAACGCCATGGATATCCCAATGGACCATCTAATCCCTGATTGTCTGTGAGGGGATTACAAACACAAACGCAAACGCCATGGATATCCCAATGGACCATCTAATCCCTGATTGTCTGTGAGGGGATTACAAACCCAAACACAAACGCCATGGATATCCCAATGGACCATCTAATCCCTGATTGTCTGTGAGGGGATTACAAACCCGAACACAAACGCCATGGATATCCCAATGGACTATCTAATCCCTGATTGTCTGTGAGGGGATTACAAACCCAAACATAAACGCCATGGATATCCCAATGGACCATCTAATCCCTGATTGTCTGTGAGGGGATTACAAACCCAAACACAAACGCCATGGATATCCCAATGGACTATCTAATCCCTGATTGTCTGTGAGGGGATTACAAACCCAAACACAAACGCCATGGATATCCCAATGGACCATCTAATCCCTGATTGTCTGTGAGGGGATTACAAACCCAAACACAAACGCCATGGATATCCCAATGGACCATCTAATCCCTGATTGTCTGTGAGGGGATTACAAACCCAAACACAAACGCCATGGATGGATATCCCAATGGACTATCTAATCCCTGATTGTCTGTGAGGGGATTACAAACCCAAACACAAACGCCATGGATATCCCAATGGACCATCTAATCCCTGATTGTCTGTGAGGGGATTACAAACCCAAACACAAACGCCATGGATATCCCAATGGACCATCTAATCCCTGATTGTCTGTGAGGGGATTACAAACCCAAACACAAACGTGATGGATATCCCAATGGACCATCTAATCCCTGATTGTCTGTGAGGGGATTACAAACCCAAACACAAACGCCATGGATATCCCAATGGACCATCTAATCCCTGATTGTCTGTGAGGGGATTACAAACCCAAACACAAACGCCATGGATATCCCAATGGACTATCCAATCCCTGATTGTCTGTGAGGGGATTACAAACCCAAACACAAACGCCATGGATATCCCAATGGACTATCTAATCCCTGATTGTCTGTGAGGGGATTACAAACCTAAACACAAACGCCATGGATATCCCAATGGACCATCTAATCCCTGATTGTCTGTGAGGGGATTACAAACCCAAACACAAACCCCATGGATATCCCAATGGACCATCTAATCCCTGATTGTCTGTGAGGGGATTACAAACCCAAACACAAACGCCATGGATATCCCAATGGACCATCTAATCCCTGATTGTCTGTGAGGGGATTACAAACCCAAATGCAAACGTGGAAAACATGGGGGAATCAGAGAAAGACTTAAAAAATTTAAGAACAAACTTCCCTTACCCAACACCTTGCTGAGTAATGCCAGGTCACTGAGGGGGGAAAGTGGATGAGCTGTCAGCGAATCTGCGCTTCCTACACGAGTATCGGGAGGCCTGTTTGCTGGCATTTACTGAGACTTGGCTGGATGACAGAGTCCTGGACAGAGAAGTAGAGCCGGCCGGCTTCAGTCTTCACTCACAATCCAGCCCTACATTCTGGCACAGAGACTAATTCGGGAATTCTCCTTAGATGGGGGACTGGTTTTGTGGCTGTTGGACTTCCTGAGCCATCGCTCACAGCGAGTCAAAATAGGTCCCCACGTGTCGGGACATACGCAATACCAACACAGGCTCTCCTCGGGGATCTGTTTTGTCCCCACTCCAGTACATCTTGTACAGTAATAGTTGTACTAGTTCCCATCCTGACAGACACCTCGTTAAGTTCGCTGATGACACTGCCTTGACTTCAGGAAGTGTACAACACCTACCTCTTCAACATCTATCAGAGGTCAGAATATAGAGATTGTAGAGGAATACAAATACCTGGGTGTCCTCTTGGACAATAAGCTGGGATCTTTTAATGTAGACTGTACTATACTGACTCTGTTTTACAAATATTTCATTGAGAGTATTTTAACTTTTTGTATTGTTTGTTGGTTTGGCAATGCCACTGTCAGCCAGAGAAACATGCTGAGAAGGATTATTACCACAGCAAGCAAGGTACTTGGAGTCAAACAGACAGGCCTGGATGAGATCTTTAAGGTCAGGGCCCTCCGTAAGGCTCACAAAATCATTTAAGACCCAAGCCACCCCCTGTACCTGGACTTTGAATTACTCCCCTCTGGGCACAGGTATAGGGCACCCCTCAGCAGGAAAAACAGAACTAGACAGTCATTTGTGCCAGGTGTGATATCCCTCCTGAATAGCTCGGGCTAATGTTCCTATCGACTCAGTAAGGCCAGCAGGTTAGTCTTTCTTTTTAAAAATATTTTATTGGACCGTCTAATAAAACTGCTACCAAATTTCCCCATGGGGACAATAAAGTAAGTAAGTAAGTAATGATACATTTTGCATCATATGATTCAAAACGCATCATACTGGCTGTATTTCTGTTTTTCTCAAACGTTTTGAGTAATGACAGGGTTTTACAGTGAGTTTCTAGTGGTTGAACTATTACATTACAAGCTCGCAAGTAGCCTATATAGCCAAGTATTTTGTGCAAATGGTGGATGTGATGACACGCTTATTCATAAGAAAAAAACATAGCATAATAACAAAACGCAGTAAGATGATTTCACTGTTTATGGAACTATTCCTGGACAATCCTAGCTTTGTGGCATGGGGGAGCATTATCCTGCTGAAAAATATACATTTGCAGATTGATACACTGCCGCCATGAAGGGAGGCACCTGATTGGAAATGATGTTCAAATATCCTGTGGCATTCAAACGTGGCTCCACTTATATCAAGGAGCCCAATGCAATGTTGACACGTGGCATGATGGATGCATGTACTCATGTGATTTTCTTCATACCTTAGTCCTCTCATCACTGTGAAACAGCAGAAACTATGATTCATCAGACAAGACATGTTTTTCTCATTCTCCAGTGTCCAGTGTTTTTGTTACTTAGACAACTGCAACCACAGTTTCTTGTTTTTTGTTGAAAGAAGTGGAACTCTGTAAGGTCGTCAGCTGCCATACCACATTCGTGTCAACATACGGCGAGTTGAGAATTATTTTATGGGTCTTTGGGCACCGATGTTGTACTGGACTGTCAGTTGACTAACTGTAGCCCGCCTGCAGCTCTGCACAATTTGTGTCAGGCTACTTTGTCCTCTTTCATCAATGACCCGTTTTTGACCATTGGCCTGAAGTTGCCTAGATGTCCTTTGAGTGGTGGACCATTCTTGATACACACGGGAAAATGTTGAGCTTTAAAAACCCAGCAGCGTTGCAGTTCTTGACACACTCAAACTGGTGCGCCTGGCACCTTTTAACACACCCCATTCAAAGGCACCTAAAAATGTTGTCTTGCCCATTCACCCAAACTCAATCGATGTGACAAGGCTTGAAAGTACTTCTTTTATCTGTCTCCTCTTCCTCTGAACAAGTGACATCAACAAGGGATCATAGCTTTCACCTGGATTCACCTGGTCAGTCTATGTCATGGAAAGAGCAGGTGTTCCTAATGTTTTGTATACGCAGTGTATGTACAGTATCAGTCAAAAGTTTGGACACACCTACTCATTCAAGGGTTTTTCTTTATTTGTACTATTTTCTACATTGTAGAATAATAGTGAAGACATCAAAACCATGAAATAACACATGGAATCATGTAGTAATCGAAAAAGTGTTAAACAAATCAAAATATATGTAAAATGTGAGATTCTTCAAAGTAGCCACCCTTTGCCTTGATGACAGCTTTGCACACTTGTCATTCTCTCAACTAGCTTCATGAGGTAGTCACCTGGGAATTTCAGTTAACAGGCGTGCCTTGTTAAAAGTTCATTTGTGGAATTTCTTTCCTACTTAAAACTTGTTATGGCTGCAATCCCGATATCGGGATCGATATGACAACTACCAGTGAAAATAGAGGGCGCCAAATTCAAACCACAGAAATCTCATAATTACAATTTCTAAAACATACATTTGTCTTATATCATTTTGAAGCTATTCTCCTTGTTAATCCCACCAAAGTGTCCAACTTCAAATAGGCTTTTCAGCGAAAGCACTACAAACGATTATGTTAGGTCTCCACCAAACCACAATAAGCACAGCCATTTTCCAGCAAAATATAGCATTCACAAACACCTGAAATAAAGATAAAATGAATCACTAACCTTGAATTATCTTCATCAGATGACACTCATAGGACTTCATGTTACACAATACATGCATGTTTTGTTTGATAAAGTTCATATTTATATAAAAACATCTGAGTTTACATTGGCGCGTTAGATTGACTAGGGGATGACAGATCCATACCACATTGGTGAGGCGGGTTGCAGGAGAGTATGCTGAAATTGAGGTTAAAAATATTACAAATATATACTAAATATATACAAAGGAAAAATGCAGTCTGCCTGACTGCTACGCCGTTGTGGAATTATATATATACAGTACCAGTCTGGACACCTACTAATTCCAGGGTTTTTCTTTATTTGTACTATTTTCTACCTTGTAGAATAATATTGAAGACATCAAAACTATGAAATAACACATATGGAATCATGTAGTAACCAAAAAATTGTTAAACATCAAAATATACTTTATAATTGAGATTCTTCCAATAGCCATCATTTGCCTTGATGACACACGAAATCTCCAATTTCGACTCCAGACTAAAGGACACATTTCCACCGGTCTAATGTCAATTGCTCATGTTTCTTGACCCAAGTCTCTTCTTATTGTTGGTGTCCTTTAGTAGTGGTTTCTTTGCAGAAATTCAACCATGAAGGCCTGATTCACATAGTCTCCTCTGAACACCTAATATTGAGATGTGTCTGTTACTCTGTGAATCATTTATTTGGGCTGCAATTTCTGAGGCTGGTAACTCTGGGTCTTCCATTCCTGTGGCGGTCCTCATGAGAGACAGTTTCATTATAGCTCTTAATGGTTTTTGCGACTGCACTTGAAGAAACTGTCAAAGTTCTTGAAATGTTCCGTATTGACTGACCTTCCTTCATGTCTTAAAGTAATGATGGACTGTCATTTCTCTTGGCTTATTTGAGCTATTCTTGGTCTTTTATCAAATAGGGCTATCTTCAGTATACCCCCTTCCTTGTCACAACACAACTGATTGGCTCAAACACATGAAGAAGGAAATAAATTCCACAAATTAACTTTTAAGAAGGCACACCTGTTACTTGAAATGCATTCCAGGTGACTACCTCATCAAGCTGGTTGAGAGAATGCCAAGAGTTTGCAAAGCTGTCCTACATGATTCCATATGTGTTATTTCATATGTTGACGTCTTCAATTTTATTCTACAATGTAGAAAATAGTACAAATAAAGAAAAACCCTTGAATGAGTAAGTATCCTAAAACTTTGATCAGTAGTGTACATATGGGATGAGTAATGCAAGATATATAAACATTATTAAAGTGGTATTATTAAAGTGACTTGTGATCCATTTATTAACTTCATTAGCACACTGGTTATTGTTCGGAATTTCAGATGACTGACGTGCCTGAAGTAAACTGCCTGTTACTCAGGCTCTGAAGCTAGGATATGCATATAATTGGTAGCATTGGATAGAATACACTCAGTTTCTAAAACTGTTAAAATAATGTCTGTGAGTATAACTGAACTGATATGGTAGGCAAAAACCTGTGGAAAATCCATCCAGAATTTTTTTTTTGAGTTCACAGGCCATTTCAATGCTAGCCTATGGGTAATAAAAATACCTAGATTGCAGTTCCTATGGCTTCCACTAGATGTCAACAGTCTTTAGAAAGGGTTTCAGGCTTGTTTTTTGAAAAATGTGAAAGTAGTTGTAGTTTTTCCAAGGTGCGCTCATTAGAAAAGTAGTCTTGTTGGCGCGTGAATGATGTTCTCCGTCTTAAATTTGATCATTTAGATATTAGAGTATAGTATCTTAGGATTTTTTTTTAAACATCGTTTGACTTGTTTGGACGAACTTTACCGGTAACTTTTTAGATTTGTTTGTATGCATGTTGAACGAGTGGATTACTGAGATCATTGGCGGCAACTAAACTGACTTTTTTGGATATTAAGAAGGACTTTATCAAACAAAACGACCATTCATCGTGTAGCTGGGACCCTTGGGATTGCAAACAGAGGAATATTTTCAAGGGTAAGTGATAAATTTAATCGCTATTTGTGATTTTGTGACGCCTGTGTCCTCAGATAATCGCATGGTATGCTTTCGCCATAAAGTATTTTTGAAATCTGACAACAAGAAGTTAATCTTTTAAATGATGTATGACACTTGTATTTTCATGAATGTTAAATATTAAGATTTTTGTATTTTGAATTTCGCGCTCTGCAATTTCACCGGATGTTGTCATAGGTTTCCCACTAGCGGTTCATGCACCCAAACAGGTTTTAAAGTGGCCAATGATTTCAAGTCTGTATGAAGGCAGAATCCTCTTTGTATTCGTTATTTGTGATGGCTGTTTAACAGTCTGATGGCCTTGAGATAGAAGCTGTTATTCAGTCTCTCGTCCCAGCTTTAATGCACCTGTACTGACCTCGCCTTCTGGACGCAGCCCGACAGGATGCTCTCGGGCTGCAGCACCGCCTGGTACGGCAACTGCACCGCACACAACCGCAAAGCTCTCCAGAGGGTGGTGCGGTTCGCACAACGCATCACCGGTGGCAAACTACCTGCCCTCCAGGACACCTACAGCACCCGATGTCACAGGAAGGCCAAAAAGATCATCAAGGACAACAGCCTTCCTGAGCCACTGCCTGTTCACCCCGCTACCATCCGGAAGGCGAAGTCAGTACAGGTGCTAATAGGCTAGCGTATCCATTTATGTAGCAAGCTAAAAACACAGAGCCTAATATTAGCGAGCTAGCTGCTTCGAGGATGTCATGTTTTTCAGTGGCTATACACAGCTAGAGATGCAGGTGTCACTTGGTTGGCTAGCAAGAACTTGAACAACTGTTATTGAGTTAGCATAACTCTAGCGTTCGCAAATTCACTCTGGCTATTTTCTATGATTTCAGAGCACTCTTGTCTGAGTGTGCCTGATGGTAGAATAACTGATTCATTTATGAATGTGCAACACCCACTGAATATGACCGGTGTCAGTAAATATATGTAAAAATAAACAGTTATAGTTAGTCACAAACACTCTAGGTAACATGTAAACAGCCTAGCTAACCAGCTCTTCTAGGGCAAGTTAAATGGTCAGACTGAGGTGTTCTCACATTTGTGTCTAGAAGTAGCTAGCTAGCAAGCTAGACTATTTTATCCAGTTAGCTTGGGTGTTTGGTTGCAGGCAAGATCAGATGGACGAGTAGGCTAATATTCCCCATAATTTATCAGTGCAATTTTGATGGCCAACTAGCTGAAAATGTTTGAGAGGGTTTGTCTAATGTTCCTTCATTAGATTTGATCTCATCTTGCTCTGCCTGGCATTAGTTGTTGATCTTGTTGATGTTGTCATGATAGGAGCTGCACCAAATGATTGATGTATTGTAATAATTGATTATGTTTATGTTGTATTAATAGAAGGGGAAATACCCTCCCCCACTGCATTTATAGGGTCCTGGACCATAGATTAGCAATATATGCATTATCAGTTTTAATACTGTTCCACAGTTCTTTTCTAGTCTCTGCCTGTTATTTTTTATTTTTTTAACCTTTATTTAACTAGGCAAGATCAGTTAAGAAGAAGAACAAGTTAAGAAGAACAAATTCTTATTTTCAATGACGGCCTAGGAACAGTGGGTTAACTGCCTGTTCAGGGGCAGAACGACAGATTTGGACCTTGTCAGCTCGGGGGTTTGAACTTGCAACCTTCCGGTTACTAGTCCAACGCTCTAACCACTAGGCTACCCTGCCGCCCCTTATAGAAACGGTCTGAGCAGATGTGTGGGTTATTGCCGTCAAAACAGGGTGTCTGTGAAAAAGTACCTCAAGGCTAAAAGAGATACATAGACACAGACCCTGCAGGGGAGTAAATAGATAAGAAACAAGTAAGACATACCACTGTAAGCCACATGGGAATGGAAAATTACTGCTGAGCCCTTAGAAAACACTGGACTACTGTTTCCTCCTGCAAGTTTGTATATGCATGGGCTTGGTCTCATGAGTAGAAGGTATTGACGTAGGCAGTTACATCACTAGGGGTTGACCATATTAAAGCAACTTTTAACTTTTTTATTTTGCAGAACTTACTCTGAAACATACAGTAATTGCATTAACAAAGGTTTGATTGATTTACTTAAAGAAGATATTGTCTGATTGCTGATTTCACCAATAAGCCAATGATTGACAAGGAACAAGGAACCTACCCCAACATAACTGAGGGACAGAGAGACTACCCTGTCATGGTTGTTTGATTGATAGGACTGTAAAGTTCCAAAATGTAAGAGGAATCCCATGGTATTGACATATTTGCAGAAATCCATTCAGGTGTATTTTGTGGCTTTTGGCAAAAGTGTTCTAATGATATAAAGTCATGCTGTTGCAACTGCCTGTAAACACACAGTCCAGTTCAAAGTGAATGATGGTAGGCCTGTGTGGCAAATGGCTTGTTTTCATTAAGGCCTCCTGCGGCTCTGGTTGGCTATGGTGCAACGGGTTGCGTCGACTCTGGTCCTGGACAAGACATCATTTTTTATTCTGTTTTATGTACTGCAGTGTCTATTAATTGTCCAAACAAACAGCTGCTTTCCCACTCTTTATATTGCTATAGAATTTTCACAATTGCCTTAGTATACATAATTCCCAAATATTCTAAGAATTTATGAAAATGTGAACATCACCATATTGAAGTACTAATATTCTTCCTGGGGGTATATGAACACATTTTGTTAAGATTTTATGTTGCTAAAATGCTGTCAGCTGTCAGGATATTTTGTTTGCCAACCTAGGCCTAGTCTTCTAAGAGTCCTTAAAAAGACAAGAACATAGAGAAAAATTATATAAATAAAAATGCATAATAGAAAGTAAGTTTATTTACATTGTTTTGTCATACCATTGAAAAAGCAGTTGAGTACCATAGGAACAGGTAGAGGTGGAAAATTATGTTTTGACAATAGGAGAGGAGTACTGATTTCTTATTATGACTTTGTTTCTGCAAGATAATGGGTGCTCAAATCCTCCATCTCTCCAATCTCTACAGGAGAAAAGTTGACATTGACATTACTGATTATTTATGAAAAAATTCAACAGAGAAGTTACCCAATTTAAAACACACATTCAAGCCATAGACACTCTTTGAATGTACAACACCCAATTATTCAACAAGGAGAGAGTTCACCTTTCAGACGTAAGTAAGTAATGAAGTCCAGAAAAGCTTGAACGTAGGCGTCATCCATGACAGACTCTAGAACATGCAATTTCAATGTAAAAAATCACAACAGTAACATCAAATAGTAGCCCATGTTTGTCGATGTGGTAATATTATTAAGTTAATCTAATAGGAAATATATTAAGCTTTAGGTTTACAAACACTTGGAAACGTGGGAGACTCACTGTATTCACTGTTTTGGAATGGTTTCACATCATCTTCCCAAACACTCCTTTTGCCCAGTAGGGGTCTATGTCTCACAGTCAGCGTTCGTTGTGCATCTGAGTAAGGAGAAGGACAGACATGGTCTGACCGGTTCAAACTGGTTTTCCTCTGCCCCGTTTCCATGGACCTGTTTGAACCTTCTCCTAGAAATATCCTGCACAACCATTAGCTCCACAGGAGAAGGGTTAGCCATCCCTTTATGAATATATTGTTTCTTTATTCAGTCACAAGATAACAAGACAAAAGGACATACACACATCCTCTTCAACATACACGGACATACATCACTCACATACAACACCCACAAAGCCTATCAACATATTCATTGATCTGCCATTATCCCACCCCACTATTGTTGGCCATCACTGATCTACAGCACAGTTTTCGTATTAAGCATTAGCATAGGTGGGTAAAAGGTTTCACCTGTGCTAATGCTTAATATGAAAACGATGCTGTTGGTCAGTGTATTATGTTCTAAGATGTACTTGGAGTACAGATGAGGGTAACTCACATGGCCCAAGGAGGTATCCTGCACTATTCAGTGTCCAACCTCTCTTTTCAAAACCCTAATAAAAAAATGAATTAACGCAATGATGGAATGTCAACAACATGCTGAATGTTGATTGGAGTTAAAATCTTTAAATGAATGAAATATCTTTAAGCAAACAAGTAACATCCGTAATCTACCTTAAATTATTTTAAATTGTGAAATTAAAGTTTTCACTCATGATCATGATGAATATATATTTTTATTTGAAACAAATGTAGGTGGCAAAATATCATTTAACTTTAGCAATAACTCCATAGATTTGCTCTTACCATTAATGAAATTCCACTGGATTCAGACAGTTGTCCAAAGAGGACAAGAAATGCACACAGAATGGTATTACGTCTTTGCATCTGTTGATAGAAAACACATCACATATTCTGTGTTTGTTAAGCAGGTCTCAATGTGACCATATCTTAATTCATTTAAATATGCGCAGACTACATAACATCTGACCAAATTATGCAAGATTTTACCTCTGAGTTTCCGAGATTAGTTTTAATACAATAATCCTGCACACAGGTATATGCTCCCTGGTCAAAAATTCCATTGTGGGAAAAATCATTGTTCTAATAAATAAAGTCACTTGGGAACATACATCAGGATATGCAGGTTCATTCTGTTTGTGAATTGTTAGCTCAACCCAGTACCTGCCAAATATACTTTGAATGCTTCGAATGTGACCTTAAGTGTTTAACAAAACAACCATTTTCAATGCCAAAATGTGTATTATTCATATGGTATTGGATATCAGCAACCTAAACATCTGAGCACATAAAAATTGTGTAAACTGTTGAGACATCCGTCAATAATTCACAGACATGGACATAATCAACAAACTGAATCCAACAGACAGAGGATAAAGACAGCTGACATCACATTTATATTAACCCTGGAATCATTTCAGCATGATAAATGATATATGTAATTGTGTCAACTTCGTCCAGATTTGTGTTTGAGAGTAGCAACCAAGAATTGGAGTTGGATATTGCTCATACCTACAAAATACAAAACAAAATGTTACATTTGTCCTAAATGGACAGAGATGAAACATTCATATCGCCTTACATTAAAATCCATCCAATTATATCAGAGAGTAAACAAATGTGCTTAGTCAAATGTTGTAACACTACTCATAATGACAAAGACATTGGACCACAAATGAATGCATGACAATTGAAGACAAAGTACAAAACTTCAGAATAACCCTGGAAATTACTAAAGCAATCCTCAGATAATCAGCACATGTATAAACAAATGTGCATCCAAAATAATAACATACCTTTTTTGTTGAAATGAATTTGGTCAGTTCTCAGAAGAAATGACAAATACAACCGACAGTGCTCCCTACTAGACTTATATGGTGATGATCAATAAGGTATGTCAACACTTCCCATGAGAGCGTCGGTCTCACTTCATTTTTGAGTGTGTGACCGATGCGTGTTCGTCTAATGTCCCCCTGAGTAATGCCTTTTTTCCATAATTAAACATTATTCATTGTAATTGGTGCTGCTGTTACTGAAACCGATAATGAGAGGACATGCGCAAAGTGATGAGGCAAAATGTACTCAAATAATATTTCAGAGAGATCTCACTTTTAGGTCACATGCAAATTCACTCAATAAAATGATCATGGCTACATCAATTTGGTGTCTCCGGTGCGTCTGCACAACCCATTGCGTCCTGTGCCAGCGCCCTGCATTTGCAGGGCGAAGATAACCATCCAGCCAGGACGGGTTGTGCAGGCTCTATGCTCGAGACCTCCAGTGCGCCTCCACGGCCCAGTGTATCCAGTGCCTGCGCCAAGAAACAAGCCTCCTGTATGTCTCCCCAGCCTGGTGAGTCCTGTGCCTGCTCCCAGAACCAAGCCTCCTGTATGTCTCCCCAGCCTGGTGAGCCCTGTGGCAGCTCCACGCACCAGGCTGCCCATACGTCTCCTCACTCTATTGATGATCCATGGCATGAAGCCTCCAGTAATGATCCATGGCAAGAAGCCTCCAGTAATGATCCATGGCACGAAGCCTCCAGTGATGATCCACGGCACGAAACCTCCAGTGATGATCCATGGCACAAAGCCTCCAGTGAGGAGTCATGGCATAAGGCTTCCAACGACGGCCTCCAGTCCGGAGCCTCCAGCGATGGCCTCCAGTCCGGAGCCTCCAGCAGTCTGGGGATACAGACAGCGATCACAGAGAGGGACAACAAAGGCATAGACTCGTAAATATGTAAATTGCTATTTTTTTCTAATGAGTGGTTGTTCATGTTCAAAGTATTAGCAATTTCTATGAGTGTAGTTATCAGCTCTGAGTTTTCCGCACTTGAGCTGTCTCCACCCCTTTCCTTTGTCTACGAAGCTATCATATTGGTTTCGTCCACTAGGGACTTTTTATTTGTATCATCTACGCAGACGACAACATTCTGTATAAATCTGTCCCTTCTTTGGATACTGTGTTAACAAACCTCCAGACGAGCTTCAACGCCATACAACTCTCCTTCCGTGGCCTCCAACTGCTCTTAAATGCTAGTCAAATGAAATGCATGCTCTTCAACCGATCGCTGCCCGCACCTTCCCACCCGACTAGCATTACTACTCTGGACGGCTCTGACTTAGAATATGTGGACAACTACAAATACCTGGGTGTCTGGCTAGACTGTAAACTCTCCTTCCAGACTCACCTTAAGCATCTCCAATCCAAAGTTAAATCTAGAATTGGCTTCCTATTATGCAACACAGCCTCCTTCACTCATGCTGCTAAACTTACCCTTATAAAACTGACTATCCTACCAATCCTTGACTTTGGCGATGTCATTTACAAATTAGCCTCCAACAATCTACTCAGCAAATTGGATGCAGTCTATTACAGTGCCATTTGTTTTGTTACCAAGCCCCATATACTACCCACCACTGTGACCTGTATGCTCTCATTGGCTGGTCCTCGCTTCATATTTGTCACCAAACCCACTGGCTCCAGGTCTTTGCTAGGTATAGCTCTGCCTTATCTCAGCTCACTGGTCACCATAGCAACACCCACTCGTAACACGTGCTCCAGCAGGTATATTTCACTGGTCATCCCCAAAACCAACATCTCCTTTGGCCGACCTTTCCTTCCAGTTCTCTGCTGCCAATAACTGGAACAAATTGCAAATATCCGTTGGAGACCTACATCTCCCTCACTAACTTTAAGCGTCAGCTGTTAGAGCAGCTTACCGATCGCTGCAGCTGTACACAGCCCATCTGTAAATAGCCCATCCAACTAACTACCTTCCTCATCCCCATATTTGTTTTTGTATTTCGGCTCTTTTGCACACCAGTATTTCTACTTGCACATCCTCATCTGCACATAAATTGCTAAATTGTAATTACTTCGCTACTATTGGTCTATTTATTGCCTTACCTCCTTACTTCATTTGCACAAACTGTATACAGATTTTCTATTGTGTTATTGACTGTACGTTTGTTTATCCCATGTGTAACTCTGTTGTTGTATTTGTCACACTGCTTTGCTATATCTTGGCCAGGTCGCAGTTGTAAATGAGAACATGTTCTCACCTGGCTTACTTGGTTAAATAAAGGTGAAATAAATAAACATTTAAAATAATAATCTGTGGGTCTGTTGGGATGGTATGCACAATGGGTCTAGGTTTTCTGGGATAATGGTGTTGATGTGAGCCATGACCAGCCTTTCAAAGCATTTCATGGCAACAGACGTGAGTGCTACGGGTTTGGTAGTCATTTAGGCAGGTTACCTTAGTGTTTTTGGGAACAGGGACTATGGTGGTCTGCTCGAAACATGTTGGTATTACAGAGTCAGGCAGGGAGAGGTTGAAAATATCAGGGAAGACACTTGCCAGTTGGTCAGCGCATGCTCGGAGTACACGTCCTGGTAATCCATCTGTGGATGTTGACCTGTTTAAAGATCTTACTCACATCGGCTGCAGAGAGCGTGAACACAAAGTTATCAAGAACAGCTGATGCTCTCATGCATGTTTCAGTGTTATTTGCCTCGAAGTGAGCATAGAAGTAATTTAGCTCATCTGGTATAGTGGTTCCTCCTTTAAAAGTTGCGAGGTAACACCGCAGGACTTAGAGGTACCCAGCGTCATGGCTTCATTGCTCCAGACCACCGCAAGGGGGAGTTAGAGCACTCATTATGTATTTGCTTCCGAAGGTTTTTATATGACCAATCATATTGAATGGTTCCAATGACAAATTTGACACGAGCCACCCGTTGCTGGTGACTTTTTCAGCAAAGATGGCTGACAAAACATTACAGTGGAAGCAAATGTAAGTAAATGTAACGTCATAACGAGTCAAGCAAAACATTTACAATTGAGAGGAATATGTTAGTTGATGTAGAGACAAATGATTGTGCATATTTTTGGGTCATAAAGTTAATTTACGAAAATCGCTATTTAGCAAGTTAGCTAACATTAGCCAGCTAGCTAGCTAGTGTTATGACATGAGCATGAAATTGTAATTGGTGTTGTTTCATGTTTTAGGGAATTCTGAGAAAACCAGCAAACCAGGCTGTCATCTTGTGAAACAGTGGATGTAAAGAATCTAGCAAGCTAAATCATTTACTGCAAATTGAAAAGTACAAATGCGTAAGCTTGCCTTGCTTATATTTTCTGTGCAATGCAGCTGAAGTAACATAGCTAACTAACTATTTACTTTCTTATTGTGTAGTGGAGGATACAAATAACTGTATGCCTATGGATGTGTAGCTAGCTACAGTATGTAGCCGATCTGTGTATGGACCCTAAATGTTAGGTTCTGAACTAATATTCATACCAATCTATGAACCTCAGCTATCATAGTTGTTGTATCGACCTCAAGTTTGAATGGCAATAATGAATCCTGTGGATTGAGTAGAAAATAATAACTTTATTGTGCCAAGTCCTATACACATGTAGTTATCACCCACATTGTAGCCTGTACATTGAATATATTCACTGATCATGTACTCTTCCTTGGCAAATAAAGGTGCTGTTCCATTATTTGAATGATGCTGTGTCTGCATGTATGTATTACAATTATACACTTCAACAGTGTTTACCACTCCTGCTCCTGGGACATCAACGATTACACATTGTAACTATGCAATAGACAAGAAACATGATTTAAGTAAAGGCTGATTTGTAATTCATATTTACAGACAAAATACAGTACACTACACTTCCTATGCATATCTAACTCCCTTCATCTGCATTAATCTGAGGACACAGGATAGGTGTATTTTTTCAATGAGATACTTCATTTCAACCAGTGGAGAATGTGAAATGCTTTATTGAAAGTTCATTATCCAGGTGTTATAAATACATAATACATGCATTATCCATATTATAATTGTAATATTATTTATTATTTTATTTTTTTATTTCACCTTTATTTAACCAGGTAGGCTAGTTGAGAACAAGTTCTCATTTGCAACTGCGACCTGGCCAGGATAAAGCATAGCAGTGTGAACAGACAACACAGAGTTACACATGGAATAAACAATTAACAAGTCAATAACACAGCAGAGAAAAAAAGGGGAGTCTATATACATTGTGTGCAAAAGGCATGAGGAGGTAGGCGAATAATTACAATTTTGCAGATTAACACTGGAGTGATAAATTATCAGATGGTCATGTACAGGTAGAGATATTGGTGTGCAAAAGAGCAGAAAAGTAAATAAATAAAAACAGTATGGGGATGAGGTAGGTAAAAATGGGTGGGCTATTTACCGATAGACTATGTACAGCTGCAGCGATCGGTTAGCTGCTCAGATAGCAGATGTTTGAAGTTGGTGAGGGAGATAAAAGTCTCCAACTTCAGCGATTTTTGCAATTCGTTCCAGTCACAGGCAGCAGAGAACTGGAAGGAAAGGCGGCCAAATGAGGTGTTGGTTTTAGGGATGATCAGTGAGATACACCTGCTGGAGCGGGTGCTACGGATGGGTGTTGCCATCGTGACCAGTGAACTGAGATAAGGCGGAGCTATACCTAGCATGGACTTGTAGATGACCTGGAGCCAGTGGGTCTGGCGACGAATATGTAGCGAGGGCCAGCCGACTAGAGCATACAAGTCGCAGTGGTGGGTGGTATAAGGTGCTTTAGTGACAAAACGGATGGCACTGTGATAAACTGCATCCAGTTTGCTGAGTAGAGTGTTAGAAGCAATTTTGTAGATGACATCGCCAAAGTCGAGGATCGGTAGGATAGTCAGTTTTACTCGGGTAAGTTTGGCAGCGTGAGTGAAGGAGGCTTTGTTGCAGAATAGAAAGCCGACTCTTGATTTGATTTTCGATTGGAGATGTTTGATATGAGTCTGGAAGGAGAGTTTACAGTCTAGCCAGACACCTAGGTACTTATAGATGTCCACATATTCAAGGTCGGAACCATCCAGGGTGGTGATGCTGGTCAGGCGTGCGGGTGCAGGCAGCGAACGGTTGAAAAGCATGCATTTGGTTTTACTAGCGTTTAAGAGCAGTTGGAGGCCACGGAAGGAGTGTTGTATGGCATTGAAGCTCGTTTGGAGGTTAGATAGCACAGTGTCCAAGGACGGGCCGGAAGTATATAGAATGGTGTCGTCTGCGTAGAGGTGGATTAGGGAATCGCCCGCAGCAAGAGCAACATCATTGATATATACAGAGAAAAGAGTCGGCCCGAGGATTGAACCCTGTGGCACCCCCATAGAGACTGCCAGAGGACCGGACAGCATGCCCTCCGATTTGACACACTGAACTCTGTCTGCAAAGTAATTGGTGAACCAGGCAAGGCAGTCATCCGAAAAACCGAGGCTACTGAGTCTGCCGATAAGAATATAGTGATTGACAGAGTCGAAAGCCTTGGCAAGGTCGATGAAGACGGCTGCACAGTACTGTCTTTTATCGATGGCGGTTATGATATCGTTTAGTACATTGAGCGTGGCTGAGGTGCACCCGTGACCGGCTCGGAAACCAGATTGCACAGCGGAGAAGGTACGGTGGGATTCGAGATGGTCAGTGACCTGTTTGTTGACTTGGCTTTCGAAGACCTTAGATAGGCAGGGCAGGATGGATATAGGTCTGTAACAGTTTGGGTCCAGGGTGTCTCCCCCTTTGAAGAGGGGGATGACTGCGGCAGCTTTCAATCCTTGGGGATCTCAGACGATATGAGAGAGAGGTTGAACAGGCTGGTAATAGGGGTTGCGACAATGGCGGCGGATAGTTTCAGAAATAGAGGGTCCAGATTGTCAAGCCCAGCTGATTTGTACGGGTCCAGGTTTTGCAGCTCTTTCAGAACATCTGCTATCTGGATTTGGGTAAAGGAGAACCTGGAGAGGCTTGGGCGAGTAGCTGCGGGGGGGCGGAGCTGTTGGCCGAGGTTGGAGTAGCCAGGCGGAAGGCATGGCCAGCCGTTGAGAAATGCTTGTTGAAGTTTTCGATAATCATGGGTTTATCGGTGGTGACCGTGTTACCTAGCCTCAGTGCAGTGGGCAGCTGGGAGGAGGTGCTCTTGTTCTCCATGGACTTCACAGTGTCCCAGAACTTTTTGGAGTTGGAGCTACAGGATGCAAACTTCTGCCTGAAGAAGCTGGCCTTAGCTTTCCTGACTGACTGCGTGTATTGGTTCCTGACTTCCCTGAACAGTTGCATATCGCGGGGACTATTCGATGCTATTGCTGTCCGCCACAGGATGTTTTTGTGCTGGTCGAGGGCAGTCAGGTCTGGAGTGAACCAAGGGCTATATCTGTTCTTAGTTCTGTATTTTTTAATGGAGCATGCTTATCTAAAATGGTGAGGAAGTTACTTTTAAAGAATGACCAGGCATCCTCAACTGACGGGATGAGGTCAATGTCCTTCCAGGATACCCGGGCCAGGTCGATTAGAAATGCCTGCTCACAGAAGTGTTTTAGGGAGCGTTTGACAGTGATGAGGGGTGGTCGTTTGACTGCGGCTCCGTAGCGGATACAGGCAATGAGGCAGTGATCGCTGAGATCCTGGTTGAAGACAGCGGAGGTGTATTTGGAGGGCCAGTTGGTCAGGATGACGTCTATGAGGGTGCCCTTGTTTACAGATTTAGGGTTGTACCTGGTGGGTTCCTTGATGATTTGTGTGAGATTGTAAATACAAGCTCAATTTGTACTTCAATGCACATATGGTGTGCATTATAAAAAAAGAACAAAGAGGAGGTGGGGAGAGAGGTGTAGAAGACAAAATGAAAGAGGTAAAACAGAGGAGCAGGGAAGACAGCATATGATTAATGAATTACAGTGCTACCCTAATATTCTCTCAGTTCATCACAATTACATAGTGTCTCTAGCAGTGTCTCCTAACCAGCCTTGGGCTCCCAGTCAGTCCGAAGGTTATCATAAGAGTGGGTGAGGTGGCGATGACGGGACTGGCTTCCACTTTCACATCAAAACATACCTGCAGAAGAGAGACGGATGGATAGAGAGAGAGCATGATTAAGCCATAATCATCAGGAGGTGAAATGCAAAACTGACCTTGGATCATTAACTCTGGGATTACTAGATCTCAATCTTTTATTTATTTTACCTTTATTTCACCAGGTAGGCTAGTTGAGAACAAGTTCTCATTTGCAACTGCGACCTGGCCAAGATAAAGCGTAGCAATTCGACACATACATCAACACAGAGTTACACATGGAATTAACAAAACATACAGTCAATAATACAGTAGAACAAAAGAAAACAAAAAGTCTATATACAGTGAGTGCAAATGAGGTAAGTTAAGGAAATAAATAGGCCATGGTGGCGAAGTAATTACAATATAGCAACTAAAACACTGGAATGGTAGATCGGCAGAAGATGAATGTGCAGGTAGAGATACTGGGGTGCAAAGGAGCAAAATAAATAAATAAATAAATACCAGTATGGGGATGAGGTAGGTAGGTAGAAGGGCTGTTTACAGATAGGCTAAGAACAGGTGCAGTGATCTGTAAACTGCTCTGACAGCTGGTGCTTAAAGCTAGTGAGGGAGATGTGAGTCTCCAGCTTCAGAGATTTTTGCAATTCGTTCCAGTCATGGGCAGCAGAGAACTGGAACGAATGACGACCAAAGGAGGAATTGGCTTTGGGGGTGACCAGTGAGATATACCTGCTGGAGCGCGTGCTACGAGTGGGGGCTGCTATGGTGACCAGTGAGCTGAGATAAGGCGGGGCTTTACCTAGCAGAGACTTGTAGATAACCTGTAGCCAGTGGGTTTGGTGACGAGTATGAAGCGAGGGCCAACCAACAAGAGCGTACAGGTCGCAATGGTGGGCAGTGTGTGGGGCTTTGGTGACAAAACAGATGGCACTGTGATAGACTGCATCCAATTTGTTGAGTAGAGTGTTGGAGGCTATTTTATAGATGACATCACCGAAGTCGAGGATCGGTAGGATGGTCAGTTTTACGAGGGTATGTTTGGCAGCATGAGTGAAGGATGCTTTGTTGCGATATAAGAAGCCGATTCTAGATTTAATTTTGGATTGGGGATGCTTAATGTGAGTCTGGAAGGAGAGTTTACAGTCTAACCAGACACCCAGGTATTTGTAGTTGTCCACATATTCTAAGTCAGAGCCGTCCAGAGTAGTGATGCTGGACGGGCGAGCAGGAGCGGGCAGCGATCGATTGAAAAGCATGCATTTAGTTTTACTTGCGTTTAAGAGCAGTTGGAGGCCACGGAAGGAGAGTTGTATGGCATTGAAGCTCGTCTGGAGGTTAGTTAACACAGTGTCCAAGGAGGGGCCAGAAGTATACAGAATGGTGTCGTCTGCGTAGAGGTGGATCAGAGAATCACCAGCAGCAAGAGCAACATCATTGATGTATACAGAAAAGAGAGTCGGCCCGAGAATTGAACCCTGTGGCACACTCATAGAGACTGTCAGAGGTCCAGACAACAGGCCGATTTGACACACTGAACTCTATCACAGAAGTAGTTGGTGAACCAGACGAGGCAATCATTTGAGAAACCAAGGCTGTCGAGTCTGCCAATAAGAATGTTGTGATTGATAGAGTCGAAAGCCTTGGCCAGGTTGATGAATATGGCTGCGCAGTAATGTCTCTTATTGATGGCGGTTATGATGTCATTTAGAATCTTGAGCGTGGCTGAGGTGCACCCATGACCAGCTCTGAAACCAGATTGCATACCGGAGAAGGTATGGTGGGATTCGAAATTGTCAGTAATCTGTTTGTTAACTTGGCTTTCGAAGACCTTAGAAAGACAGGGTAGGATAGATATAGGTCTGTAGCAGTTTGGGTCTAGAGTGTCACCCCCTTTGAAGAGGGGGATGACCGCGGCAGCTTTCCAATCTTTGGGAATCTCAGACGATACGAAAGAGAGGTTGAACAGGCTAGTAATAGGGGTTGCAACAATTTCGGCAGATAATTTTAGAAAGAGAGGGTCCAGACCTAGCCCGGCTGATTTGTAGGGGTCCATATTTTGCAGCTCTTTCAGAACATCGGCTATCTGGATTTGGGTAAAGTAGAAATGGTGGGGGCTTTGGCGGGTTGCTGTGGAGGGTGCCGGGCAGTTGATAGGGGTAGCCAGGTGGAAAGCATGGCCTGCCGTAGAGAAATGCTTATTGAAATTCTCAATTATAGTGGATTTATCTGTATTTTAATGTAAAGCATCTCTTCAATAATACTTCCTGTTGACCGGACCAAGTGACCTCTCACCTATGATCATGCTGTGGCCTCTGTGTCAGCCAGTTCAGATGCAGGAGGGGTTCACCAACACAGCTGATATAACCTAGAGGATTTAGGGAGAAGGGGGAGAGGGAGGAAGTGAAGGAGATAGACTGTTATTGAGAAAATAAGGTAGTTAAGAGACTGTGTTCAACAGGAATCTGTGTGTGTGTAGTCTCACCTGGTGTCCACGCTCCAGAGTACTTTATGCTGAAAAACAGACATTTGAGGACAAACAGAAGATAATGTCATTAAGAGACTTTTACACTACCAGATCATTGTGAATTACTAAAGTATAATTCCCTTATAACAAATCATGATAACATTAGATAGATACATGTGCATGTGAAAATAGCAGGATAATATCAAAGATAGCATCACAAATGAATACATAAATACCACTTGAAGCTTGATGATGACTTGAACATTTGAATCAGCTGTGTAGTGCTAAGGCAAAAACAAAAATGTGCCCCTCTTTGAGTCCCCAGGACCAGGACTGAGAGCCGCTGTTCTTCATTGGGACCTCTTCATAGGTAGACAGGCTTTCATAGCTCTCTTTATCTGAGGGCAGGAAACCTCACAAGAAACAGACTTCATTATAATCAAATTACACCGCACTGAATATTATGTTCTCTGTCCTCACTTCTAAGGACTGGAACTGCACAAAGTACCTGCTCTATCCAGAACAGCCTACTCTCTTTGACAGTTGGGCCTGCTATCCTTTCACCCTCCTCCATGGCTGTTAGCTAGCTACCTACACATGTATTTTACAGTGTTAAATATATCAAGATAGCTAGCTAATATGAAGTTAGGTAGCTGGTCAAATGTAATTAACTTAGCTAGCTATCTATACCATATGTAAACTAGCTAGCTACGTTAGCAACTCATTTTAGTAAAAATGCACTGTAGCTAGTTACTGTAGCAAATAATACATCATTTCTTTCACATTTTCAAAATGTATTTACTTACTTGAATAGGTTCTCCCAGACATGTGGATGATTGGAAACAGGGCAGCAAAGTTTGGTTGTCACCAGAGTGGTTTAGAGCATATTACTATTTGCCTGTGAATAAACATACAAACTTGCTTTGCTAAATTCTTGATGCACAACCGAAGGTGCTGCCATATCCTGCCAGCATGCCCACCAGCGAGCCACTCGGACGGAGAATGACGCGTGGAAGAGGGCGAGGAACGAGATGGGAGTAACAATCCAGGCTGTTTTAACAAGTGGAAAGAGGAAAAGTATTATTATTATTAACCCCACACATGAATTATATAAAAGCCCCTTAGAAATTTCGACAGCTGGAGGCATTTTGTTTTTCCACAAGCGTACTGTAGCAGGCTGTGAATTCTGCAAACAACGTTTATAGGATGGGCTATTAGCTGAACAATAGACTATTCAAAGAATTGTCTAATAGCTAGGTGTGAAAAACCCCCACCCCAACTTGCAATACATTTTTTTGTACCGTTCCAAGGCACTGCATCTCAGTGCAAGAGGCATTACTACCTTCCCTGGATCGAATACAGGCTGTATCACATCCGACCGTGATTTGGAGTGCCATAGGGTGGGGCACAATTGGCCCAGCATCATCCGGGTTCAGCCGTCATTGTAAATAAGAATTAGTTCTTACCTGACTTGCCTTAAAGGTTCAATTTAAAAAACAACTGGCGGCAACCGCAGCTTAATCAATAGGAAGTGAACAAAATATAGCTAACTTGTTATGCAACAGATGGAGAAAACCTACACCAGTCAAGCAATTAATTTCAACAATAATATTAATTTTAATTTGACTTTACAAACAACAAGAGGACAAAAGGAAGAGGAGTCTATTTCTTCAGAGCCTAGACCTATATAAAATAACTTAACTGGCGGATGCAGGTTTGATACCCATGCCGGCCTCCACCGGGAGACCCATGAGGCGGCTTTTGGTTTTCATTTAGAATCCTCTATATGTAATTATTGGTGTAGAGTCACATATTTTCTGATATACTGTAGACCTACCATAGGCGACATGAGTCTCACTAGTGTTGCTTATGTGCTGTTAAAAGTGGTGTAGGTCTTATTTATTTAGCATGTTGAAGTTAGAAGCAATAGTGTTATAATCTCCACCCGGCACAGCCAGGAGAGGACTGGTCACCTCTCAGAGCCTGGCTCCTCTCTAGGTTTCTTCCTAGGTTCCAACCATTCTAGGGAGTTTTTCCGAGCCACCGTGCTTCTACATCTGCATTGCTTGCTGTTTGGGGTTTTAGGCTGGATTTCTGTACAGCACTTTGTGACATCGGCTGATGTAAAAAGGGCTTTATAAATACATTTGATTGATTGGTTGAATAGGATTTGAAGCAAACGCCTACAACTATTTTAGCGCCATTTCGCGCTGCTCTGAGACAAGCATGGGCATGGGGACTGGTCTTGATAAATCAATGACATTTTAATTTTCCCTTACTCTCCGTTTGAGTATTGGTTAGACTAGAATAAAAAAAATGAGGATGTAGAAATGTTATGCTCTTAGTGTAACCTTTATTTAACTAGGCAAGCCAGTTAAGAACAAATTCTTATTTAAAAGGACAGCCTCCTCCTTCCTCCCCATCGGGGAATTGAACCCCGGTCTCATGCGTGCTCTGCCTCTTTAGCTAAATATTTTCCATTCCAACCTAACAGGGTTTTTCTTTTTCTTGGAATAGAAACACGATAACATTAAGCAAGTTAATTAAGCAAGTACCAGTCAAAAGTTTGGACACACCTACTCATTCCAGGATTTTTCTTTATTTTGACTATTTTCTACATTGTAGAATAATAGTGAAGACATCACAACTATGAAATAACACATATGGAACCAGTTAAAAACAAATTCTTATTTACAAAGACAGCCTACTCCTTCCTCCCCGTCGGGGAATTGAACCACTGTTTTCCACATGCCCGCATTCTCTGGAAACAACCATTATTGAAAGTACTTGAGGTCACCGAGAAAGTCTGGACATGGCCTGCTCTCCCTTATGTAAGGAATTAGGCACTTTCCCATTTTTACAACAGTATGTATTGTAGGCTATGTTTACTTGTCAGACTGCACAGTAGCCTAATAAAAAAATGCAGGTGGCTTATATCTTCAAAATGCTTTAAATACTTTATTATCCAAATGTAAAAGCATATACTTTACAGTACTGTAATTCTTCATCAGCATTTTTATGCTTTCTTTAATAAAATAATTATAAATATAGTCTTTCAAAATGCAGATGTTGATTTAGTTATGGATCCATAATGAATTACTATGGGAATAAATATCACTGAATTACAGAAATATTGGAACAATATTTCAATGTCACGTTGTACAGCGTCATTATGGCTATTAGCATAATTCTTTTGAAAGGTCTATTTCAGCATCAGTTTGCGCTGCTCTGAGACAAGCATGTGGAAACGAAAATGTTCAATTTTATTCCATGATATTCTTAAGATATATGTGTTGACTGAATATAAGCAAGTGATGTCTGCTAAATAATCATGTTAGGTTTCTCCAGAAAAAAAAGATTATAAATAAAAAACTGGCTTTATTTACAAATTAGTGAGAATGTCTCACCCCATGTTCAAGAATTGCCTTTTTCTCACTCACTCTAGGCTAAATGAAAACGAAATCTCCAAAATATGTTACTTTTTAAACAAAGTGATCATTATTATTATTAATTCATTTAGAATTAAATAAAAGCCCCTTAGATATTCTCAGATATTCTCACAGATCCTAACAGAAAATCCCCCTTTGATAGTCATTTAAAATCCTGCACTCCTCTAAATGTAATTATTGACGGAGAGTCACCTCATTGAAAATAATATTTTTAGATATACTGTAGGCCTACCATAGGCGAAATTAGTATTGGTTACACTACATTTAGGGTGTGGAAGTGTTATGCCCCTTAGATATTAATTTAGAATCCTCCAATCCTCTTATGCTTTAGCCTACTCCCGAACGTCATGTTGTACAGCACAATATTTTCCATTCAATCCTAACGGAAATCCTGAGGGTTTCTTTTTTCTTTTTTCTCGGGAATAGAAACACCATAATATTAATCAAATTAAGCCAAATTTCTTAAAATCAATCCCATGTACTATGCTATTACAAAAAAAGGTTTTAAATGATCTTGTAATGCTAATTTGGGAGACTATCAAATGCTTCTCAAAGATGCCCTATAGTGGTCAAACTAACACTAACTTGTATTAACGTAAAAAATGGTTGACAATTAAATAACGTGCCACAGAATGCAGGGTGTGCTGCAGTATGACGTTAGCTCAGTGCGGATTTTGGCTATAATCCATGGCTTCTGGTTGGGGTATGTACGTACGGTCACTGTGGGAATGACGTAATCGATTAACTTATTGATGAAGCCAGTGACTGATGTGGTGTACTCCTCAATACCATAGGAAGAATCACGGAACATAATCCAGTCTGTGCTAGCAAAACAGTCCTGTAGCTTAGCATCTGCACCATCTGGCCACTTCCATATTGAGCGAGTCACTGGTACTTCCTGCTTTCGGTTTTGCTTGTAAGCAGGAATCAGGAGGACAGAGTTATGGTCAAATTTGCCAAATGGAGAGTGAGGGAGAGCTTTGTACATGTCTCTGTGTGTGCAGTAAAGGTGGTCTAGAGTTTTTTCCCTCTGGTTGCAAATGTAGCATGCTGGTAATGAGGTAAATTGGATTTCAGTTTCCCTGCAATAAAGTCCCCGCCTCTGGATGAGCATTTATTTTGTTTGATTATGGCCTTTTACAGCTCGTTGAGTGCAGTCTTAGTGCCAGCGTTGGTTTGTGGTGGTAAATAGACAGCTACGGAAAATATAGATAAACTCTTTTGGTAAATAGTGTGGTCTACAGCTTATCATGAGATACTCTGCCTCAGGCGAGCAAAACCTTGAGACTTCCTTAATATTAGATGTTGTGCACCAGCTGTTGTTTACATTAGACACAGACCGCCACTCCGTGTCTTAGCGGAGGCAGCTGTTCTATCTTGCCGATGAACGAAAAACCCAGCCAGCTGTATGTTGTCCATGTCATTGTTCAGCCACGACTCTGTCAAACATGAGGTATTACAGCTTTTAATGTCCCGTTGGTAGGTTAGTCTTGATCGGAGCTCATCCATTTCATTATACAATGATTGCACGTTGGCTAATATGACTGATGGTAGAGGCGGATTACCCACTTGCCGTCGGATCCTTACAAGGCACCCCAACCTATTTCCCCGATATCTCCGTCTCTTCTTCAAGTGAATGACGGGGATTTGGGCCTTGTCCGGTGTCTGAAGTAAATCCTTCACGTAGAGTCATGCCCTGATGAATTGAGGCTGTTCTGAGGGCAAAAGGGTGGTGTTCAACTCAATACTAGGAAGGTGTTCATAATGTTTTGTACACAAAATGTGTGTGGGAATTTCCACATGGAGTGGATAAACATAGGGCACTGACAACTGTCAGTGTAGCTAGCTAGCAAGCTAACCTTATCTATCTAACTATCTTGCTAACCTTATCTAGCTAGCTAATGTTTTCTGTTTTTTACAACAACAAATAAGTATTACACCAAATTCAAAAGATTTGCCAGCTGGCTCTATGGCTGGTTCTGGAGTTGGATTTGTCATAAGCATTGATTTTCGGGAAAACTTTGCCACATATGGAAACCACTGGTCTCCAACGTTTTGGCATATTTAATAACTTGCAGCTGCGCATCCACCATGAAAAAAGTTAGAAAGAATCAATTGAAGCTCAGGTAATATGGATAAGTACTGAAAGATAGCTGATATGCATTTTTCTACATTGTAATGGACACAGTGTAACCTTTGGTAGGTAGGCTGATGGCAGACTTCGGCTGCAGCACAGCAAAGCCAAGTCAGCCCATGCTCATGGTTCTCACAGGCGAAGTGAAATGATAAGCTACATTGACTTTGCTCATGATCACGCATGCCTCAAATTATAAGTTGTTTGATGTTTCTTTTGTGGGTGCCTTTTCATTATCTGGATAGACACTTGTGGTTTCACTTTACACCAATCAAACCAGTGACGCATGTAGTGAAGCAAAAGTTTAATGGACAAAAATATTAATCTTGGTGGCGACGGGGGGGGGGGCGTGTTTGCAAAATGCTATCATATCACGCAATTATACCATTTACAAAATGGTCATTTTAGTACAGACTAGCTCAAAAATAAGTGAAAATTTAGAAATGATCCCCTAATTTAATTTGCTCCATGTCTCAGGCGGCGAAGTATACTGAGGCTGTTTGGCTCATCGCAGCTGCGAAAAGGAATAACTTTGCCGATGTTTCTGATTAATAAACAATGCTGGTGGGTGGTACAATTCTAATAAAACCCAGCTCTTTTTTATTTACCTTTATTTAACCAGGCAAATCAGTTAAGAACAAATTCTTATTTACAATGATGGCCTAGTAGGTTAACTGCCTGTTTAGAGCGTTGGACTAGTAACCGGAAGGTTTCAAGTTCAAACCCCCGAGCTAAATGTTTATTTCGAGATATCAACAATTGCTTCAGTAAGTGTGAAGAATGCATCTCAGAACAAGCACACAAAATGTGATGAATGTACAAGCTTCTGAAGCCAAGATATGATACATCAATATTCATCACATCCACATCCGTTGTTATGGAGATCATAACGCTGATAAAGGAATAATAATGATATACCATATCTATCTTTGTTTTACGGGGATCATTTCAAGATGATCTGATGTAAGATGCATGATCTACAATAGCTTTTACAACAAAAACATTAGGGATTTTACAATGCCTATTAGGGATTTTACAACTATCTTTACAATACTGTAGAACACTCAAACAAAGCTCAAGACACACTCAGAAATGAGGGTTCCCAAAGGGTCCCTTCTTTTGTTTCGAGCAGCTCTTTTGGGTTTCATGCAGAACCCTCTTTGTAAAGAGTTCTACATGGAACTCAAAAGAGTTATTAAAAGGGTTTTCCTATGGGGACAGCCGAAGAACCCTATTAGGTTCTGGATAGCACCGTTTTTCTAAGAGTGCACTTCAATTTGGTCTATATTGCTTCATTAATACCTCATCTTCATAACTAACACTGGGGACAGTGGTGTAAAGTACTTAAGTAAATTGTTTTTTGGGGTATCTGTACTTTACTTTACTATTTATATTTTTCACAACTTTTACTTCACTACATTCCTAAAGAAAATAATTTACTTTTTACTCTTTACATATAAAAAATAGCATAGGCATTGCTATTTATATATATTTTATATATACAGTGCCTTGCGAAAGTATTCGGCCCCCTTGAACTTTGCGACCTTTTGCCACATTTCAGGCTTCAAACATAAATATATAAAACTGTATTTTTTGTGAAGAATCAACAACAAGTGGGACACAATCATGAAGTGGAACGACATTTATTGGATATTTCAAACTTTGTTAACAAATCAAAAACCTAAAAAATGGGCGTGCAAAATTATTCAGCCCCTTTACTTTCAGTGCAGCAAACTCTCTCCAGAAGTTCAGTGAGGATCTCTGAATGATCCAATGTTGACCTAAATGACTAATGATGATGACCTGTGTGTAATCAAGTTTCCGTATAAATGCACCTGCACTGTGATAGTCTCAGAGGTCCGTTAAAAGCACAGAGAGCATCATGAAGAACAAGGAACACACCAGGCAGGTCCGAGATACTGTTGTGAAGAAGTTTAAAGCCGGATTTGGATACAAAAAGATTTCCCAAGCTTTAAACATCCCAAGGAGCACTGTGCAAGCGATAATATTGAAATGGAAGGAGTATCAGACCACTGCAAATCTACCAAGACCTGGCCGTCCCTCTAAACTTTCAGCTCATACAAAGAGAAGACTGATCAGAGATGCAGCCAAGAGGCCCATGATCACTCTGGATGAACTGCAGAGATCTACAGCTGAGGTGGGAGACTCTGTCCATAGGACAACAATCAGTCGTATATTGCACAAATCTGGCCTTTATGGAAGAGTGGCAAGAAGAAAGCCATTTCTTAAAGATATCCATAAAAAGTGTTGTTTAAAGTTTGCCACAAGCCACCTGGGAGACATACCAAACATGTGGAAGAAGGTGCTCTGGTCAGATGAAACCAAAATTGAACTTTTTGGCAACAATGCAAAACGTTATGTTTGGCATAAAAGCAACACAGCTCATCACCCTGAACACACCATCCCCACTGTCAAACATGGTGGTGGCAGCATCATGATTTGGGCCTGCTTTTCTTCAGCAGGGACAGGGAAGATGGTTAAAATTGATGGGAAGATGGATGGAGCCAAATACAGGACCATTCTGGAACAAAACCTGATGGAGTCTGCAAAAGACCTGAGACTGGGACGGAGATTTGTCTTCCAACAAGACAATGATCCAAAACATAAAGCAAAATCTACAATGGAATGGTTCAAAAATAAACATATCCAGGTGTTAGAATGGCCAAGTCAAAGTCCAGACCTGAATCCAATCGAGAATCTGTGGAAAGAACTGAAAACTGCTGTTCACAAATGCTCTCCATCCAACCTCACTGAGCTCGAGCTGTTTTGCAAGGAGGAAATGGAAAAAATTTCAGACTCTCGATGTGCAAAACTGATAGAGACATACCCCAAGCGACTTACAGCTGTAATCGCAGCAAAAGGTGGCGCTACAAAGTATTAACTTAAGGGGGCTGAATAATTTTGCATGCCCAATTTTTCAGTTTTTGATTTGTTAAAAAAGTTTGAAATATCCAATAAATGTCGTTCCACTTCATGATTGTGTCCCACTTGTTGTTGATTCTTCACAAAAAAATACAGTTTTATATCTTTATGTTTGAAGCCTGAAATGTGGCAAAAGGTCGCAAAGTTCAAGGGGGCCGAATACTTTCGCAAGGCACTGTATATATATATATGTATGTATATATGTATATATAAATATATATATATAAAACAGCGCCATCTGGTTTGCTTAATTAAAGGAATTTGAAATGATTTGTACTTTTACTTCTGATACTTATATTTTTGCAATTACATTTACTTTTGATACTTCAGTATATTTAAAACCAAATACTTTTTTTAGACTTTTACTCAAGTAGTATTTTACTGGGTGAATTTCACTTTTACTTGAGTGCTTTTCTACTAAGGTTTCTTTACTTTTACTCAAGTATGACAACTGGGTACTTTTTCCACCGCTGAGTGGTAAGTATAAAAACCAGCTCAGTGAGCCCTTTCTAAAAGCCATGAAATATGAATGACTCAAAGGCCTTTTTTGAGAAATGGCCACAATTCATGCAATTTCTTATATGATATTTTCAAATAAAGCCTGAACTCCAGCGTATAGGCCTTAAGGATCATTATGAATGTGGTTACATTTAGAAGTGACTAACTTTGTTTTTGACATGCTCAGGTTGACCTTCCCAAGGAATCGCCTTTCTATAAAATGTAATTGCTGACTATCATGTGTAGGCTACACATGATCCCTCGATGTAGTTACGGTAGAGTTACCGTTCAGTTACGGTAGAGTAGACAATCTAACGTTCACAAATCTCAAAACTAGCTGTGTGGCACTATCAGAGGCACAAAATGTAAACTTGCTACACCATGTCCAATTTATTTACTGGTATTATATGTTAAATAAAATGTCCGATTTGAACATGAATATAGGGATAACCGGGGGCCATATCCACAAATCATCACAGAGGATCCTCAAAATGGTGCCAACTGAGAGGGCTACCTCACTTCTAGTCCTTAGGAAACTTTGCAGTATATGTTTTTGAAATGTATTATTTCTTACATTGTTAGCCCAGAAAAGATTAAGTGTTATTACAGTGGGGCAGAAAAGTATTTAGTCAGCCACCAATTGTGCAAGTTCTCCCACATAAAAAGATGAGAGAGGCCTGTAATTTTCATCATAGGTACACCTCAACTATGACAGACAAAATGAGAAAAAAAATCCAGAAAATCACATTGTAGGATTTTTAATGAATTTATTTGCAAATTATGGTGGAAAATAAGTATGAGATCTTGCGTGGAGCCCCAGATCGAGGGAGATTATCAGTGGTCTTGTTTGTCTTCCATTTCCTAATAATTGCTCCCACAGTTGATTTCTTCAAACCAAGCTGCTTACCTATTGCAGATTCAGTCTTCCCAGCCTGGTGCAGGTCTACAATTTTGTTTCTGGTGTCCTTTGACAGCTCTTTGGTCTTGGCCATAGTGGAGTTTGGAGTGTGACTGTTTGAGGTTGTGGACAGGTGTCTTTTATACTGATAACAAGTTCAAACAGGTGCCATTAATACAGGCAACGAGTGGAGGACAGAGGAGCCTCTTAAAGAAGAAGTTACAGGTCTGTGAGAGCCAGAAATCTTGCATAGTATAATTGTAACAACATACATACATGAACTCCTTTTGTTCACCTGACCTAGAATTCCTCACAATCAAATGCCGACCGTATTATCTCCCAAGAGAATTGGCCTTGGTTATTGTCACAGCCATGTATATCCACCCTCAAGTCAATTCCACAACAGCCCTCAAGGAACTTCACTGGACTATGCAAACTGGAAACCATATATCTTGAGGCTGCATTTATTGTAGCTGGCGATTTTAACAATGCACATTTGAGAACAAGGCTACCTTAATTCTATCAGCATATTGACTGTAGTACGCATGCTGGCAAAACTCTGGATCACTGCTACTCTAACTTCTGCAATGCATACAAGGCCCTCCTCCACCCTTTTGTCAAATCTGACCATGACTCCATTTTTCTCCTCCCTTTTTATCGGCAGAAACTCAGACAGGATGTACCCGTGTTAAGAACTATTCAACACTGGTCTGACCAATCGGAATCCACGCATCAAGATTGTTTTGATCACGCGGACTGGGACATGTTGACAAGATCTTGTACCACTGTGACTATTAAAACCTACCCTTACCAACGAAACCGTGGATAGATGGCGGCATTCGCACAAATCTGAAAGCGCAAACCATCTCATTTAACCATGGAAAGGTGACTGGGATTATGGCCAAATAGCAACAGTATAGATATTCCCTCCGCAAGGCAATCAAACCAGCGAAATGTCAGTTTAGAAACAAAGTGGAGTCGCAATTCAACGGCTCAGACACGAAACGTATGTGGCAGGGTCCACAGACAATCACGGACTACAAAATACCCCCCAAAAAACAGCCACGTCCCGGACACCGGCATATTGCTTCCAGACAAACTAAACACTTTCTTTGCCCGCTTTGAGGATAATACAGTGCCCCCAATGCGACCCTCTACCAAGAACTGTGAGCTCTCCTTCTCCGTGGCCAATGTGAGTAAGACATTAACACGTGTTAACCCTCGCAAGGCTGCCGGCCCTGACGGCATCCCTAGCCACGTACTCAGAGCATGCAGACATATTCAATCTCTCCCTAGTGAGGGCACTCGGAATGTGGTGTCAGCAAAACAGCTTTTATATCAAGGTCATCAGACTGTTAATTAAACAGCCATCACTAACACAGAGAAGCTGCTGCCTACATAGAGACTTGAAATTATTGGCCACTTCAATAAATGGCTCACCAGTCACTTTAATAATGCCACTTTAATGTTTACATATCTCGCATTACTCATCTCATATGTACAGTTCAAGTCGGAAGTTTACATACACTTAGGTTGGAGTCATTAAAACTCATTTTTCAACCACTCCACAAATGTTTTGTTCACTTCTCTAGGATAGGGGGCAGCATTTGGAATTTTGGATGAAAAGCATGCCCAAATTCAACTGCCTGCTACTCATCCCCAGAAGATAAGATTTGCATATTATTAGTATTAGATTTGGATAGAAAACACTCTGAAGTTTCTAAAACTGTTTGAATCATGTCTGTGAGCATAACAGAACTTGTGTAGCAGGCGAAACCCCGAGGACAAACTATTCAGATTTTTTGTTGTTGAGGTCACCCTCTTTGGTCCAACCTCTTTGGTTGTTGAGGTCACCCTCTGGAATCCAGATTTCTAAGGGACTTGCTTCCAGTTCCTACCGCTTCCACTGGATGTCACCAGTCTTTAGAAATTGGTTGAGGTTATTCCTTTGTGTAATGAAGAAGTACGGCCATCTTGAACGAGGGTCACTTCATGTGTACTGTTTGATAGAGGCGAATGACCAGAAAGCATGCTTGAGTTTATTTTCTTCCTGTATTGAACACAGATCATCCAGTATTCTATATTATTTACTTTAAAATATACCTAAAGTTGTATTTTTATTTTGATATTTTGTTGTCACGTTGCGCAAGTTGGAACCAGTGTTTTTCTGGATCAAACGCGCCAAATAAATTGACATTTTGGATATATATGGACGGAATTAATCGAATAAAAGGACCATTTGTGATGTTTATGGGACATATTGGAGTGCCAACAGAAGAAGCTCGTCAAAGGTAAGGCATTTTCTCTGGCTTTTGGCCAGGTGGGACGCTACCGTCTCACATATCCCAGAGAGGTTTTAACAAACTATAGTTTTGGCAAGTCGGTTAGGACATCTACTTTGTGCATGACACAAGTAATTTTTCCAACAATTGTTTACAGACAGATTATTTCACTTATAACTCACTATCACAATTCCAGTGGGTCAGAAGTTTACATACACTTAGTTGACTGTGCCTTTAAACAGCTTGGAAAATTCCAGAAAATGACGGCATGGCTTTAGAAGCTTTTCATAGGCTAATTGGAGGTGTACCTGTTGATCTATTTCAAGGCATACCTTCAAAATCAGTGCCTCTGCTTGACATCATGGGCATATCAAAAGAAATCAGCCAAGACCTCAGAAAAACAATTGTAGACCTCCACAAGTCTGGTTGATCCTTGGGAGCAATTTCCAAACGCCTGAAGGTACCACGTTCATCTGTACAAACAATAGTACCAAGTATAAACACCATGGGACCACGCAGCCATCATACCACTCAGGAAGGAGATGTGTTCTGTCTCCTAGAGAAGAAAGTACTTTGTTGCGAAAAGTGCAAATCAGTCCCAGAACAACAGCAAAGGACCTTGTGAAGATGCTGGAGGAAACAGGTACACAGTTATGTATATCCACAGTAAAACGAGTCCTATATCGACATAACATGAAAGGCCACTCAGCAAGGAAAAAGCCACTGCTACAAAACCGCCATAAAAGCCAGACTACGGTTTGCAACTGCACATGGGGACAAAGATCGTACTTTTTGTAGAAATGTCCTCTGGTCTGATGAAACAAAAATAGAACCATTTGGCCATAATGACCACTGTTATGTTTGGAAGAAAAAGGGGGATGATTGCAAGCTGAAGAACATCATCCCAACCGTGAAGCACAGGGGTGGCAGCATCATGTTGTGGGGGTGCTTTGCTGCAGGAGGGACTGGTGCACTTCACAAAATAGATGGCTTCATGAGGGAGGAAAATTATGTGGATATATTGAAGCAACATCTCAAGACATCAGTCAGGAAGTTCAAACTTGGTCGCAAATGGGCCTTCCAAATGGACAATGACCCCAAGCATACTTCCAAAGTTGTGGCAAAATGGCTTAAGGACAACAACGTCAAGGTATTGGAGTGGCCATCACAAATCCCTGACCTTAATTCTATTGAAAATATGTAGGCAGAACTGAAAGTGTGCGCAAGGAAGGAGGCCTACAAACCTGACTCAGTTACACAAGCTCTGTCAGGAGAAATGGGCCAAAATTCACCCAACTTATTGTGGGAAGCTTGTGGAAGGCTACACGAAACGTTTGACCCAATGCTAGCAAATACTAATTGAGTTTATGTAAAGTTATGACCCACTGGGGATGTGATGAAAGAAATAAAAGCTGAAATTAATAATTCTCTCTTCTATCATTCTGACATTTCACACTCTTAAAATAAAGTGGTGATCCTAACTGACCAAAGACAGAATTTTTACTAGGATTAAATGTCAGGAATTGTGAAAAAAGTGAGTTTAAATGTATTTGGCTAAGGTGTATGTAAACTTCCGACTTCAACTGAATATACTGTATTTCATACCATCTATTGCATCTCGCCTATGCCGCTCTGTCGTTGTTCAACCATATAATTATATGTATATTTACTTATTCCATTCCTTTACTTAGATTTGTGTGTATTAGGTAGTTGTTGGGGATTTGTTAGATTACCTGTTAGATATTGCTGCACTGTCGGAACTAGAACAACAAGCATTTCGCTACACTCGCAATAACATCTGCTAACCATGTGACCAATAACATTTGATTTGATTTGAGTAGAAAATTGGTCGGAAGTGCTGAGAATAGAAACATTTTACTCCTACTCTTATGGATAACAATTAAAGTTATTTTTAGTTGTGAATCCCACTTAGTTGACAGATATTTAGGCCTCATGAGCTGTCCTAACCAGTTAAGTGTTACCAGCAGGTGTCTTGACAATAAAAAAAGTCAGAAAGTCGGTGGTTCTTGCGCAATAGACAGGCAATTGCTTTGGAGCTGTTAAATTAAAGTTTTGGTATTTCTATATGACCACTGGGCATGGAGGGGTCATGATCCCCCACCCCTACCACATTCTGAAATTGCATTTTTGCCCCCCCTAGTTTTATCTTTTCACTGTGATACCAAAAGCGGCCTCTAGGCGTGCCGCTAGCACCCCACCTCGACAACATTGAAATTGCAGAGCGCAAAATTCAAAATACAAAATTCGTAATATTAAACATTCATCAACATTAAAGTGTCTTACATCGTTTAAAAGCGTAACTTCTTGTTAATCCAGCCACTTTGTCAGATTTCAAAAAGGCTTTATGGCGAAAGCACACCATGTGCTTATCTGAGGACAGCACCCCGCATACAAAAGCATTACAAACATTTTCCAAAGAAGCAGAGGCGTCACGCAAGTCAGAAATAGCGATAAAATAAATCACTTACCTTTGAAGATCTTCCTCTGTTTGCAATCCCAAGGGTCCCAGCTACGTAACAAATTGTCATTTTGTTCGATAAAGTCCTTTATATCCCAAAAAAGTCAGTTTAGTTGGCACGCTTGACTCAGTAATCCACCGGTTTCCCTCGTTCAATATGCATACAAATGAATCCCAAAAATTACCAATAAACTTCATCCAAACAAGTCAAACAACGTTTCTAATTAATCCTCAGGTACCCTAATACGTAAATAAACAAATAAACAACATTTAAGTTGGAGAATGGTATGTTCATTACCGGAGATAAATAAGGAAGTGCACGGCCTCATCCACACGCGCCACAGGAGTACAGTCAAAATGAGAGCCACCTAGAAAAACTACAAATACTAGCTCATTTTCAAATAACAAGCCTGAAACTCTTTCTAAAGACTGCTGACATCTACTGGAAGACCTAGGAACTGCAATCTGGTTGGTATTCCATTGATTTCCCCATAGACAGGCATTTTAAATAGTCACCTCCAGGTTTTTGCATGCTGTATCAGTTCTGTTATACTTACTTACATTACTTTAACAGTTTTGGAAATGTTAGAGTGTTTTCTATCTAATACTACCAATTATATGTATATCCAAGCTTCTGGGCCTGAGTAACAAGCAGTTTACTTTGGGCACCTCAGTCATCCAAACTTCCGAATACTGCCCCCTATCCCTAAGAAGACCATGCAGACACCTCAGAGTGATTGGGTAGGCTATTTGGATGTTTCACCCAACTGGATTTAGGACCGCTCACACACCACAGAGCAGGCGGACTGGCTGTGTGAAAGGCAAAGCTTCTGAAAGGCTGGCTGGACCATTATGGGAGAGTTGGACAGAGGCAGCTGCGGTCAGTGTGTATGTCTTGCGCTCTTTAGTTGACTGATGTAGCTGGCAAGATAACGGCTGTTTTAACTTAACAGAAAAAAACTAAACTAGTGTGAGGAAGACCTGGTAGAAGCTGCTGATGATGATGATGAATGGATACAGACGGGTTTGATATAGAGGATGTCTCAACAAAGACAATCAAAAGTCTTTGTACTTTATTTTTTAAGAGTTGTTCATTTGTTAGGCTATTGGTAAAGGTGCAAAATAATGTTGATTATTGAATTACTTTTGATCTAGTTCAGTTTTATCAACCAGTTAAACCTATTTAACAGTGATCTCTTACCTAGCTTGATGACTGGGGGCATTTTCACTTACTTTTTTTTATGTTCCAAATAGAGACGGCTAGAAGAGCCATGAGTCATGTTGGATTGTGTAGAAATGCAGGAAGTGCGCTTTAGATGCTCCCAAAAATTCTGAAAGATGAAATAATCACACATTTTTAATTTGATTATTTAATTAACATATGAAATAACATGATGTGTTATCCCTTTGGAATTCAAAATAAAATAATATACAATTGTATTGGTCACATACACATGTTTTGTAGATTTTATCGCAGGTGCAGTGAAATATAAACACAACATGTAAAGTGTTGGTCGTATGTTTCATGAGCTGAAATAAAAGATCCCAAAAATGTTCCATGTGCACAAAAAGCTTATTTCTCTCAAATTGTCTGCACAGATTTGCCAAGTCATCTGACAGGTGTGGCATATCAATAAGCTGATTAAATAGCATGATAATTACACAAGTGCACCTTGTGCTGAGGACAATAAAAGTTCACTCTAAAATGTGCATTTTTGTAACACAACACAATGCCACAGATGTCTCATGTTTTGAGGAAGCATGCAATTGGCATACCAGAGCTGTTGCCAGACAATTGAATGTTCCTTCCTTTACATTAAGCCGCATACAACGTTGTTTTAGAGAATTTTGCAGTACGTCCAACTGGCCTCACAACCGCAGAACATGTGTAACCACGTCAGCCCAGGACCTCCACATCCGGCTTATTCACCTGCGGACAGCCCCTCGGACAGCTGATGAAACTGTGGGTTCGCACAACCAAAGAATTTCTGCACAAACTGTCAGAAACAGTCTCAGGGAAGCTCATCTGCATGCTCATTGTCCTCACCAGGGCCTTGACCTGACTGCAGTTGGGTGTCGTAATCGACTTCAGTGTGCAAATGCTCACTTTCGATGGCCACTGGCACACTGCAGAAGTGTGGTCTTAAAAGATGAATCTTGGTTTCATCTGTACCGGGCACATGGCAGACAGCATGTCTGCCGTCGTGTGAGCGAGTGGTTTGCTGATGTCAACGTTGTAAACAAAGTGCCCCTTTATGGCGGTGGGATAAGGGTATGGGCAGGCATAATTTACAGACAATGAACACAATTGCATTTTATCGATGGCATTTTGAATGTACAGAATGTACAGAATGTGATGAGATTCTGAAGCCCATTGTTCTGCCATTCATCTGCCACCTTCACCTCATATTTCAGCATGATAATGCACGGACCCATGTCGCAAGGATCTGTACACAACTCCAGGAAGCTGAAAAAAATCCCAGTTCTTCCCTGGCCTGCATACTCACGAGACATGTCACCAATTGAGCGTGTTTGGGATACTCTGGATTGACATGTTCGACAGCGTGTTCCAGTTCCTGCCAATATCCAGCAACTTCGCACAGTCATTGAAGAGCAGTGGAATAGCATTTCACAGGCCAAAATCTGCAGCCTGACCAACTCTATGTGAAGGAGATGTGTCACGCTGCATTGAGGCTGTTAGGGGTGTGTACGGAGGCGAAGTCGGGTGCAGGAGATCAGAGTGTAGTAAACAGGCTCACTTTAATTCCTGTCCAAACACGACAGCAAATAAAAACATAAACGTGCCAAAAACACAGAATATCCACATAACAATAAACAATTACACACAAAGACATGGAGGGGAACAGAGGACTAAATACATGCAGTGTGGTTATGGAATGAAAACCAGGTGTGAATGGAACAAGACAAAACAAATGGACATATGAGAAATGGAGCGGCGATGGCTAGACGATCGCAGAACGCTGCCCGAACAAGGAGAGGAGCCGACTTCTGCGTAAGTCGTGACAGAGGAAAATGGTGGTCACAAAAGATACTAACTGGTTTTCTGATCCACGCCACTACCTTTATTTTTAAGGTATCTGTGATCGACAGATGCATATCTGTATTCACAGTCATTTGAAATCCATAGATTATGGCCTGATGAATTCATTTAAATTGACTGATTTCCTTATATGAACTGTAACTCAGTAAAATCTTAGAAATTGTTGTATGATGCATTTTATATGTGTGTTCAATGAATTTATACAGTGCTTTCGGAAAGTATTCAGACCTTTTGAGTTTTCCACATTTTGTTACGTTACAGCCTTGTTCTAAAATGGATTAAATGGATTAAATTGTTTTTTTCTTCTCATCAATCTACACACAAATACATTTTGCAAATAAATTTAAAAAACTGAAATATCACATCTAAAATAAGTATTCATACCCTTTACACAGTACTCTGTTGAGGCACCTTTGGCAGCAATTACAGCCTTGAGTCTTCTTGGGTATGACGCTACAAGCTTGGCACACATCTCTGCAGCTCTATTAGGTTGGATGGGGAGCGTCGCTGCACAGCTATTTCCAGGACTCTCCAGAGATGTTCATTCAGGTTGAAGTCCGGGCTCTGGCTGGGCCACTCAATGACATTCAGAGACTTGTCCCGAAGCCAATCCTGCATTGTCTTGTTTGTGTTCTTAGGGTTGCTGTCCTTTTCGAAGGTGAACCTTTACCACAGTCTGAGGTCATGAGTGTTCTAGAGCATATTTTCATCAAGGATCTCTCTGTACTTTTCTCAGTTTATCTTTCCCTAGATCCTAATAGTCTCCCTGTCCCTGCCGCTGAAAAACATCCCCACAGCATGATGCTGCCACCACAATGCTTCACCATAGGGATGGTGCCAG
This sequence comes from Oncorhynchus tshawytscha, assembly GCF_018296145.1. Taxonomy (NCBI): domain Eukaryota; kingdom Metazoa; phylum Chordata; class Actinopteri; order Salmoniformes; family Salmonidae; genus Oncorhynchus; species Oncorhynchus tshawytscha. The sequence continues at coordinate 3,083,221 of NC_056453.1, forward strand.
GTTTCCTCCAGACGTGACACTTCACATTCAGGTCAAAGAGTTCAATCTTGGTTTCATCAGACCAGAGAATCTTATTTCCCATGGTCTGACAGTCCAGTACGTGCTTTTTGGAAAAAAACTCCAAGCAGGCTGTCATGTGCCTTTTACTGAGGAGTAGCTTCTGTCTGGCCACTCTACCATAAAGGCCTAGTTGTCCTTCTGGAAAGTTCTCCATCTCCACAGAGGAACTCTGAAGCTCTGTCAGAGTGACCATCGGGTTCTTGGTCACCTCCCTAACCAAGGCCCTTCTCCCCCGATTGCTCAGTTTAGCTGGGTGGCCAGCTCTAGGAAGAGTCTTGGATGATGGATGAACAGGTCGTGGCTCGGGTGGTTGATGTCCTTGACATCAGGTGCTGTAGGTGTCCTGGAGTGTAGGCAGTGTGCCCCCGGTGATGTGTTGGGCAGACCGCACCACCCACTTGAGAGCCCTGTGGTTGTAGGAGGTGCAGTTGCCATATCATGCGGTGATACAGCCTGACAGGATGCTCTCAATTGTGTATCTGTAAAAGTTTGTGAGCGTCTTAGGGGCCATGCAAAATTTCTTCAGCCTCCTGAAGTGGAAGGCCACATTCAGTCTTCCCCAAGGTCCGGAAGGCCACACAACATTTGTATTATATTTCCTAGCATCAAAATTGCAAAACAATTGTCCCATATCCATGGCTTTGGAATATCCGATGCTCCCTGACTGTCTAGCATTCGTTTCGATGATCATTAGTGTCACAGCTCCCGCCGAAGTCGGTCCCTCTCCTTGTTTGGGCGGCATCGAAGGTCACCGGATATCTAGCCATCGCCTTTCCACCTTTCATTTTCCATTTGTTTTGTCTTGTTTTTCCGCACACCTGGTTTACATCCCCTCATTACTCTACGTGTATATTATCCTCTGTTCCCCTCATGTCTAGGAAATATAATACAAATGTTGTGTGGCCTTCCGGACCTTGGTGAAGACTGAATGTGGCCTGCTTTAGGTCCTTTGATTATGTTCGACGAAAATGAGACCTTTCAAACGCTTTATGCAACATTATTGGCAAGTGACTTGATGCCTACCATGCCAAAGCGATTTAGAGTTGTTGAATGGGAGTGACATACTTTACCGGTCAAAAGTTTTAGACAAATCAAAATATGTGTTATTTCATAGTTTCGAAAATATATTTCGATTTGTGTAACACCTTTCTGGTTACTACATGATTCCATATGTGTTATTTCATAGTTTTGATGTCTTCACTATTATTCTACATTGTAGAAAATAGTAAAAATAAAGAAAAACCCTGGAATGAGTAGGTGTTTTAAAACTTATGTCTGGTAATGTAAGTATTGAGAAAACTATTATAAAACCTCTAGGCTACTGAATGATTAATTGCAATAGGCAATTATCACATTATTCTAAATTGGTAAAAATAAAATGTTATTAATGCCATTAGGCAAGAATTAAGAGTAGGCAAAGTGACCGTATCAGGGAAAAGTGATATGAAATGTTTTACAATCGCAACATTTGATGTACAGTCGCATTCACCGTGGAAGTCTGAAGCCTGCTATAGATTTCACAGCAGGCGATGTCGCATCAAGATTGGTTATTCCTAGGGGTAAACCGACCTGTCAATACTCGTATTCATTATTGTATCCGTAAATTGACAGTTGATAGTCGGATCGGATAATTACTCATGATCGGAAAACACGGAAGTGTTTTTATATAAGTAAGTAGAAGTTGGAGAAATACCTACCTCCCTGCACTTTTATAGACCGAAAAAGCTGCAGATTATGAGCAGCGTGCGGAGGCATGTGTTTTTGTCACTTAAGGTGTTTTCACATTTAGTCCTCTTTAAAAGAACCGATCTGAGTACTCTTTAAATTGAACTGGTTTAAAAAAAGAAGAAGCATATTTCATATCTAAATGATCAGACCCAAATATTGGAGGAGAAGTGATCTGGTAGAGCGAAGCCGAAGCGAAGAAAAAAAAGAGCCAGGGTGACAGAGAAATACGGCTTCGCTCTAAACAGTCAAAGTAACAGGATCAACGTACAGCCCACCCTTCTCTTTACAGACAGGCATAATCGTATCAGGAAAATAGACCATATCCGTTACCTACTGGTTTTGTCCGACTTCTCGGCACATCCCTAGTTATTCTCCATGATTTTCGTCATCACTATCTTTCCTTTGCGGATAAAGATTTTTGTCCTCTTGATATCTTCATCCTGACTCTCAGCTGAGTTTTTCTTCTTCTCTGAAAACAAGTTTTAACAGGATTCCTAGGACCTTTTCTGAGACGCTTTGTGGATTTGGGCCCCGGGAAATATTAAACCCTAATTAAGACGTTCTCAGAACACACAAAAATTGTCCAACTTGAGGTTTCTTTATATGTTTCTTTATATGTTTATATTTTTATGGACACCTATAACTTTCAGGTGTATGTTCTTCAGAAATCAAACATCTGCATCAACTTTCAAAAAACGTCTTGGGAACCAAAACTGGCCAATAAGGCAATAACAAGGGCTAGCTGGAGTCATTTTAGAAGAGAGCCCTGTTTATTACGTTTGCAATTGAGAGCTTGTACAAGCAAGCCCCCACTTTGTTAAACACCACATATTCCATAACAGGACAAAATCCATTAGCATTGCTCCCTTGATGTATCTAATGGCCTAGATATAATTATGGTATAATTTCATCCACCTCCTGCTAGCCATTAGTGTCAGACCACTAAGATCAGTTAGGCTAATAACTAAACACAAAAAAACCTTGCACAGAAATAGAACAAAGCTGAAGGGCTTCAAGTTTGACCTGCTACTGAAAACTGATTGAAACCGGATAGAGGTGAATGACTGAAGTGAATTCATAACTTTGATTAAGAGAAAGGGTTTACCCAAGTAACCAGTTGTGCCCACACTAAATGCATTGCATTTCTTTAGCCAATCTCTTCCTCCCACTCTTATGCCTTTGGAGTTGACCTGGGTAAGTGAGACACTAAAATGTTCTGTGTTGCTCTATTTGTACTTAACCGTCTCAGGCACACAGTCCAGGGCACAAATGGAAAATCAGGTGAATGTTTATGATTGATAATTATTCACTTACACTACCGGTTAAAAGTTTTAGAACACCTAGTCATTCAAGGGGTTTTCTTTATTTGTACTATTTTCTACATTCTAGAATAATAGTGAAGACATCAAAACTATAACACATATGGAATCATGTAGTAACCAAAAAAGTGTTACACAAATCGAAATATATTTTACATTTGAGATTCTTTAAGTAGCCACCCTTTGCCTTGATGACAGCTTTGCACACTCTTGGCATTCTCTCAACCAGGTTCACCTGGAATACTTTTCCAACAGTCTTGAAGGAGTTCCCACTTACACTGAGCACTTGTTGGCTGCTTTTCCTTCACTCTGCGGTCCGACTCATCCCAAACCATCTCAATTTCAAATCAAATCAAATTTATTTATATAGCCCTTCATACATCAGCTGATATCTCAAAGTGCTGTACAGAAACCCAGCCTAAAACCCCAAACAGCAAGCAATGCAGGTGTAGAAGCACGGTGGCTAGGAAAAACTCCCTAGAAAGGCCAAAACCTAGGAAGAAACCTAGAGAGGAACCAGGCTATGTGGGGTGGCCAGTCCTCTTCTGGCTTCGCCGGGTGGAGATTATAACAGAACATGGCCAAGATGTTCAAATGTTCATAAATGACCAGCATGGTCGAATAATAATAAGGCAGAACAGTTGAAACTGGAGCAGCAGCACGGCCAGGTGGACTGGGGACAGCAAGGAGTCATCATGTCAGGTAGTCCTGGGGCATGGTCCTAGGGCTCAGGTCCTCCGAGAGAGAGAGAGAGAGAGAAAGAGAGAATTAGAGAACGCAAACTTAGATTCACACAGGACACCGAATAGGACAGGAGAGGTACTCCAGATATAACAAACTGACCCTAGCCCCCCGACACATTAACTACTGCAGCATAAATACTGGAGGCTGAGACAGGAGGGGTCAGGAGACACTGTGGCCCCATCCGAGGACACCCCCAGACAGGGCCAAACAGGAAGGATATAACCCCACCCACTTTGCCAAAGCACAGCCCCCACACCACTAGAGGGATATCTTCAACCACCAACTTACCATCCTGAGACAAGGCTGAGTATAGCCCACAAAGATCTCCGCCATGGCACAACCCAAGGGGGGGCGCCAACCCAGACAGGATGACCACATCAGTGAATCAACCCACTCAGGTGACGCACCCCTTCCAGGGACGGAATGAGAGAGCCCCAGTAAGCCAGTGACTCAGCCCCTGTAATAGGGTTAGAGGCAGAGAATCCCAGTGGGAAGAGGGGTTGAGGTCGGGGGATTGTGGAGGCCAGGTCATTTGATGCAGCACTCCATCACTCTCCTTCTTGGTCAAATAGCCCTTACACAGCCTGGAGGTGTGTTGGGTTATTGTCCTGTTAAAAAACAAATTATAGTCCCACTAAGCCCAAACCAGATGGGATGGCTGCAGAATGTTGCAGAATTCTGTGGTAGCCATGCTGGTTAAGTGTCTCTTAAATTCTAAATAAATCACAGACAACCTAATGTCCATTGCTTGTGTTTTTTGGCCCAAACAAGTCTCTTCTTTTTATTGGTGTCCTTTAGTAGTGGTTTCTTTGCAGCAATTCGACCATGAAGGCCTGATTCACATAGTCTCCTCTGAACAGTTGATGTTGAGATGTGTCTGTTACTTGAACTCTGAAGCATTTATTTGGGCTGCACTTTCTGAGGCTGATAACTCTAATGAAGTTATCTTCTTCAGCAGAGGTAACTCTGGGTCTTCCATTTATGTGGCGGTCCGCATGAGAGCCAGTTTCATCATAACACTTGATGGTTTTTGTGACTGCACTTGTAGAAACTTTATAAGTTCTTGAAATTTTACAGATTGACTGACCCTCATGTCTTAACATAATGATGGACTGTCGTTTCTCTTTGCTTATTTGAGCTGTTCTTGCCATATTACTTGGTATTTTAACAGATAGGGCTATCTTCTGTATACCCCCCCCACACACACACACACTTTGTCACAACACAACTGATTGGCTCATACACATTAAGAAGGAAAGAAATTCCACAAATTAACTTTTAAGAAGGCACACCTGTTAATTGAAATGCATTCCAGGTGACTACCTCATGAAGCTGGTTGAGAGAATCCCAAAAGTGTGCAAAACTTTCATCAAGGCAAAGGGTGGCTATTTGAAGAATCTCAAATATAAAATACATTTTGATTTGTTTAACACATTTGTGGTTACTACATGATTCCATATGTGTTATTTCATAGTTTGGATGTCTTCACTATTATTCTACAATATAGGCAATAGTACAAATAAAGAAAACTCCTTGAATGAGTAGGTGTTCTGAAACTTTGGAACGGTAGTGTAAGCTAAACCTGAACATTGTTCCTTTGATAGCTCTCGACATTGAGAGTGGTTGATGCTGAGAGTGGTAAAAACCGATTGGATCTGAATACAAAGTGATTTTGAGTTATTAATGCTTTGACTGCCTGGTTAGCCACGCCATCTCATATCAGTTGTTAGTAAAAATCACTTCAGACATTTTTCACCATGAACACTATTGTTAACTAAATGTACCCAAATAAAATGCTAAATGTTCCTAATTGTTTGTTTCAGCACACTGTTCATACTCAGAAATGTTTTTAACCACATTGTAAAGTCTTCTAAATAGTAATGATTCAGGAATTTAAGGAAAATCAAGCCTACAATTACCACAAGGACTGTCTCAAAGGTTGCTACAACAGGACCAAACCGGTGCTCTGGGAAATGTCATAACTAATTATATCTAATTAGTTAAGTCATATGAAGTAGTTTAGATTGTGGCTGACAAAACCCTTTTTCCTCTTCCAGGTTTCATTCATTTTTAATTAAGCAGGTAGATTGGTTACAGTGAGTGTACTTACGCTGGTCAAACAAAAATGCAAGGCAAATTTAACCTATTGAATATGGGATATTAAAAACCAACTGAAAAAACATCTTGGAGGAAAGTGAAAATATATGGTTTGTAATATTTGCTCAGCTGTGACAGTTCATTTGCATGTTCTATTTGTATCTGTGTAACCACCCTGTTTTTTCCTGTACCGTCTCGCTCAAAACCCATTTCTGCTTTTATCGGTTCATTGTTACTTCTCATTACAGGTAAGAAAAGAATGTGTATTTCAAGTTTAGAAATGAGCAGTTAATTTAATATCAAAGAGATGGATATCTTGAGGGCAAATCAAGATTTATGTGATACTGTAGGGTTTTAAATGCTTTATATGCAGACATTCTTTGGTAAACTAATCATGGAAGCTTACAAATGACAAATGACAAAACCAACAAAGGCTTCACACTGAAGATGGGACTTGTATTCAGCTTCAAACAGAAAGATGTGGTTAATTGTTGTGTAATATTGCAAGATGGAAAATATTTAGGAAAACAACAATTGCTAAAAACAGCTATTTATAAACGTATCATGAAAGTAATAACGTCTTGTCTACATTGACATTAAGTTAGTGTTGGAGAGCAGTATGAAGGTGACTAAATAATTAATCACCTTGGAGGGTAATATAATATGTTGGGTTGTATCACCTAGGAGACGGGTATATGACACCCCTGGTTTTAAAAATAATAATCCCTTTCGTATTTTATCTAGACAGAAGGAAGGAGAGGGGTAGAAAGATGGAGGCAGAATGGAAATGTTGGCTCGAGAAGCAAGCCCATGTCTTTCTGAAGCGAGTACAACATGTGGTCCAGAGTTGTTGGTGTTAACCCTCAGCCACACACCCGCGCTGGTCTATTACTAATAACAGAGAGCATTGATTTTCCACCCATTGACCACCAACCTTTGAAACCACATTGGCGAGGATTCAAACAAACGTAGATGACCAACATTATACTGCACTCGACTTGTAGAATGTTAAGGCTGTGTCGGAAGCAGAAACGCAGTCCAAACGACCATTCAAATAACAAAGCAGTGAACAACTCCATAATGACTGTGATTGTGTTTCTTATTTTTCAGATACAGAATGGCATCCCAAGGCTGTATTGATCTCATCAAATATTTCCTATTCCTTTTCAATCTCCTTTTTGCTGTAAGTTTGATCATTCACTTATTTAAATGTTTATCCTGCTAGACATAAGAATGGTGGTAACTGTTGCCCAAATTCACTGATAAAAGTACACTCTGTATATTTGCAGGTTGATTGAACTTGCTTGAAGTCTGTCGAAATATCTATTGATAGGTGAAATGAATTCTTAGTTGAGAGATGTATTTATTGTGCAATGCAATAAGATATCACCCTCCCACCAGTGTGTGGGCACCCTCCTTCTGTCACTTGGGATATGGATAGTCCTTGCTGAGACAAGCTTCTTCAGTGAGTTTCTGTTTTCATCAACCTCTCCTCACAATGAATGACAATATGTAATAATACATAATGTAATATTTCCACACACAAATATCCTTATATACAATGATGTATTTGTAGTAATATAGGAATAACATTCCCTGAGATAGTCCTTTTTTATACACTAGGAATTGTCTTTCTGATTCACTTTTGGATCTCATGAACAAAATCACAGTATTTAATTCCTGATGTCCCTCCAAAACATGCTTTTTTTGGTATTTATATTAAGAAAGATGAGTTTATTCATTCAAAACAGACAGCCTGTAAGCTACACATTATATTCACAAACTAGTCAAATAATAGGTCTACTTTAACCCCAGATTCGTTTCAAATTGAGACATGATTGTGCTTTGGTGCGACACTGGTCCAATTCTTATTTCAAAGTTGAGTGCACGGTACAGCTATTACTGCTGGCAACCCATACCAGTATGACCAACAAGTATCTCAAATGATGTCATTTCCTCTTTTTACAGTGCCTGCCCCTCCCTATATGTCTTTTCCTGTCTTCTCCTATTTTCTGGTCATTGGTGGAAGTGCTACGATGTCGTTGGGCTTCATTGGGTGTCTGGGTGCATTGAAGGAGGTGAAATGCATGTTAGGAATGGTAAGAAATCATTCAAAACAGCTGACAAGCTCTGAGTGCATTTGTAAAAAATCATTTTGTGTGTACATGACAAGATTATTATGGATGAAAGAGTGAGATTTTTTGTATTTGTCAAAGAAAAATTGATTTAATTGGTTTTCCCCTCATCAACTTACACATAATGACAAGCAAAAACTGTTTTTTAGAAATATTTGCAAAACTCTAAAAATAAAAAACTTAAATATCACATTTGTATAAGTATTCAGACCCTTTACTCAGTACTTTGTTGAAGCACCTTTGGCAGCGATTACAGCCTCAAGTCTTCTTGGGTATGACGCTACAAGCTTGGTACACCTGTACTTGGGGAGTTTCTCCCATTCTTCTCTGAAGATCCTCCTTAGCTCTGTCAGGTTGGATGGGAGCATCGCTGCACAGCTATTTTCAGGTCTATCCAGAAACGTTTGATCGGGTTCAAGTCTTGGCTCTGGCTGGGCCACTCAAGGACATTCAAAGACTCAAAGTCACTCCTGTTTTATCTTGGCTGTGTGCTTAGGGTCGTTGTCTTGTTGGAAGGTGAACAGTTGACCCAGTCTAAGGTCCTGAGCACTCTGGAGTATGTTTTCATCAAGGAACTCTCTGTACTTTTCTCTGTTCAGCTTTCATTCGATCCTGACTAGTCTCCCAGTCCCTTCTGTTGAAAAATATGCCCACAGCATTATGCTGCCCCCACCATGCGTAGGAATGGTGCCACTTTTCCTCCAGATGTGACGCTTGGCATTCAGGCCAAAGAGTTCAATCTTGGTTTCATTAGATCAGAGAATCTTGTGTCTCATGGTCTGAGTCCTTTAGGTGACTTTTTGAAAACTCCAAGCAGGTTGTCATGTGCCTTTTACTGAAAAGTGGCTTCTGTCTGGCCACTCTACCATAAAGGCCTGATTGGTGGAGGGCTGCAGAGATGGTTGTCCTTCTGGAAGGTTCTCCCATCTCCACAGAGGAACTGTCAGAGTGACCGTCAGGTTCTTGGTCACCTCCCTGATCGAGGCCCTTCTTCCCCGATTCCTCTTGGTGGTTCCAGACTTCTTCCATTTAAGAATGATGGAGGCCACTGTTCTTGGGGACTTTCCATACATTTTTTGGTATACTTCCCCAGATCTGAGCCTCAACCCAATCATATATTGGTGCTTTATTGATAATTCCTTTGACTTCATGACTTGCTGGTTGCTCTGACATGCACTGTCATCTGTGGAAACGTATATAGACAGGTATGTGCCTTTCCAAATAATTTCCAATCAATTGAATTTACCACAGGTGGACTACAATCTAGTTGTAGAAATATCTCAAGGATGATCAATGGAAACAGGATGCACTTGAGCTCAATTTCATAGCAAAGAGTCAGAATATTTATGTAAATAAGGTATTTCTGTTTTTTATATATATATATATATATATACATTTGCACAAAAAAAATCTAAAAACCTGTTTTCACTTTGTCATTACTGTTATGACTTCTATGAATGGTGGGTGGAGGAGTCAAGCGCAGAGAGCAGGTAGTTCCGTACGTGGATATTTTATTCCAATGACAGCGGAAAAACGGACATGCAAAAACACAAGGGCGCATGAAACAACCTGTCCAAATAAACAGGACTAAAACTGTCCGGGAAAATAGAGACCACACTAATCAACCAACACCAATAAACAGAGAACAAGCCCGCACAATACCCAGCGGGCCTAGTGCCCTTAAATAGCCTACAAACAAAACTAAACTCAAAACAGGTGTAACCAATTAGACTCAACTAACAGAAACAAAAGGAAAGGGAATCGATGGCAGCTAGTAGGCCGGGGACGACGACCGCCGAGTGCCACCCGAACAGGAAGAGGCACCATCTTCAGCGGGATTCGTGACAATTACGGGTATTGTGGGTAGATTGATGAGGAAAAATGTATTTAATCCATTCTAGAATAAGGCTGTAACGTAACAAAATGTGGAAAAAGGGAAGGGGTCTGAATAATTTCTGAAAGCACTGTACATCAATATTTGCTGTTATCATCAGCCCTGTCGTGACATTTGTAGAATTTACATTTTACAGAATGCTGATGAAACATTTGCCCTATTGATTTTTATAAACCCTATCCATTCACTCCTACCGTCGGAAATGATTCACATCCCTTGACTTTTTCCAGTTTTTGTTGTGTTATGAGATGTTTCCATCAAATTGACTTGTTGTGGGTAAACGGCTGTGCGTGAGGACGTAGTGCACGTAAAAATAACTTTTGAGGTTAAATTTAACTAAAAAATGCAAGTTAAATGGGTTTGCTTTGCATTTTCAACTGTACTAATGGTTTTGTCACAAAACATTTAACGTTATATAGCAAATGTAAGATGGCACCGGAGCAGAAGGCAGACTTTTTACATGCCCCCAATCGATTGTATTTTTTTGTTTGTTTATTTGCGTTGTTTGTAACTTATTTATTTACTAATTTTGTACATAATGTTGCTGCTATCGTCTCTTATGACCGAAAATAACTTCTAGACATCAGGACTGCAATACCTCACCACGGACTATCAGAATCCTTTTTCTTCTTTCACGACTCTGACGAGCCCGAGGCAGAGAATATACGGCTCCCTAGGGAACAGACCCCAACCCCCGTGATCTGTGTGAAGAGGAGGTGGAGAAAGAGAGGCCGGAGAGCAGGCTGCCTTCTGAGAAGTCGGAGGCGATCGAATAAACCCCCACTTCCCTCAATTCTGCTAACAAACATGCAATCTTTGGACAATAAAATCAACGAGTTACGGGGAAGCTGAAACTACCAACGGGACATTAAAAACTGTAACATCTTATGCTTTACGGAGTTGTGGCTGAACAACGACAATATCAACACACAGCTGGCTGGTTATACGATGTACCGCCAGGGTAGAACAGTGGCGTCTGGTAAGACAAGGGGAGACAGACTAGTATTTTTGTAAATAACAGCTGGTGCATTATATCTAAGGAAGTCTCTAGCTATTGCTCACCTGAGGTTGAGTATATCATGATAAGCTGTAGACCACACTACCTACTGAGAGAGTTCTCATCTGTATTTTTCGTAGCTGTTTACATAAAACCTCAGTCAGAGGTTGTCACTAAGACAGCATTGAATTCCGCCATAAGAAAACAAGAAAACGTTCACCCAGAGGCGGCGCTCCTAGTAGCCGGGGACTTTAATGCAGGGTCACTTAAATCAGTTTTAGAACATTTCTATCAGCATGTTTGATGTGCAACCAAAAACTCTGGACCACCTATACTCCACACACAGAGAAGCATACAAAGCTCTCCCTCACCCTCCATTTGGAAAATCTGACCATAACTCCATCCTCCTGATTCCTTCTTACAAGCAAAAATTAAAGCAGGAGGCACCAGTAATTAGATCAATAAAAAAGTGGTCAGATGAAGCAGATGCTAAGCTACAGGACTGTTTTGCTAGCACAGACTGGAATATATTCTGGGATTCCTCCAATGGCATTGAGGAGTATAACACCACGTCTGTCATTGGCTTCATCAATAAGTGCATCGATGACATCGTCCTCACAGTGACCGTACGTACATACCGCAACCAGAAGCCATGGATTACAGGCAGCATCTGCACTGAGCTAAAGGCTAGACCTGCCGCTTTCAAGGAGCGGGACTCTAACCCAGAGGCTGATAAGAAATCCCGATATGCCCTTCGATGAACCATCAAACAGGCAAAGCATCAATACAGGACTAAGATCAAGTCGCACTACACCGGCTCTGACACTCGTCAGATGTAGCAAGGCTTGCAAACCATTACAGACTACAAAGGGAAGCACAGCCGAGAGCTACCCAGTGACACAAGCCTACCAGATGAGCTAAACTAAGCTCACTTCGAGGCAAATAACACTGAAACATGCATGAGAGCACCAGCTGAACCGGAAGACAGTGTGATCACGCTCTCTGCAGCCGATGTGAGTGAGACCTTTAGACAGGTCAACGTTCACAAGGCCACAGGGCCAGACGATTAACAGGATGTGTACTGTGAGCATGTGCTGACCAACTGGCAAGTGTCTTCACTGACATTTTCAAACTCTCCCTGTCCGAGTCTGTAATACCAACATGTTTTAAGCAGACATAGTGTAACCAACAACACTAAGGTAACCTGCCTAAATGACTACCGACCGTAGCACTCACGTCTGTAGCCATGAAGTGCTTTGAAAGGCTGGTTATGGCTCACATCAACACCATCATCCCAGAAACCCTAGACCCACTCCAATTTGCATACCGCCCCAACAGATCCACTGAGGATGCAATCTCTATTGCACTCCACTCTGCCCTTTCCCACCTGGACAAAAGGAACACCTATGTGAGAATTCTGTTCATTGACTACTGCTCAGCGTTCAACACCATAGTGCCCTGAAAGCTCATCAATAGGCTAAGGACCCGGGGACTAAACACCTCCCTCTGTAACTGGATCCTGGACTTCCTGACGGGCCGCTCCCAGGAGGTAAGGGTAAGTAACCACACATTCGCCCAGCTGATCCTCAACACAGAGGCCCCTCAGGGGTGCGTGCTCATCCTGCACCTGTACTCCCTGTTCACTGATGAGTGCACGGGCAGGCACGACCCCAACACTATCGTTAAATTTGCTGATGACACAACAGTTGTAGGCCTGATCACCGACAACAACGAGACAGTCTATAGGGAGGAGATCAGAGAACTGGCCGTGTGGTGCCAGGACAACAACCTCTCCCTCAAGTGATCAAGACAAAAGAGATGATTGTGGACTACAGGAAAAAGAGGACCGAGCACGCCCCCATTCTCATCGACGGGGCTGCAGTGGAGCAGGTTGAGAGCTTTAAGTTCCTTGGTGTCCACATCACCAACACACTAACATGGTCCCCGCACATTGACTCTGTACCGGCACCCCCATGTATATATTGTTATTTTTTACTGCTGCTTTTTTATTACTTGTTACTTTTATCTCTTATTCTTATCCATATTTTTTGAGTGGGGGGGATTGCACTGTTGGTTAGGGGCTCGTAAGTAAGCATTTTGCTGTAAGGGCTACACCTGTTGTATTCAGCGCATGTAACTAATCAAATTTGATTTGAAATGTGCCCACTCAGGATCATAAAGATTCTATAAAGAACCATTCTCAATCTGAAAGGTTCTTTGTAGATCATCTTTAAAACCATACAGGGTTTTTTATTCTGGTCAACCATATTATATTGTTGAAATGTCATCTGTGTTAATTGTCAAGTTGAATCAAGTGAGCTACATCTGGAACAGCTGGGGGTCCCCAAGGACAGAATGGAGAACCACTGACTAATTTAGTCAATGGATATAAGGCCATACTGGAATCTTTTACAAAACATTGTCACTGGCAATATTCATATATAATATGTAATGGCATAAACAACACATTTGATAAACTGAAATGACTCTCACTCACAGTTGCACAAAAGAGCTGTGCGCAAGCCAGGCTCCAAAATATTCTAATGAGCTACCTCCCCTAAATTTTTAAGATTACCAAAAGAGCAAAGAACCTTTTTCTGAACTGTAAAGAACCATTCAAGAGCCCAAAGAGTTCTTTAAGTTGTTATGGTTCCGCATAGAACCACTGCCCTACCCAAAGAACCCTTGAGGAACCCACTTTTTTTTATGGACGAAAAAGTACAATTATTTGTATTTGTCAAACGGAAGCCAAGCATCGATTATCATGTCCCAGAATAAGACTGTCAATATTTATTGTAAAGGAGCATCAAGCTCATCACCGTGTACTTCACCACCCTGTGAAGTTCATCATAACTTATTTCATCTCTAGCCTAATAATGTTCATGGTTTCCCGAGTCGTAGTGGGAAGACCACACAACATATCATGTGACTCCAAGTTTACTTCCATATGATGTGATATATCAATATTTGCCCATAAAAGCGTTTTGTAGACATTTGGAAATTTACTGACAAATTGTCTGTTTCCATCAGGCCTGTCGTGACATTTTTTATCCGACATGTACTTTACTCACGTAAACAGGTTGGATGGAACCTGGTTTATTGTTCTGCTAATGTAAAACTTAAATAAACGCTGAGTCTCAAATATCTCCTGTCCCGTTTAATAGCCGGGTAATAGCACACATTTCAGCAAATAAATGCCTGTTTCAAAGAAACACCAGGTCTAAGTTAATTATTTATGAGGTTACCATGAATTACCATCAATTGTTTATGAGGGTTAATTTTTGATTTGTTATATTAAATAATTCAGTAATGCCTAGAAAAAACATGTTTTTTATTGCCAGTAAGAAACTGCTAGCCATTGGCTGCAATCAGCAGAGAAATGCTAGCTAACTGGGAAGCACAAAAAAAGTGAACAACTTCGGGAGTACAGACACCTAGAAATTGGAAAAAAATGGAAAGTCAAAGAGGAGAATAATTATTCTGCGAAGTACAAGTAATTTTTCATCCAAAATAGAGGCATACTAAGACAAAAGAAACAAAACACTGTGAGTAAAGGATAACACATTAGTGCAGGAAATGAAGAAATGTACTAAGATGCAGGAAGTGAATGCTGGAATTAAACAAACTATACAAATAAGAAAAAGTTGTGTGGATTAAGGAAATAAACACCTGGCTCAAATAGACGCCTGGCTCTAATAAGTGCCTGTTGTGGTCAGTGATTTAAGGCCTAGCCAGTCTCCAGATCTCAACCCCATAGAAAATCTTTGGAGGGAGTTGAAAGTCTGTGTTGCCCAGCAACAGCCCCAAAACATCACTGCTCTAGAGGAGATCTGCATGGAGGAATGGGCCAAAATACCAGCAACAGTGTGTGAAAACCTTGTGAAGACTTACAGAAAACGTTTGACCTGTCATTGCCAACAAAGGGTATATAACAAAGTATTGAGATAAACTTTTGTTATTGACCAAATACTTATTTTCCACCATAATTTGCAAATTAATTAATAAAAAATCCTACAATGTGATTTTCTCGATTTTTTTTCTCATTTTGTCTGTCATAGTTGAAGTGTACCTATGATGAAAATTACAGGCCTCTCTCATCTTTTTAAGTGGGAGAACTTGCACAATTGGTGGCTGACTAAATACTTTTTTGCCCCACTGTATGTCCAAACTTGTGCAGGTTACACACACCTAAAACACAAACAAATAAATTATGCAGCAACACATAGAAATATGTCAGTGATTGATCTACTCTAACTATTGCTCATCTTTACAGTATTTCTTCCTGCTCTCCATCCTTCTTGCTGCTCAGATTGTGGGAGCGGTTCTGCTCTTCACTCAGAGGACTTCAGTAAGACATTTACCTATGATATTACCTGAGTAACTACGCTTACTTATGTACTTATCTTCACACGAGCCATGTACAATGCTTAAATTCACACAATCCTTGGTGTTATTTGACCATAGTTACACATCACAATCAACAATAACACTATTTAAACTTTTAAATCATGACTGGCACTCAAGATTGTGTTGGTTCACCCTTATTTATGAATTACAAAGATATTCAAAGATTTGTGACAATAAAGATGACTTCCTGAACTAGCTATATATCTATGGTAAATCATTTTTCTCCCTATGACCAGGTTTCCATTTTTTCTCCGCTTGCCACATTTTACATTTGCAATTGAGTAATTTAGCCGAAGCTCATACATCCCCGTGGGAATACGAACCCACAACCCTGTCAATGGAAGTGCCATGCTCTACCTACTGAGCCACTACTAGGAGCAAGTCAAATACATACGCATTTCACAATGATGTGACAATCATCAATGCAGGGAAATTTTGAAAATAATATTGTTGCCTAAAAGGGACACTGCTATTATATCTAATTCCACAGCCTCACATTCTGTGTATGCAATAGCCTAGTTTTTCTCAGGGTGTGCCACGAAAGTAAAACCTCTTTTGTTACCTGGTGAATGGGTTGAAAGGGGACCTTGTAAGTCGATATCAGTGGGTATGTTATTTACACAATAGTTGGAGTGACTTTTGAAAGGCATCTCATTTCTTTCTCACACATTTTGTTCTAGTTTGAAAGCAAAGTCGAAGAGCATGTCCTTCATCTCATTGCATCATTTGGCAAGAATGAGTCCAACTATCTGAACTTGGAGAAGACTCTGGACTACGTTCAGCAGGAGGTAATAGATGCAGTAGTATACACTGCCAGTTGGTCATTTGTACTTTGGATGAGATGTTGAACTGAGGTATTGAAGAGTAGGGGTGTTAACCCTGATGTCCTGGCTAAATTCCCAACCTGACCACGTATTGTCATGGCCACAAAAATCAAACCCTGATTCCTAATTGGCATAAATCCCTTATCACCTCTCCACTGTGAAAGCTAACGTATGGTGAGCTTTCTGTCTTAAAATGGCTGCTGAGGCATCACCCTAGTGGGTGCTAAACATTGGTTAAGGATGAGATGAGTTTCCACCATACGTTAATGTAAAGTGCTTTGAGCATCTGGAATAACACTCAATACATCCAGTCAGTTAACTATGATTATCAATTGGAATGGATCAACCTAATTCTTTAAGAGTCATGGTTTGTTTGGATAGTTCCCTATACATGCTCCAAATATCATCAAAACTACAACAAACTAATCTTAACTTTAAACTGAGTTGCTGCTGACACTTGATATGTGTGAATTAATTTTGAGAGGTCATCTATGATAGAATCTAGTTCAACTAAATGTAGGCCGCGATTCAAACCCACACAGATTATTGCTATTGCACTTGACTTGTCGAATGTTTATGCTGTGTAGGTGGTGTAACCACAGTAACAGTAATTAAACCTCCACAAAGCCCACTTCAACATAGGTGTCTTCTAACTTGATGCATGATTTCATTTCCATGTGAATGAAGTGATTTATATAATGAAGTTGGATCATCAATGTTTGAATTTGGCATATAACACATTTGTGATCTAAGAAGTCATTTAAGAACAGGTATGGTTAGCTGATGCACGACCCAATGGCAATTTCCACCATGGAAAGTTACGTCCGAATCAGGATTGCAGTGTGTCAAGTGCAGTACGATGGTCAGTTGTCTGCATGGTTTGAATCCCGCTTTAGACTTTGAAAGAGTGTTAGATTAAGCATTATCTCCTTCTCTTACAACCGTGCAGATTCATTGTTGTGGATGGACAGGACCAAAGATCTGGGTGGAGGCACCCTGCTCCTGTTACCACCCCATCAATAACACCCAGAATGCCTCCAATTCTTATGAAATGTGTGACTGCAATGACATCCGGCCTTTTTCAAATTACACAGCGTGTGACATCTATCAAAAAGTAAGTGGTCCTGACTCATGGCCTTACTTCAAATGTGTTACATTTGATATAACAACATTGTTTTAAAGGCCAGCAAACTTGTATGTTGTTTTCATTTGTATGTGATCTATTTCTGGTCCCAAGCACCCTTTTTGACTTGTTTAAAGAAGATGATTTAGAGTTGAGCACATTCTCTACCTTTAACTGAGAAGTTTGATATTTCCTGGTATTTTACTGATTGCTTTAACTTCTCTGTTACAGGGGTGCAGAGAGAGTATTAGAGAGTGGTTGGACGAGAATATGCTCATTATTTTTGCTGTGCTACTTGCTGTGATGGCGGTGGAGGTAAATTGGATAATCTCATCTCAACTTGACAAACCGGGTCAGAAATCACAATATTCTAAACCCAAAGTATTCTCACAGGAAAGTTAGTTGTAATCAAAATGGTTAGAATCATTAACAAGCAACAAATGTTTAGAGGTCAGGGGCTTTCAGTTTCAGTGAATGGTCATATTGACCCTCCATAGGTGGTCTGAGAATGTGTATATCCTCTCAACATAGTCGTTCCCGTAGTATTTGTATTTATTATGGATCCCCGCTACCTGCTGCCAAAGCAGCAGCTACTCTTCCTGGGGTCCAGCAAAATTAAGGCAGTTTATACAATTTTAAAAACATTACAAGACATTTACAGATTTCACAACACACTGTGTGCCCTCAAGCCCCTACTCCACCACTACCACATATCTACAGTACTAAGTCCATGTCTATGTATAGTGTGTATGTTATCGTATGTGTGTGTGTGTGTGTGTGTGTGCATGTGTCTGTGCCAATGTTTGTGTTGCTTCACCGTCCCCGCTGTTCCATAAGGTGTATTTTTATTTGTTTTTAAATCTAATTTTACTGCTTGCTTCAGTTACTTGATGTGGAATAGAGTTCCATGTAGTCATGGCTCTATGTAGTACTGTGTGCCTCCCATAGTCTGTTCTGGACTTGGTGACTGTGAAGAGACCACTTGTGGGATGTCTTGTGTGGTATGCACAAAACAGTAGGTACACACAAAACAAGGGTTGTTTGGGAAGGGTGATGGCTCTATGTGGAACCATGCTGACCCAAAGAACCCTTGGAGCCCTTCAATGCTTCTTTGCAGTTCAGAAAAGGGTTCTTTCCTCTTTTAGTGATCATTTAAATGTAGGGGTGGTGGCTCATTAGAATCATTTGTGGCATGGTTTAGACACAACCTTTTTTTGTGCAACCGTGAGTGAGAGAGTCATTCCAGTTGAGTTAATCTGTTGTGTTATGCTAAATCATGTTATATATGACTATCGCTAGTGAAGGTGTATTGTGAAAGACCCAAGCATGGCTTTGGGTCAGTTGTGAATGGTTTACTAACTTAGTCAGTAGTTCTCAATTCTCTCATCAGGGACCCCCTGCTATTTCAGAGCAAACACACATGATTCAACTTGTCAATAAACAACAATAAAACCTATAGAATTTGAACAATATAATATGGTTATGAAACCAGAATTAAACAGCCTGTATGGTTCTACAAAGAACCTTTGATATTGAGAAAAGTTCTTCATGAAACCATTCTCCATAAAGGATAAGTAAAGAACCATTAAAAAGGGTTGTAACCATAGCAGAACCCTATTTTTTTGGTGCTATATAGAACCTTTTTTTAATGGCTCTTTATAGAAGCTTATTAAATGGTTCTTTATAGCACCATTCAGGTTCCATTTAGAACCTTATGAGCATGGTTCCTTATAGAACAAATAAAAATATAGTTACAAGCAAACTAACCTTTATTTGGCACTCTATAGAACCATTTGTTTTTAGTGTGTACTAGGGAAGCTTCAACAACCACACCACGTACTGTAACCACTCCTATGGTGGAGCAAACATATTGTTAGAGTTTTGTTTAAATGCACCAAGAGAAGACGAGTAGTGACCCTTATAAATAAGAGTTGTCCACGCTTTGTGTCTTTGTCTCCATGTTCTCCTCCCAGTGTCTCCAATGGGTGTGTCTCCTGGTTCTTTGTTGTTTGAGTTGTACTCCATGTCCATGTTGTCATCCCTCAAAGACTGAAAGCAGGCACTTTCAACTTTCCAGGTCTGTCATGTTTTTGTGTAGTGGTGATGCAGTAAAAAATACAACATTTAAAAAACGACATATATACACTAGCGTTCAAAAGTTTGAGGTCACTGTATTTCTGATCAATTTTATGTTATTTTAATGGACAAAGAATGTGCTTTTCTTTCAAAAACAGGAACATTTCTAAGTGACCCCAAACTTTTGAACGGTAGTGTATATATTTATATATGCTGTATAATTCCTAATGAAAGTGTACACACACTTTGAACGGTAGTGTATATATTTATATATGCTGTATAATTCCTAATGAAAGTTTACACACACTTTGAACGGTAGTGTATATATTTATATATGCTGTATAATTCCTAATGAAAGTTTCCACACACTTTGCACAGTTCTCTCATTTTGCTGCCTTAAATTAAAATCTAAAAAAGGATTAAGTAAAACAAAATTAAATTAAATAAAAAATGAAAAAATAAGTAAAAGATGACTCGATTGACACAGCAAATTTGAGATCAGAATTTTAACGCCCACATTGTTCAATTGAACACTTTCTTAGAAATGAAGTGCCCCACAGAAATACTTTTAAACAAAAATCTTTCAGTGTTCACAAACTCACACCCCTAGAGTGTTGGTCCCTAACACCACGGGTGTTGCAAATTCCGACTTAAATGAACACTTTATTAGAGTTGACGCTGACACACTTTTTTACTGTTAGGAAACAACACATGTAGTTTTACACAGCTTGTTTTAATACTGCAGGTTGTAAAGTCACATTTGCATAATTGTGCAGCTGTTAAACAAAACTCTATCCCGGGGTTAAGTCTTCAGAAGACTGGGGCATGTTTTCCTCTAAGTTTTTACCTGGACTTTGTTCCTGTTGGTGACAAGCAGACCCATACCAAGATGCTGCCACCACAATACTTGAAAACACAGAGGGTTTCACTCGGATGTGTTGTATTGGATTAGACCCAAACCTGAAGTTGTCATTTAGGCCAAAAAGTGAATTTATTGGCCATGTTGTCTTGCAGTATTATGGGCATGGTTGCAAACAGGATGGATGATTCACTTTGTCATATAGGCCAGTAATGTGGAGTGAATGCAATGTTGTTGATCCATGCCCAGCTCTTTCACCTCAGCCATTACATTCTGTGACTGTTTTAAAATGATCTTAAGCATCATAGTGATACTGTATCCCTGAGCAGTTTCCATTCTCTCCCGCAGCTCAGTTAGGAAGGATGGCCAGATCTTTTCAGTGTCTGGGTGATATGATACACCATCCACAGATGAATTACCATACTGAAAGGGATATTCAGTGGGATATTTTATTTGACCTCCCCTGATCTATTCCAAACTAAATGTATCCCATACATACTTGCAAGGCTCATTGGTGGCTCTGAGGTTGTATGTACAGTATGAGTTATTCTTAAATCAACATGACAACTACTACTTCTGCTAACAGATGGACCTCATTCAACAAATTGTGTGATTTTGTTTCTAAAAATATTATCACCTGAACATATTTAGACGTGCCACAGCAATGGGTGGTGGGAAGACCTTTTCAAAAAGCACTTATTTGTTTTATTCATTTCAGAACATGTCTATAGATTTTAGATCAGTGGAAGAAAATCCCAGTTGAATCCCTTTTTAGATTGAAATTTAAGGCAGCCAAATGTGAAAATTGTGCCAGGGTGTTGTAAACTTTGAATATGCACTATGTAATGGTTGAATTTCAGATTATGTTTAAAATTAATAATCTTTCTGAATCATTTAACTCCCTCCAGTGATATTTATATGGAACATTGGCAAGGTATATTTTGAATGCTTGCATTTTTCATGGTTTGATGTTACATTATAGAGACTGAGAGCCAAAGTGGCATTGCATTGTTCCTGCCCAAGGGCCTTTTCTGCCCTGTGTTTTACAGAATCATTTATTTGATTTTCAAATAGTTAGATAGTATGTCTGAGTCCAAAATGGCAGGGTATGATGACAACACTTTGTCCCTCAATGTGGTGCAGTGTAATCTTAGTGTGTGCTTCGAATAACTGTTTTGTTAAAATAGTGCCATTTAATTAAAAAGGTCTGATCAGGTATTAACAATATTCTTCTGACAGAGCAAAGATGTCCATCTTTAACGGGGCGGTAGGGTAGCCTAGTGGTTAGAGCGTTGGACTAGTAACCAGAAGGTTGCTAGTTCAAACCCCCGAGCTGGCAAGGTACAAATCTGTCATTCTACCCCTGAACAAGGCAGTTAACCCACTAGGCTGTCATTGAAAATAAGAATTTGTTCTTAACTGACTTGCCTAGTTAAATAAAGATAAAAACAACAAAAAATACTGTCTCAAAATTCATTGGACCAATGAATGATATATGACAAAATGTAAGACATATTCAGTGTGTATCATAAGTACGTATTCACCCGTTGGATTTCATCCAATTTTGTTGAGTTACAAAGTGGGATTGAAATACAGAATATTTCATTGTGATTTGTCATTGATCTACACATAATACTCCATAATGTCAAAGTGAAAAGAAAATTCAACACATTTTCACAAATTAAATGACTAAAATATTGTTGTTGCATCAGTATTCATCACATTTGTTTAGGCAAGCCTAAAATAGTTCAGAAGTAAAACTTGGTGTAACAGATAATAAGTTACATGGTCTCAATCTGTGTGAAATAATAGGGGTT
Source organism: Oncorhynchus tshawytscha (assembly GCF_018296145.1). Taxonomy (NCBI): domain Eukaryota; kingdom Metazoa; phylum Chordata; class Actinopteri; order Salmoniformes; family Salmonidae; genus Oncorhynchus; species Oncorhynchus tshawytscha. Next base: position 3,105,301 of record NC_056453.1, read on the forward strand.
GATATGAATTTTGAATGACTACTCCTTCCTCTGTCCTCCATTGAACAACATCTGTAAGGTCCTTCAATCAAGTATTGAATTTAAGCACAGATTCAATTACAAAGCCTCAAAGAAAGACAGTGATTGGTACATGGTTCAAATGAACAAATCAGACACTGAATATCTCTTTAAGCATGGCCAAGTTAACAATTATGCTGTGGATGATAGGGATGGTGCAAGGTTTCCTCCAGACGTGACGCTTGGCACTCAGGCCAAAAAGTTCAAGCTTGGTTTCATCAGATCAAAGAATCTTCTTTCTCATGGTCTCAGACCTATAGGGGCCTTTTGGCAAACTCCAAGCAGGCTGTCATGTGCTTTTTACTGAGGAGTGCCTTCCGTCTGACCACTCTAACATAAAGATAAACATAAAGGCCACTGTGTTCTTGTGGACCTTCAATGATGCAGACACTTTTTGGTACCCTTCCCCAGATCTGTGCCTCAACAAAATATTGTTTCGGAGATCTAGGGACAATTCCTTCGACCTCGTGGCTTGGTGTTTGCTCTGACACTGTCAATTGTGAGACCTTATATAGAGAGGTGTGTGCCTTTCCAAATCATGTCCAATCAATTGAATTTACCACAAGTGGCCTCCAATAACATTGTAGAAACATCTCAATGATGATCAATGGAAACATGAAGCACCTGAGCTCAATTTCGAGTCTCATAGCAAGGAGTCTGAATAATTATGTAAATAAGATATTTCAGTTGAAAATGTTTTTGTTTTTTTACTGTTTTATCTTTGTCATTATGGGGTATTGTGTGTAGATCGATGATGGAAAAACATTATTTAATCCATTTCAGAATTAGGTTGTAACCTAACAAAATGTGGAAAAAGTCAATTAGTCTGAATACTTTCCGAATGCACTGTAAAGCCCTTTTTACATCAGCAGATGTCACAACGTGTTTATACAGAAACCCAGCCTCAAACCCCAAACAGCAAGCAATGCAGATGTAGAAGCACAGTGGCTAGGAAAAACTCCCTAGAAAGGCAGGAACATAGGAAGAAACCTAGAGAGGAACCAGGCTCTGAGGGGTGGCCAGTCCTCTTCTGGATGTGCCAGGTGGAGATTATAAGAGTACATGGCCATTTAGGCCAGATTGTTCTTCAAGATGTTCAAATGGTCATAGCTGACCAGCAGGGTCAAATAATAATCACAGTGGTTGTAGAGGGTGCAACAGAACAGGACCTCAGGAGTAAATGTCAGTTGTCTTTAGTTTTTTACATTTGCCAGGTCAAGGTTTGACTTTTTCAGGAGAGGTGTTTTACTGCCACTTTTAGTGGGTCTGGTACAAATCCGGAGGATAGGGAGCTGTTTATTATGTTCAACATAGGAGGGCCAAGCACAGGAAGTAGCTCTTTCAGTAGTTAAGTTGGAATAGGGTCCAGTAGGCAGCTGGAAGGTTCAGAGGCCATGACTATTTTTGTGAATGTGTAAGGAGATATAGAATTCAAACACTTGAGTGTCTCCATTGATCTTAGGTCCTGGCATTCTGAGTTTTGGAGAAATACACAGATTGAAAGAGGAGTCTGTAATTTGCTTTCTAATGAAAATGATATTTTAGAATATACTTTAGAAGTGTTTAATTATTATTATTTTATAAACTGTCCAATTAAATCCATTTAAATCCCACTTTGTAACACAATAAAATGTGAAGAAATCCAAGGGGGATGAGTACTTACGATACCTACTGTAATACCAAAAAATCTGATTCATTGATCTAATATGTTGGTCAGAATTTGTCCACGTGGTTTTTTATAAAGATGTATGTAGATCAGGGGTGGGGAAAAACGTTTTGACTCACTGTTGGATTTCTGAATCCCAAAGTGGCCCCCAAATGATCTCCCATCTATGATGCTCATGTGCAAATGGACGGGGGGGCCCATAGGTTATGCATGTATATGTTAATGATTCTCTCTCTCTCTCTCTCTCTCTCTCTCTCCAGCTATGTGGTATGACCCTTTCGATGTGTCTGTATAGATGGACCAGCCTGGATTACAGCATGCTGATGCAATACTCATAAAGTAGGACAGAGTGCTGCATAAACATCTGTGAATGATATAATTGGTGTTTCTATGTTTATAAAGCGAAATAAGAAATAGATAGTTGCATTATTCATTGTTAAAATTTGAGTGTACTTAATTGATCGATTGCTTTGATAAAACTCCTTCATTCTTGCTCATTTCTTCATAGCTTTATTTTTTGTATTGATACATTACATTGCTGTGTCTACTACTACTATTTCATAACCATAAGTGCTTCAAGACAAGCAAGTATGCACATTTACTTCGGTAAATGTCCTTTTCTAGTTTATAGCTAAATTCATCGCAGATTATAGAAGCTTCAAATCATGCATCAGTGGTAGTAGTATTGACGGCAGTAGTGATGGTAGAAGTAGTAAAGGTTTTAATAGGGTTTTCATAGGCTATGTGTTAGCTATAGTGACCTATTTTGGGCTGGTTTGTAAGTACTATATCATCATAAGCCATAGAATGTTTTTTAAGCTCTCAAAATGTGGAACATTCTGAATGTTTGTGGCAGTGATTTCAGTTCAGAATGTTGAAGATTGCATTCCGCCATTAAAATGTATGGGATACAACAAGCGTTATAGTTTATGGAATATGAACGGTAGCAGGAAGCTGTGTTGAATCAATTTTAGTTAAATCAGTCTCCACATTTCAACGTTGGGTTTGTGTTTGTAGCTTTGAAGTCTATAGAGATTTAAAAACATTTAATATGGTTATCGTTCAAAAAGTACAATCGTATCAAAAATCATTTGAAAAACATAGTAAGTTGAGTTAGTCTGCACATGTTAACGTTGGGTTGGTGTTAGTATCTGAAATGGATCAAGAGCAGTCTTGAATTCACATTTTGCCTTAGAAGTATATGGAGCTTTTATGCTAGTTTAAAATTGTTATATTTCAAAAGTACAAATAGCATCACAATCTTTTGACAAGCAATCTAAGTTGAGTCAATTTGAACATGCCAACATTGGTTTGGTGTTTGTAGATTTAACTGTTCAAGAGAATTAGCGAATCCAAATACTTCCCATTCAAGCCTATGGGGCTTTTATGAACATTTAAAATGGTTCTAGTTCAAAAAGTATCAATGGTATCAAAAAGCTGTATACAAGCACACTGTTATAAACCGGTCTGTACGTTTGAATGGTGTTTCTAGTGAAGCCCTTTCATGCAGTCAAATGACCTAGTGGCTTCATGGGTGGAATGTTATTCATATTTTTCATAATTTCATAATTAATAAACATTGATTTTTTGAAGACGCAGAAAATCCGGTGTTTCTATGTTAAACAGTTTTGTTATATTTCAGTGTTCTGTCAGGTATATCAAGTTTAATATTAGGATGCAAACTAAAAATGTAAAACATTTCAACACTATGTCTGACATGTTACAAGTGTCTTCTTTTTATTTAGCCAATAACCATGCCTGTGAGGTGTATACTTTTGTTTCAAAGTAAAGTTGTTTAAGACTACCAAGAAAGACTCTGATTTAGCCCATGTTGGGATTTGTTTCCTTGTCATTCATTGGCTCATTGGTGAAATTAACCTCACACTCAACGTCAACAAAACTAAGGAGATGATTGTGGACTTCAGGAAACAGCAGAGGGAACACCCCCCCATCCACATCGATGGAACAGTAGTGGAGAGGGTAGCAAGTTTTAAGTTCCTCGGCATACACATCACAGACAAACTGAATTGGTCCACTCACACAGACAGCATCGTGAGGAAGGCGCAGCAGCGCCTCTTCAACCTCAGGAGGCTGAAGAAATTCGGCTTGTCACCAAAAGCACTCACAAACTTCTACAGATGCACAATCGAGAGCATCCTGGCGGGCTGTATCACCGCCTGGTATGGCAACTGCACCGCCCTCAACCGTAAGGCCCTCCAGAGGGTAGTGAGGTCTGCACAACGCATCACCGGGGGCAAACTACCTGCCCTCCAGGACACCTACACCATCCGATGCTACAGGAAGGCCATAAAGATCATCAAGGACATCAACCACCCGAGCCCCTGCCTGTTCACCCCGCTGTCATCCAGAAGGCGAGGTCAGTACAGGTGCATCAAAGCTGGGACCGAGAGACTGAAAAACAGCTTCTATCTCAAGGCCATCAGACTGTTAAACAGCCACCACTAACATTGAGTGGCTACTGCCAACACACTGTCAATGACACTGACTCTACTCCAGCCACTTTAATCATAGGAATTGATGGGAAATGATGTAAATATATCACTAGCCACTTTAAACAATGCTACCTTATATAATGTTACTTACCCTACATTATTCATCTCATATGCATACGTAGATACTGTACTCTATATCATCGACTGCATCCTTATGTAATACACGTATCACTAGCCACTTTAACTATGCCACTTGGTTTACATACTCATCTCATATGTATATACTGTACTCGATATCATCTACTGTATCTTGCCTATGCTGCTCTGTACCATCACTCATTCATATATCCTTATGTACATATTCTTTATCCCCTTACACTGTGTATAAGACAGTAGTTTTTTTGGAATTGTTAGTTAGATTACTTGTTCGTTATTACTGCATTGTCGGAACTAGAAGCACAAGCATTTCGCTACACTCGCATTAACATCTGCTAACCATGTGTATGTGACAAATAAAATTTGATTTGATTTGTGATTTGATTTGAAATTAGCATTATGACAATATCTTTAATGAAATCATTCAAAACCTTTACTAATGCAATTGCAGACAGATGTTGACAACAGGAACATTACGCATGTTTCCAAGTAAGTTCTGTATCAAAGAAAAGGTCCCATGTTATTTTATTAAACCCGAAGTCCAGCCCTAGTGATGTCACTGCCTACGTCATTATCTTTTACTCATGAGACCAAAACCATGCCTACACAACTATATAAACAAGGCTTTTAGTGTTATCTAAAATCTTAGTAGTAAATGTTCAAGTTGATTTATAGTGGAATATCTAACTAATCTCTTATCTCGTACACTCCCCTGCAGAGTTGTCTTCACAGTCACACATTTCTCAGACAGTTTCTTCATAAGAGGCAGAGAGCCTAGAAAAGGACTGTGGAACAATATTAAACCTCATAATGTATATATATTGTTAATCTGTTGTCTAGGACCCTATAAATGTAAGGAGGGAGGGGTCTTATAACCCCTCCCCTTCTATGAATACAACATAAGCATAATCAATTATTCTAATACATCAAACATTTGGTAGAGCCCCAATCATGACCCCTAGGTGAACCTCTAACACCCACTGCAGTAAAAGATAAAATGATTGAAGACTAGTTATGACCAGAATTTTTACCATTCATGTCTATGGCCATTGAAATGCATAGGGATTTATGCAAATATGGTTGTAGTGTGAAAAGTACAAGTAGTATCAAATAATTGTATTCAATCAACCTGATCAGTGGCAGTATTGGTGTTTTAAAGTTGTTTTGGTGTTGGTAGCTTTTATGGTTTTGGCGCTACAGGTAGCAGTGGAAGGAGAATAATAAGAAGACGAAGTATGAACAATTTCCAAAGTTCAGCAAGCACGCCTGATAAATGCACTATAAATAAAGTCCACCATTTTGTCCCTAATCGTCTGTGGCTGAACTATTGTTCCAACTTTTTTGCTCTGATTGTAAAATGCACACATGCTGCATGTTGCTTTCTGCTGGCTGCTTTCTGCCGGCTGCTTTCTGCTGGCTGCAGGCTGCTTTCTGGCGGCTACTTTCTGCTGGCTGCTTTCTGCTGGCTGCTGGCTGCTTTCTGCCGGCTGCTTTCTGGTGGCTGCTTTCTGCTGGCTGCTTTCTGCCGGCTGCTTTCTGCTGGCTGCTTTCTGCTGGCTGCAGGCTGCTTTCTGCCGGCTGCTTTCTGCTGGCTGCTTCCTGCTGGCTGCTTTCTGCCGGCTGCTTTCTGCTGGCTGCATGCTGCTTTCTGCTGGCTGCAGGCTGCTTTCTGCCGGCTGCTTTCTGCTGGCTGCATGCTGCTTTCTGCATGCTGCTTTCTGCTGGCTGCATGCTGCTTTCTGCTGGCTGCTTTCTGCTGGCTGCATGCTGCTTTCTGCCGGCTGCTTTCTGCTGGCTGCATGCTGCTTTCTGCTGGCTACATGCTGCTTTCTGCTGGCTGCTTTCTGCCGGCTGCTTTCTGCTGGCTGCTTTCTGCTGGCTGCTCTGCTGGCTGCTTTCTGCTGGCTGCATGCTGCTTTCTGCTGGCTGCATGCTGCTTTCTGCTGGCTGCTTTCTGCTGGCTGCATGCTGCTTTCTGCCGGCTGCTTTATGCTGGCTGCATGCTGCTTTCTGCTGGCTGCATGCTGCTTTCTGCTGGCTGCTTTCTGCTGGCTGCATGCTGCTTTCTGCCAGCTGCTTTCTGCTGGCTGCTTTCTGCTGGTTGCTTTCTGCTGGCTGCATGCTGCTTTCTGCTGGCTGCATGCTGCTTTCTGCCGGCTGCTTTCTGCCAGCTGCTTTCTGCCAGCTGCTTTCTGCCGGCTGCTTTCTGCATGCTGCTTTCTGCTGGCTGCATGCTGCTGGCTGCTTTCTGCTGGCTGCTTTCTGCTGGCTGCATGCTGCTTTCTGCTGGCTGCATGCTGCTCTGCTGGCTGCTTTCTGCTGGCTGCATGCTGTTTTCTGCTGGCTGCTTTCTGCTGGCTGCATGCTGCTGGCTGCTTTCTGCTGGCTGCTTTCTGCTGGCTGCATGCTGCTTTCTGCCGGCTGCTTTCTGCTGGCTGCATGCTGCTTTCTGCTGGCTGCTTTCTGTTGGCTGCATGCTGCTGGCTGCTTTCTGCTGGCTGCATGCTGCTGGCTGCTTTCTGCTGGCTGGCTGAATGCTGCTGGCTGCTTTATGCTGGCTCCATGCTTCTGGCTGCTTTCTGCTGGCTGCTTTCTGCTGGCTTCATGCTGCTGGCTGCATGCTGCTTTCTGCTGGCTGCATGCTGCTGGCTTGCTGCTGGCTGCATGCTGCTGGCTGCTTTCAGCTGGCTGCTTTCTGCTGGCTGCATGCTGCTGGCTTCTTGCTGCTGGCTGCTTTCTGCTGGCTGCATGCTGCTGGCTGCTTTCTGCTGGCTGCTTTTTGCTGGCTGCTTTCTGCTGGCTGCTTTCTGCTGGCTGCTTTCTGCTGGCTGCATGCTGCTGGCTGCATGCTGCTTTCTGCTGGCTGCATGCTGCTTTCTGCTGGCTGCATGCTGCATGCTGCTTTCTGCTGGTTGCATGTTGCTGGCTGCTTTCTGCTGGCTGCATGCTGCTGGCTGCTTTCTGCTGGCTGCATGCTGCTGGCTGCTTTCGGCTGGTTGCTTACTGCTGGTTGCTTTCTGCTGGCTGCATGCTGCTGGCTGCTTTCTGCTGGCTGCATGCTGCTGGCTGCTGCTGCTGGCTGCATGCTGCTCTGCCGGCTGCTTTCTGCTGGCTGCATGCTGCTTTCTGCTGGCTGCTGCTGCTGGCTGCTCTGCCGGCTGCTGCTGGCTGCTCTGCTTTCTGCTGCTGCTTTGCTGGCTGCATGCTGCTTTCTGCTGGCTGCATGCTGCTCTGCTGGCTGCTTTCTGCTGGCTGCATGCTGCTCTGCCGGCTGCTTTATGCTGGCTGCATGCTGCTTTCTGCTGGCTGCATGCTGCTTTCTGCTGGCTGCTCTGCTGGCTGCATGCTGCTCTGCCAGCTGCTTTCTGCTGGCTGCATGCTGCTTTCTGCTGGCTGCTCTGCTGGTTGCTTTCTGCTGGCTGCATGCTGCTTTCTGCTGGCTGCATGCTGCTCTGCCGGCTGCTTTCTGCTGCTTTCTGCCAGCTGCTTTCTGCCGGCTGCTGCATGCTGCTTTCTGCTGGCTGCATGCTGCTGGCTTTTCTGCTGGCTGCTTTCTGCTGGCTGCATGCTGCTTTCTGCTGGCTGCATGCTGCTTTCTGCTGGCTGCTTTCTGCTGGCTGCATGCTGCTTTCTGCTGGCTGCTTTCTGCTGGCTGCATGCTGCTGGCTGCTTTCTGCTGGCTGCTTTCTGCTGGCTGCATGCTGCTTTCTGCTGGCTGCTTTCTGCTGGCTGCATGCTGCTGCTGGCTGCTTTCTGTTGGCTGCATGCTGCTGGCTGCTTTCTGCTGGCTGCATGCTGCTGGCTGCTTTCTGCTGGCTGGCTGGCTGCTGGCTGCTTTATGCTGGCTCCATGCTTCTGGCTGCTTTCTGCTGGCTGCTTTCTGCTGGCTGCTGCTGGCTGCTGCATGCTGCTTTCTGCTGGCTGCATGCTGCTGGCTGCATGCTGCTGGCTGCATGCTGCTGGCTGCTTTCTGCTGGCTGCTTTCTGCTGGCTGCATGCTGCTGGCTTCTTGCTGCTGGCTGCTTTCTGCTGGCTGCATGCTGCTGGCTGCTCTGCTGGCTGCTTTTTGCTGGCTGCTCTGCTGGCTGCTTTCTGCTGGCTGCTTTCTGCTGGCTGCATGCTGCTGGCTGCATGCTGCTCTGCTGGCTGCATGCTGCTTTCTGCTGGCTGCATGCTGCATGCTGCTGCTCTGCTGGTTGCATGTTGCTGGCTGCTTTCTGCTGGCTGCATGCTGCTGGCTGCTTTCTGCTGGCTGCATGCTGCTGGCTGCTTTCGGCTGGTTGCTTACTGCTGGTTGCTTTCTGCTGGCTGCATGCTGCTAGCTGCTTTCTGCTGGCTGCATGCTGCTGGCTGCTTTCTGCTGGCTGCATGCTGCTTTCTGCCGGCTGCTTTCTGCTGGCTGCATGCTGCTTTCTGCTGGCTACATGCTGCTGCTGGCTGCTTTCTGCTGCTTTCTGCTGGCTGCTTTCTGCTGGCTGCTTTCTGCTGGCTGCATGCTGCTCTGCTGGCTGCATGCTGCTTTCTGCTGGCTGCTTTCTGCTGGCTGCATGCTGCTTTCTGCCGGCTGCTTTATGCTGGCTGCATGCTGCTTTCTGCTGGCTGCATGCTGCTTTCTGCTGGCTGCTTTCTGCTGGCTGCATGCTGCTTTCTGCCAGCTGCTTTCTGCTGGCTGCATGCTGCTTTCTGCTGGCTGCTTTCTGCTGGTTGCTTTCTGCTGGCTGCATGCTGCTGCTGGCTGCATGCTGCTTTCTGCCGGCTGCTTTCTGCCAGCTGCTTTCTGCCAGCTGCTTTCTGCTGCTTTCTGCATGCTGCTTTCTGCTGGCTGCATGCTGCTGGCTGCTTTCTGCTGGCTGCTTTCTGCTGGCTGCATGCTGCTTTCTGCTGGCTGCATGCTGCTTTCTGCTGGCTGCTTTCTGCTGGCTGCATGCTGCTGCTGGCTGCTTGCTGGCTGCATGCTGCTGGCTGCTTTCTGCTGGCTGCTTTCTGCTGGCTGCATGCTGCTTTCTGCCGGCTGCTTTCTGCTGGCTGCATGCTGCTCTGCTGGCTGCTTTCTGTTGGCTGCATGCTGCTGGCTGCTTTCTGCTGGCTGCATGCTGCTGGCTGCTTTCTGCTGGCTGGCTGAATGCTGCTGGCTGCTTTATGCTGGCTCCATGCTTCTGGCTGCTTTCTGCTGGCTGCTTTCTGCTGGCTTCATGCTGCTGGCTGCTTTCTGCATGCTGCTCTCTGCTGGCTGCATGCTGCTGGCTACATGCTGCTGGCTGCATGCTGCTGGCTGCTCTGCTGGCTGCTTTCTGCTGGCTGCATGCTGCTGGCTTCTTTTTGCTGGCTGCTTTCTGCTGGCTGCTTTCTGCTGGCTGCTGGCTGCTTTTTGCTGGCTGCTTTCTGCTGGCTGCTTTCTGCTGGCTGCTTTCTGCTGGCTGCATGCTGCTTTCTGCTGGCTGCATGCTGCTGGCTGCATGCTGCATGCTGCTGCTGGTTGCATGCTGCTGGCTGCTTTCTGCTGGCTGCATGCTGCTCTGCTGGCTGCATGCTGCTCTGCTGGCTGCTTTCTGCTGGCTGCATGCTGCTCTGCCGGCTGCTTTATGCTGGCTGCATGCTGCTTTCTGCTGGCTGCATGCTGCTTTCTGCTGGCTGCTTTCTGCTGGCTGCATGCTGCTTTCTGCCAGCTGCTTTCTGCTGGCTGCATGCTGCTGCTGGCTGCTTTCTGCTGGTTGCTTTCTGCTGGCTGCATGCTGCTTTCTGCTGGCTGCATGCTGCTGGCTGCCAGCTGCTTCCAGCTGCTGGCTGCTTTCTGCTGCTTTCTGCTGGCTGCATGCTGCTGGCTGCTCTGCTGGCTGCTGCTGGCTGCATGCTGGCTGCATGCTGCTTGCTGCTGGCTGCATGCTGCTGCATGGCTGCTTTCTGCTGGCTGCTTTCTGCTGGCTGCATGCTGCTGCTTTCTGCTGCTGCATGCTGCTCTGCTGGCTGCTGGCTGCATGCTGCTGGCTGCTTTCTGCTGGCTGCATGCTGCTGGCTGCTTTCTGCTGGCTGGCTGAATGCTGCTGGCTGCTGGCTGGCTCCATGCTTCTGGCTGCTTTCTGCTGGCTGCTTTCTGCTGGCTTCATGCTGCTGGCTGCTTTCTGCATGCTGCTTTCTGCTGGCTGCATGCTGCTGGCTATGCTGGCTGCATGCTGCTGGCTGCTTTCTGCTGGCTGCTCTGCTGGCTGCATGCTGCTGGCTGCTGCTGGCTGCTGGCTGCATGCTGCTGGCTGGCTGGCTGCTTTTTGCTGCTGGCTGCTTTCTGCTGGCTGCTTTGCTGGCTGCATGCTGCTGGCTGCATGCTGCTGCTGGCTGCATGCTGCTTTCTGCTGGCTGCATGCTGCATGCTGCTCTGCTGGCTGCATGCTGCTGGCTGCTTTCTGCTGGCTGCATGCTGCTCTGCTGGCTGCTTTCTGCTGGCTGCATGCTGCTGCTTTCTGCTGGCTGCATGCTGCTGGCTGCTTTCTGGCTGCTTTCTGCTGGCTGCATGCTGCTTCTGGCTGCTTTCTGCTGGCTGCATGCTGCTTTCTGCTGGCTGCTTTCTGTTGGCTGCATGCTGCTGGCTGCTGCTGGCTGCATGCTGCTGGCTGCTTTCTGCTGGCTGCTTTCTGCTGGCTGCTGGCTGCTGCTGGCTGCTTTCTGCATGCTGCTTTCTGCTGGCTGCATGCTGCTGGCTACATGCTGCTGGCTGCATGCTGCTGGCTGCTTTCTGCTGGCTGCTTTCTGCTGGCTGCATGCTGCTTTGCTGCTGGCTGCTGCTGGCTGCATGCTGCTGGCTGCTCTGCTGGCTGCTTTTGCTGGCTGCTTGCTGGCTGCTTTCTGCTGGCTGCTTTCTGCTGGCTGCATGCTGCTCTGCTGGCTGCATGCTGCATGCTGCTCTGCTGGTTGCATGCTGCTTTCTGCTGGCTGCATGCTGCTCTGCTGGCTGCATGCTGCATGCTGCTTTCTGCTGGTTGCATGCTGCTGGCTGCTTTCTGCTGGCTGCATGCTGCTGGCTGCTTTCTGCTGGCTGCATGCTGCTGGCTGCTCGGCTGGTTGCTTACTGCTGGTTGCTCTGCTGGCTGCATGCTGCTATGCTGCTGGCTGCATGCTGCTGGCTGCTTTCTGCTGGCTGCATGCTGCTTTCTGCCGGCTGCTTTCTGCTGGCTGCTGCTTTCTGCTGGCTACATGCTGCTGCTCTGCCGGCTGCTCTGCTGGCTGCTGCTGGCTGCTGGCTGCTGGCTGCATGCTGCTCTGCTGGCTGCATGCTGCTCTGCTGCTGCTTTCTGCTGCTGCATGCTGCTGCCGGCTGCTTTATGCTGGCTGCATGCTGCTTCTGCTGGCTGCATGCTGCTGCTGGCTGCTTTCTGCTGGCTGCATGCTGCTGGCTGCTTTCTGCTGGCTGCATGCTGCTGCTGGCTGCTTTCTGCTGGTTGCTTTCTGCTGGCTGCATGCTGCTTTCTGCTGGCTGCATGCTGCTTTCTGCCGGCTGCTGCCAGCTGCTTTCTGCTGCTGCTGCCGCTGCTTTCTGCATGCTGCTGGCTGCATGCTGCTGGCTGCTGGCTGCTTTCTGCTGGCTGCATGCTGCTTTCTGCTGGCTGCATGCTGCTTTCTGCTGGCTGCTTTCTGCTGGCTGCTTGCTGGCTGCTGGGCTGCATGCTGCTGGCTGCTTTCTGCTGGCTGCTTTCTGCTGGCTGCATGCTGCTTTCTGCTGGCTGCTTTCTGCTGGCTGCATGCTGCTTTCTGCTGGCTGCTTTCTGTTGGCTGCATGCTGCTGGCTGCTTTCTGCTGGCTGCATGCTGCTGGCTGCTTTCTGCTGGCTGGCTGAATGCTGCTGGCTGCTTTATGCTGGCTCCATGCTTCTGGCTGCTTTCTGCTGGCTGCTTTCTGCTGGCTTCATGCTGCTGGCTGCTTTCTGCATGCTGCTTTCTGCTGGCTGCATGCTGCTGGCTACATGCTGCTGGCTGCTGCTGCTGGCTGCTTTCTGCTGGCTGCTTTCTGCTGGCTGCATGCTGCTCTGCTGGCTGCATGCTGCTTTCTGCTGGCTACATGCTGCTTTCTGCTGGCTGCTTTCTGCCGGCTGCTTTCTGCTGGCTGCTTTCTGCTGGCTGCTGCTGGCTGCATGCTGCTGCTGGCTGCATGCTGCTCTGCTTTCTGCTGGCTGCATGCTGCTCTGCCGGCTGCTTTATGCTGGCTGCATGCTGCTCTGCTGGCTGCATGCTGCTTTCTGCTGGCTGCTTTCTGCTGGCTGCATGCTGCTTTCTGCCAGCTGCTTTCTGCTGGCTGCATGCTGCTTTCTGCTGGCTGCTTTCTGCTGGCTGCTTTCTGCTGGCTGCATGCTGCTTTCTGCTGGCTGCATGCTGCTTTCTGCTCGGCTGCTTTCTGCCAGCTGCTTTCTGCCAGCTGCTTTCTGCCGGCTGCTTTCTGCATGCTGCTTTCTGCTGGCTGCATGCTGCTGGCTGCTTTCTGCTGGCTGCTTTCTGCTGGCTGCATGCTGCTGCTGCTGGCTGCATGCTTCTGCTGGCTGCATGCTGCTTTCTGCTGGCTGCTTTCTGCTGGCTGCATGCTGCTCTGCTGGCTGCTTTCTGCTGGCTGCATGCTGCTGGCTGCTTTCTGCTGGCTGCTTTCTGCTGGCTGCATGCTGCTTTCTGCCGGCTGCTTTCTGCTGGCTGCATGCTGCTTTCTGCTGGCTGCTTTCTGTTGGCTGCATGCTGCTGGCTGCTTTCTGCTGGCTGCATGCTGCTGGCTGCTTTCTGCTGGCTGGCTGAATGCTGCTGGCTGCTTTATGCTGGCTCCATGCTTCTGGCTGCTTTCTGCTGGCTGCTTTCTGCTGGCTTCATGCTGCTGGCTGCTTTCTGCATGCTGCTTTCTGCTGGCTGCATGCTGCTGGCTACATGCTGCTGGCTGCATGCTGCTGGCTGCTTTCTGCTGGCTGCTTTCTGCTGGCTGCATGCTGCTGGCTTCTTTTTGCTGGCTGCTTTCTGCTGGCTGCTTTCTGCTGGCTGCTTTCTGCTGGCTGCTTTTTGCTGGCTGCTTTCTGCTGGCTGCTTTCTGCTGGCTGCATGCTGCTGGCTGCATGCTGCTTTCTGCTGGCTGCATGCTGCTTTCTGCTGGCTGCATGCTGCTGGCTGCTTTCTGCTGGCTGCATGCTGCTGGCTGCTTTCTGCTGGCTGCATGCTGCTGGCTGCTTTCTGCTGGCTGCTTTCTGCTGGCTTCATGCTGCTGGCTGCATGCTGCTGGCTGCTTTCTGCATGCTGCTTTCTGCTGGCTGCTTTCTGCTGGCTTCATGCTGCTGGCTGCATGCTGCTGGCTGCTTTCTGCATGCTGCTTTCTGCTGGCTGCTTTCTGCTGGCTGCTTTCTGCTGGCTGCTTTCTGCTGGCTGAATGCTGTTGGCTGCTTTCTGCTGGCTGCATGCTGCTGGCTGCTTTCTGCTGGCTGGCTGAATGCTGCTGGCTGCTTTCTGCTGGCTGCATGCTGCTGGCTGCTTTCTGCTGGCTGCTTTCTGCTGGCTTCATGCTGCTGGCTGCATGCTGCTTTCTGATGGCTGCATACTGCTCTGCTACCTGCTTTCTGCTGGCTGCTTTCTGCTGGCTGCATGCTGCTGGCTGCTTTCTGCTGGCTGCTTTCTGCTGGCTGCATGCTGTTTTCTGCTGGCTGCTTTCTGCTGGCTGCTTTCTGCTGGCTGCTTTCTGCTGGCTGCTTTCTGCTGGCTGTTTTCTGCTGGCTGCATGCTGTTTTCTGCTGGCTGCTTTCTGCTGGCTGCTTTCTGCTGGCTGCTTTCTGCTGGCTGCATGCTGCTCTGCTGGCTGCATGCTGGTGGCTGCTTTCTGCTGGTTGCTTTCTGCTGGCTGCATGCTGCTCTGCTGGCTGCATGCTGCTTTCTGCTTTCTGCTGGTTGCTTTCTCCTGGCTGCATGCTGCTTTCTGCTGGCTGCTTTCTGCTGGCTGCTTTCTGCTGGCTGCATGCTGCTGGCTGCTTTCTGCTGGCTGCATGCTGCTGGCTGCTTTCTGCTGGCTGCATGCTGCTGGCTGCTTTCGGCTGGTTGCTTACTGCTGGTTGCTTTCTGCTGGCTGCATGCTGCTAGCTGCTTTCTGCTGGCTGCATGCTGCTGGCTGCTTTCTGCTGGCTGCATGCTGCATGCTGCTTTCTGCTGGCTGCTTTCTGCTGGCTGTTTTCTGCTGGCTGCTTTCTGCTGGCTGCTTTCTGCTGGCTGCTTTCTGCTGGCTGCATGCTGCTTTCTGCTGGCTGCATGCTGCTGGCTGCTTTCTGCTGGTTGCTTTCTGCTGGCTGCATGCTGCTTTCTGCTGGCTGCATGCTGCTTTCTGCTTTCTGCTGGTTGCTTTCTCCTGGCTGCATGCTGCTTTCTGCTGGCTGCTTTCTGCTGGCTGCTTTCTGCTGGCTGCATGCTGCTGGCTGCTTTCTGCTGGCTGCATGCTGCTGGCTGCTTTCTGCTGGCTGCATGCTGCTGGCTGCTTTCGGCTGGTTGCTTACTGCTGGTTGCTTTCTGCTGGCTGCATGCTGCTAGCTGCTTTCTGCTGGCTGCATGCTGCTGGCTGCTTTCTGCTGGCTGCATGCTGCATGCTGCTTTCTGCTGGTTGCTTTCTGCTGGCTGCTTTCTGCTGGCTGCATGCTGCTTTCTGCTGGCTGCTTTCTGCTGGCTGCTTTCTGCTGGCTGCATGCTGCTGGCTGCATGATATATCACGATCGGTTGACTAGTATTTACTTCCTTCATAGTGGCATTCAGCGTTCGGTTTACAAGGTGATGTAATAGTGAAATAGGGTTATTCAACCTCCTAGGTCCATTATTGTGTCAAGACTGTCAAGAGGCTATCCAGGGGCAGACTAATGTTAGACAGACAATACATGACCTGGAATCTGTTCCAAAGATGTGTCGATACTGACTTGTTATTTCGGTTATCTTACTGTTCTACTGTGTATTTCTCAAGCTATTCTATTTACCAGCTCAGACATTTTAGTTGCAACAAGTTCTCAGAAGTGGGACAGCTTTTGTCAGGAGATGTGGAACACATGTTTAAGCTTAAACAGTGCTGTGTAACTATAATGCTAAAATAAATGTAACATAAGCAACTATTATTCACTAAAATGTTTTATAAACCTGGCCTACTATTTTTAACAGTTATAACATGAAAAGGCTTTTTCACCTGGTCACAGACAGCTGAAGTCCACACGTGAAGGGAAAAAGTGAAAAGGGGAGAACGCGTAGATACTAGAAAAATCATACAACGAGCAAAGTGATCATGCTGTTTCTATGTGCTTGCTATGAAAGTGAACTGTGTTTGCGTGTGATCAGGTATGTATTCATTATGTTTAAAAAACGAATCCTAAACGGAATGAAACAGGGATAAACATACCTGAATTTGTCCAATAGAAACTCTCGTTTACAACTGTTGGACTAATGATTACAACCTAGATCGGCTGGATGCAGGTAAGACTGTGCAAAGTGGTATTGAATGTGTCACTGTCACCTTGATAACTCAATTATTTTCTCTCTACCTGTGCACCTACATTGTAAACTTTCATTCATAGGCTAGGTTGGAGCAGCCTCATGATGGGGTACAGGGAAAATGTGAGTATCGTGTAGTAGCCTGAACCTATCGATGTTACATTGAGCTGGATGAATGGGAATATGAACGACAATCATCCAATATGCTGTCATAGAAATAAGACTATGCTCATAAAAAATGTAACATTTCCTCCCTCACCGACTGCCACTGGCCTGCAGCATGATGGTGAACTGAGCACGTCTCCAGAGCCACTGAGCTAGTATTAATCCTGCTGTAGAATTCATTGCAGTCACTCAGAAAAAACAATCATGAAACTCGAGAATAAAAAGAGTAGTTAAAAAAAGAATGAATCGTTAGCGAACTGCACATCACTTCTTCACTCACGTAGTAGCCTGTTCCTGAACAAAAGCCTGTGACTTGTCTGATAATGTGATTTTGTTTCACTGAATCTCCATCTGTATAGTTGGTTAATTTTTCTCTGGATGGGCAAATAAGCAGAGGTGGTAGCTCATCTAGTCAGCTGCTCATCTATCACTGATCAGAAACATTTAGCATGCCATAATGTAGCCTAAATCAAGATTATTATTTTGCTATGGACTCGCGGATATGTAAAAGAGTTAAGAACGTACCAAAAGTTCACTCCACAGCTAGCTTGAAATGTTGCCGATGGAGCTATCGAATTTTAGATTTTTCAAAAGCTCAAACTGTTGGTACGTTGTTAAAGAGGGCGGTCATGTGTGTTAGCAAGGCAGAGGTCCCAGGTTTGAGGCTCGGTGTGAGCTAAGCAAGCAGCGTGATATCTGTAACACATCGTAGGCAACTCCAAACGCCTGCTGAGTTTGGAAATTATGAACACCAGACTCACATGCTTTTGAAAATATAGATTGCTATTATTTTCTAAAGGTATCATGATGAAGGTTGTCCAAATTAAACACCCTACTCCTGCTCCTTACTAGGCGTAGAATTTACACCCAGGTGTGCTCATAGAAGGCTTTCGCCGAGGTGGTGCAACGGGTAAAATTCTTAGGTCCAGCATCGAGCGCATTTTAGTATGGCACCCGGCCAGTAATGCTTGATGTACTATATAATATTAACCCCCTAAGGTCGATGTCTCCGCCTCCACGGAAAACTATTTAGCATAACACAAAAATCCCCAGAAAAATCTGTGAGATGAAGCTAGAGATATGCATCTCAATCCACCGCATCTGCCTATGTCGCACATCCTCATCTGCGTTGAATGGCGACAAGCTAGAGAGGTGTCTGTCAGACCATGAGACATCACAAAATTGTCTGTAGCGTCCAAAACGGTTTGGCCTACAAACTGTTATGACCCCTCTATGGAAAGATGAGACTCTCATGAACACGATGGAGTTCTCTGTTTTGCTCTCCGACCCGTCTAAAGTCAGCCGATCTGCCAATTTCTGTCTGTCGCGTCCAAATAGTTTGGGGTACACACTAATACACTAATACACTCAGGCGAGACTCTCACGAACACGTACATGTCGGTTGTTCTGCTCTAGGATGCCCACAAGGCCTCACACGACCAGTTGAAAACATGTATGGAAGTATACAGTGCATTCGGAAAGTATTCAGACCCCTTGACTTTTTCCAAATTTTGTTACGTTACAGGCTTATTCTTAAATTGATTCAATCGTTTTTTTCCCTCATCAATATACACACCATACCTTATAATGACAAAGCAAAAACAGTTTTTTAGAATTGTTGCAAATGTACTAAAAATAAAACACTGAAATATCACATTTACATCAGTATTCAGACCCTTTACTCAGTACTTTGTTGAAGCACCTTTGGCAGCGGTTAGACCCTCGAGTCTTCTTGGGTATGATGCTACAAGCTTTGCACATATGAATTTGGGGAGTTTCTCCAATTCTTCTCTGCAGATCCCCTCAAGCTCTGTTAGGTTGCATAAGGTGTGCATAATGATGGGCAGCCTGGCGCCCTCAAGCACCAGGGAGGAGGAGCGGGGGCAGGCGTGACAGAGAGATGTATTATTTTGAACGAACAAGTTAAAAAGATCCGAGTCAGTATAAAGAGTCGAACTTGCCATTGCTAGAGTGAATAGCAAAATAATCCAGTTGTTTTAGGCTACATAACATGCTAGAAAAATGGTCTGATCAGAAAAATGCTATATTGTTTGGTTGACCCAACTGCTGCGTTTGATCACTTAGTTGGGTTGTTTTCTTTAAAAACTGCTGGGTTATTGATGCTGGGTGCTAGATTATTGGTACTGGGTTATTGAGACATTACCCAGCGGGTCAGACCGGAAGACTGGAGGTGTGGTTTAGTTGTGGTGTGGCATTCAGCTAGTTCTTTTAAGCCACCCATCTGTTCTGATGCATAGTTATCACGTCTAGGTAGCTTCAATGACACTTACAGAAGTGTGAGTTTCCTAAAAGCTGTATGGTGGAGATTTTCTAGGGTTTCCTTTTCTCTACTCTCTCTCTCTCCTATCCTTTTCTTTGAATGGACCAGGAGGCAGCAACAGTAACAGTGACTTAATTAACAGCAGCTGGCGGTGCCTTTCTGGTCCAGTGAAAAGGGCAGAGAAGGTCTGAAGGACTGGGAAAGATGGAAGGGTAACAGTGTCTTGTCTTGCCCGACCTGGCTCTTCAGTCCCCCAGACAACTCGGAACTCCCCAGCATCCAGAACCAGCAATGTACCAGCTGCCTAAGGAGGAGACGACGGACTGCAAGCCTTAAGGGGAGAGGACGGCGCCACCAATCGCCAGAGAGGTATGAGCTTTGTGCCGTCTGACCTGAACTTCCTGGTGAAAGCCCCAGGGCCACAGGAATCATTTGAAGCCAGTTTCAAGACCCCACAGTTGCAAGAACAGTTTTGGTCAAAATTCAGAACGTGCAAAGATTCAGCCCTGTTTAACAAACTCCAAGCATTCCTCCTTTCTGACACATTCTCCACTTATGTGAGAATGCTATTCATTGACTACAGCTCAGCGTTCAAGACCATAGTACCCTCAAAGCTCATCACTAAGATAAGGATCCTGGGACTAAACACCTCCCTCTGAAACTGGATCCTGGACTTTCTGACGGGTCGCCCCCAGGTGGTGAGGGTGGGTAGCAATCCTCAACACTGGAGCTCCCCAGGGGTGCGTGCTCAGTCCCCGCCTGTACTCCCTGTTCACCCACGACTGCATGGCCAGGCATGACTCCAACACTATTAAGTTTGCAGACGACACAACAGTGGTAGGCCTGGTCACCGACAACGACGAGACAGCCTATAGGGAGGAGATCAGAGACCTGGCCGGGTAGTGCCAGAATAACAACCTATCCCTCAACGTAACCAAGATTAAGGATATGATTGTGGACTACAGGAAAAGGAGGACCAAGCACGCCCCCATTCTCATCGACGGGGCTGTAGTGGAGCAGGTTGAGAGCTTCAAGTTCCACATCAGTGTCCACATCAACAACAAACTAGAATGGTCCAAACACACCAAGACAGTCGTGAAGAGGGCACAACAAAGCCTATTCCCTCTCAGGAAACTAAAAAGATTTGGCATGGGTCCTGACATCCTCAAAAGGTCCTAGAGCTGCAATGTAGGAGATTATAACACATTAGATCTGGTAAAAGATGCAAGAGAAAGAACCAAATGTATTATTACAGCCCAGGCGCATTTAGATTTTGAAAGCTAGATGGCAGTAGTGTATGTGCAAAGTTTTAGACTGATGCAATGAACCGTTGCATATCTGTTCAAAATGCTGCATCAAGACTGCCTAAATGTGCCTAATTGGTTTATTAATACATTTTCAAGTTCATAATTGTGCACTCTCCTCTAACAATAGTATGTTATTCTTTCACTGTAATAGCTACTGTAAATTGGACAGTGCAGTTAAATTAGCACAAATTTAAGTTTTCTGCCCATATCAGATATGTCTATGTCCTGGGAAATGTTTTTGTTACTTACCACCTCATGCTAATCACATTAGCCTACATTAGCGGCGATCCCGTAGAGGTTAACATCTTTAGGGCACAGGGACTAACCAACTTGGTCACCATCATTCACAAGACCGACAAGAAAGTTTAACTGGTGCAACTGGCCCCAGTATGCCTCACACCCTACACCCTATAACTGTCACAACCCCCCTACCCGTGCACTTTGAATAGATTGACACACAGCCTCATTTCATAAATGCATTTAAGCTACACTAGATGACCAAAAGTATATGGACACCTGCTCATTGAACAACTCATTCCAAAACCATGGGCATTAATATGGAGTTGGTCCCCCCCCTTTCTAAAAAAAACAAATTACAGAAAATATGTCTTCAAGACAATCATATTGTCAACAAAGCAGCACAACAGAAATATTATGCCAACATTTTAATTTGCAGTGTACAAACTTACCATGATGAACAGGAATGACATTTACTCTCACAAGTGGCCAAAACAAACTAGCTGAAAGCTATGCCCCCAATAGGCCACACCTTCTAACAATAAACTGATTATAGAAACATGGGTTAATTTAAACGTCTGTTACGCTTAATTGGTTCAACTGGCCCCAGTATGACTCATGCCAAACACTATAACCGTACAGGGAGATAGGGACATGGAAATATAATAGGTTGACGCAGACTCATTTCATAAATGCATTTAAAATATAGATGAATTAAAACATTTTAAAAAGCTTTTTTTTTTAAATAGCAATTATTTTCTACGTAGTTTTGATGTGTTCACTATATATAAAACAATGAAATAACACATCATGTAGTAACCAAAAAAGTGTTAAACAAATCAGAAGGTATTTTATATTTTTCAAAGTAGCCACCTATTGCCTTGATGACAGCTTTGCACGCTCTTGCACTCTCTCAACCGGTTCCACCTGGAATGCTTTTCCAACAGTATTGAAGTAGTTTCCACATATGATGAGCAATTGTTGGCTTCGTTTCCTTCACCCTGTGGTCCAACTCATCACAAACCATCTCAATTGGGTTGAGGTTGGGTGATTGTGGAGGCCAGGTAATCTGATGCAGCACTCCATCACTCTCCTTCTTGGTCAAATAGCCCTTACACAGCCTGGAGGTGTGTTGGGTCATTGTCCTGTTATTGTCCTGTTGAAAAACAAATGATAGTTTCACCATCACACCTCCTCCTCCATGCTTCACGGTGGGAACCACGCATGCGGAGATCATCTACTCAGGACCTACTCAGCGTCTCACAAAGGCATGGCAGTTGGAACCAAAAATCTCAAATTTGGACAGATTTCCACCAATCTAATGTCCATTGCTTGTGCTTCTTAGCCCAAGCAAGTCTCTTATTATTATTGGTGTCCTTTAGTAGTGGTTTCTTTGCAGCAATTCAACCATGAAGGCCTGATTCAGTCTCCTCTGAACAGTTGATGTTGAGATGTCTGTCACTTGAACTTTGTGAAGCAATTATTTGGGCTGCACTTTCTGAGGCTGGTAGCTCTAATGATCTTATCCTCTGCAGCAGAGGTAACTCTGGGTCTTCCTTTCCTGTGGCGGTCCTCATGAGAGCCAGTTTCATCATAGCACTTGATGGTTTTGCAACAGCCTGATTGACTGACCTTCATGGCTTAAACTAATGATAGACTGTCATTTCTCTTTGCTTATTTGAGCTGTTCTTGCCATAATATGGACTTGGTCTTTTACCAAATAGGGCTATCTACTGTATACCACCCCCTATCTTGTCACAACACAACTGATTGGCTCAAACGCATTAAGAAGGGAATAAATTCCACAAATGAACTTTTAACCAGGCACACCTGTTAATTTAAATGCATTGGTGACTACCTCATGAATCTGGTTGAGAGAATTCCAAGAGTGTGCAAAGCTGTCATCAAGGCAAAGGGTGACTATTTTGAAGAATCTCAAATATAACATATATTTTGATTTGTTTAACACTTTTGCTGGTTACAAGATGATTCCATATCTGTTATTTCATAGTTTTGATGTCTTCACTATTATTGTACAATGTAGAAAATAGTACAAATAAAGAAAAACCCTGTAATGAGTAGGTGTGTCCAAACTTTTGACTGGTACTGTATATATATATATATATATATTTTAAATTATAACTATTATTTATTTATTTTTATCACAAGTAGGTCACCGACCCTAACGCCCTGATGGGCGGGCCGCCGCTGCCACATACACACCAATGCTTGCCAACAGCTTCAAAGATCTGGTAACAATACTAAGACAAGAGAATAGGACAAAGAAGCCACGTCATGCAACTTTAACCAGGATCACTTCTTCTACATTGAGAAAGTGCACAGGAGAAGCAGAACAACAGGTGACCAACCCAACAAGAAATGAGAAGTGTACAAAGCCGGCTGCCAAAGACCCTACATAATGTGAAGGTTGGATCAAATGCACAATATTCGAGGAATGGTACCATTATCCCAGGGCTGAGGGAAATGGATAATGATTGAGGAATGGTACCATTAGCCCAGGGCTGAGAGAAATGGATAATGATTGAGGAATGGTACCATTAGCCCAGGGCTGAGAGAAATGGATAATGATTGAGGAATGGTACCATTAGCCCAGGGCTGAGAGAAATGGATAATGATTGAGGAATGGTACCATTAGCCCAGGGCTGAGAGAAATGGATAATGATTGAGGAATGGTACCATTAGCTCAGGGCTGAGAGAAATGGATAATGATTGTTAATAAACATTGTTGATTGTTAATTGTTGAAAAAAATGATATTTATAGTGAGGTGGCAAAGAAGCACCTTTTAATAAAAAAACTACTGTCAAACCAAACAAGAAGTCCCACTTCACATGAAAAATCTGACTGGATGAGAGAGGGGGTTTTGGTTTGTTTGTTTGAGGGAGTTTAACACAATTCGAGTGAGAAAATAGCTGTTTTATAGTCTCCTAAAGCATATACCAAAAATTCTTTACCATACATATACACATATTCCGCCCCATACATATACACATATTCCGCCCCATACCTCAGGGGTTGTCATTAGGCTGAAACAAAATCCAGATTGTGGCTTTAAATCACATGCACAACACCATGGAGTCAGAGGCCAAAGCAAATATCTGTGAGACGACTATTGGCTGAAACGGATGCCTGGGTTGAGGCTCAGATGTCATATATAAATGAAGGAGATGGTTGCTTTTGAACCATACATTCAAGTAGTCAGAGAGGTAAGAGTTCCCTTTCCTCTGTATAAAAACCTTTATGGACTTTTCTTGACATTTAAGAATATTGAAGGTACTTTAAAGTCTTCTCAAACTTAGTACATTTTTTTGAAAAATGTTTGATACAGCATGTGAACTTTTAGTCTTGTTTTAGTGTTGTTAAGTATTGCTATTTTGTAAATGTTTTGAAGAATGTGGCTTTGAAATAGCTTAATACTACTTTATCTTATCATAATCCATCAAATGTATGTTGTAATGTTCATGTCTGTTAAGCATATTGCATGTATGTATGTATGTATGTATGTATGTATGTATGCATGTATGTATGTATGTATGTATGTATGTATGTATGTATGTATGTATGTATGTATGTATGTATGTATGTATGTATGTATGTATGTATGTATGTATGTATGTATGTATGTATGTATGTATGTATGTATGTATGTATGTATGTATGTATGTTCACAAAAAAATGGATGTTTAGGGCTATTTGCGATTGGAATATATGTGACATCTCCTTATCTCCTTTCAGATGCAAGTCTTATCAAATGTTGGCTAAACAATTGTATTATTATAGACGTGACTTTAGCAATGCATGTTGAAGAGAGTTTTTCGCCCTTATAATTTCTCAGTCAATATTCCATATTACGGAACGTAATGTGGCACAGCGGTTGAGAGCTCAATTCCACGGCAAGCTGATGGTGCCGAGATCCACTCTCTCATTTTCTGTCTTGAAGGATGTGTAGAAAATATCTACAATGACATTTAAGAAAATCCACTAAATTGTCAAAAGTGACACTCAAATGACAGAAAAAGATTACATAACAGAAGTGCCTTGCTTTTGAATATCTGAGAAAGGTGTTGTTGATGTAATTAAAAACAATATTTTTTTTCTGTTATCATTTACAGCAAAGAATGAAGGTAAGCTAACTAAATTACATTGGGGCTAACAGGCTAACACTTCATTTTTGTTGAAGGAGAAACAGAAAAAGACAGACAGAGTTAGGATTACAGATCATACAGTCTCATTCAAATTGAGAAATGAGGCGTACCTTCATTGGAAATCTAAAAGGTCTATGTACCAAGCTGTGAAGCAAAACTGACACCTAGCCACTCTCTCCTAGCAACAGTAATCAAATCAAATCAAATTTTATTTGTCACATACACATGGTTAGCAGATGTTATCTAGATAAATGCTTGTGCTTCTAGTTCCGACAATGCAGTAATAACGAGCAAGTAATCTAACAACAATTCCAAAAAAAACTACTGTCATACACAGTGTAAATAAAGAATATGTACATTTGAATGAGTGATGGTACAGAGCAGCATTACAGTAGATGATATGAACAGTATATACATATGAGATAAGTATGTAAACCAAGTGGCATAGTTAAAGTGGCTAGTGATACATGTATTACATGTTGCAGACGATGATATAGAGTACAGTATCAACGTATGCATATGAGATGAACAATGTAGGGTAAGTAACATTATATAAGGTAGCATTGTCTAAAGTGGCTAGTGATATATTTACATCATTTCCCATCAATTCCCATGATTAAAGTGGCTGGAGTAGAGTCAGTGTCATTGACAGTGTGTTGGCAGTAGCCACTCAATGTTAGTGGTGGCTGTTTAACAGTCTGATGGCCTTGAGATAGAAGCTGTTTTTCAGTCTCTCGGTCCCAGCTTTGATGCACCTGTACTGACCTCGCCTTCTGGATGGCAGCGGGGTGAACAGGCTTGAAGTGGCTCGGGTGGTTGATGTCCTTGATGATCTTTATGGCCTTCCTGTAGCATCGGGTGGTGTAGGTGTCCTGGAGGGCAGGTAGTTTGCCCCGGTGATGCAAGTTGTGCAGACCTCACTACCCTCTGGAGAGCCTTACGGTTGAGGGCGGTGCAGTTGCCATACCAGGCGGTGATACAGCCCGCCAGGATGCTCTCGATTGTGCATCTGTAGAAGTTTGTGAGTGCTTTTGGTGACAAGCCGAATTTCTTCAGCCTCCTGAGGTTGAAGAGGCGCTGCTGCGCCTTCCTCACGATGCTGTCTGTGTGAGTGGACCAATTCAGTTTGTCTGTGATGTGTATGCCGAGGAACTTAAAACTTGCTACCCTCTCCACTACTGTTCCATCGATGTGGATGGGGGTGTTCCCTCTGCTGTTTCCTGAAGTCCACAATCATCTCCTTAGTTTTGTTGACGTTGAGTGTGAGGTTATTTTCCTGACACCACACTCCGAGGGCCCTCACCTCCTCCCTGTGGCCGTCTCAGGATCGTTGTTGGTGATCAAGCCTACCACTGTTGTGTATCCGCAAACTTGATGATTGAGTTGGATCTTGTCGTGTGAACAGGGAGTACAGGAGAGGGCTGAACGCACCCTTGTGGGGCCCCAGTGTTGAGGATCAGCGGGGAGGAGATGTTGTTGCCACCCTCACCACCTGGGGGCGGCCCGTCAGGAAGTCCAGTACCCAGTTGCACAGGGCGGGGTCCCCAGGGTCTCGAGCTTGATGACGAGCTTGGAGGGTACTATGGTGTTGAATGCCGAGCTGTAGTCGATGAACAGCATTCTCACATAGGTATTCTTCTTGTCCAGATGGGTTAGGGCAGTGTGCAGTGTGGTTGAGATTGCATCCACTGTGGACCTATTTGGGCGGTCCCAAATTGGAGTGGGTCAAGGGTGTCAGGTAGGGTGGAGGTGATATGGTCCTTGACTAGTCTCTCAAAGCACTTCATGATGACGGATGTGAGTGCTCAAACGTTTAGCTCAGTTACCTTAGCTTTCTTGGGAACAGGAACAATGGTGGCCCTCTTGAAGCATGTGGGAACAGCAGACTGGTATAGGGATTGATTGAATATGTCCGTTCACACCGGCCAGCTGGTCCCATGCTCTGAGGGCGCGGCTGGGGATGCTCTGGGCCTGCAGCCTTGCTTAACACGTTTAAATGTCTTACTCACTTCGGCTGCAGTGAAGGAGAGACCGCATGTTTCCGTTGCAGGCCGTGTCAGTGGCACTGTATTGTCCTCAAAGCCAAAAAGTTATTTAGTCTGCCTGGGAGCAAGACATCCTGGTCCGTGACTGGGCTGGGTTTCTTCCTGTAGTCCGTGATTGACTGTAGACCCTGCCACATACCTCTTGTGTCTGAGCCGTTGAATTGAGATTCTACTTTGTCTCTGTACTGGCGCTTAGCTTGTTTGATAGCCTTGCTGCTGCACTGTTTGTATTCAGTCATGTTACCAGACACCTTGCCCTGATTAAAAGCAGTGGTTCGTGCCTTCAGTTTCCCTGCTGCCATCAATCCACGGTTTCTGGTTAGGGAATGTTTTAATCGTTGCTATAACGACATCTTCAACCACGTTCTAATGAACTCCACACCGTATCAGCGTCCCACAATGTTGTTGTCTGACAAACCAAACATCTCCCAGTCCACGTGATGGAAGCAGTCTTGGAGTGTGGAGTCAGCTTGGTCGGACCAGCAACAGACCTCAGCGTGGGAGCTTCTTGTTTTAGTTTCTGTCTGTAGGCAGGGATCAACAAAATGGAGTCGTGGTCAGCTTTTCCGAAAGGGGGCGGGGCAGGGCCTTATATGCGTCGCGGAAGTTGGAGTAACAATGATCCAGGGTCTTTCCACCCCTGGTTGCACAATCGATATGCTGATAAAATTTAGGGAGTCTTGTTTTCAGATTAGCCTTGTTAAAATCCCCAGCTACAATGAATGCAGCCTCCGGATAAATCGTTTCCAGTTTGCAGAGAGTTAAATAAAGTTCAGCCATCGATGTGTCTGCTTGGGGGATATATACGGCTGTGATTATAATCGAAGAGAATTCTCTTGGTAGATAATGCGGTCTACATTTGATTGTGAGGAATTCTAAATCAGGTGAACAGAAGGATTTGAGTTCCTGTATGTTTCTTTCATCACACCATGTCACGTTGGCCATAAGACATACGCCCCCGCCCGTCTTCTTACCAGAAAGATGTTTGTTTCTGTCGGCGCGATGCGTGGAGAAACCCGCTGGCTGCACCGCTCGGATTGCGTCTCCAGTGAGCCATGTTTCCGTGAAGCAAAGAACGTTACAGTCTCTGATGTCCACTCTGGAATGCTACCCTTGCTCGGTTTCATCAACCTTGTTGTCAAGAGACTGGACATTGGCAAGAAGAATGCTAGGGAGTGGTGCCGATGTGCCCGTCTCCGGTCTGACCAGAAGACCGCTTCGTTTCCCTCTTTTTCTGAGTCCTGCATGTAATCCACTCGGTTACACTGGTTGTCAGAACACAGGATCTCTATTCTTGGTCGTACTGATGGTGAGTTGACGCTGATCTTATATTCAGTAGTTCTTCTCGGCTGTATGTAAAGAAACCTAAGATGACCTGGGGTACTAGTGTAAGAAATAACACGTAAAAAAACAAAAAACTGCATAGTTTCTAGAACGCGAAGCGAGGCGGCCATCTCTGTCGGCGCCGGAAGTTCACACTGCAGCTAGCTACACAAGGTTTTATCTAGATAACCTCACTTATATCCCGACCAAATTGACACTAAAAATATTTTTGTTCTCAGCCACATTCAAAATTGAATTCAAGCCAGATAGCTTACATGATTGAAATTGTATCCGTTTTGTTAGTTGATGTTGTAATGTCAGTGGTTAGGTACCGAACTAGCTTGCTAGCCAGGCTCCCGGGTTCACGTCTCGCCCGAGCAGCCCACTTACGGCATAAGTATACTAGCTGGCTAGCTAACTCATCGTATCTTGACAACATTAACCCTCTACATCATTATTTTGTTATAGTATCTCAGCCATAGTCACAATTACATTCAAGACAGATTAACTATCTAACAGGCAAGAGCTCAGATCAGCTACAAACATTACATTTGTTGAATCTAACCAACCTCTCCACCTTACATAGCTAGCTAGTTAGCTACAATAGCTAATTAAAACAATTGTCTGAAATGACATAACAGCATAATGCCATGACAGTTTTATCAAGCATAAGTAGAACGTTATGGCTATGTCTTACCTTGATTGTCGCAGTATTTGTTACTCTTTGGCCAGGATCGAGTTTGGGAAACATGTTGTATAAGATGACTCTTGATCTTGTGTCGAGTCTGTTGATTCCATCTTCTTTTGGTCATCCTCATCGTGGTACTCGGGGGCCTCATCGGTGTCACACTTTTTCCCCAGCCACAGCTGACACACCTGATTCAACTAGTGTTGATGCAAACCAGTATGTATATCTTCCTCCACTGTCCCTGTCCCACACGGGTCTCAAACCAGTATCTCTTCCTCCACTGTCCCACACTGGTCTCAAACCAGTATCTCTTCCTCCACTGTCCCTGTCCCACACGGGTCTCAAACCAGTATCTCTTCCTCCACTGTCCCTGTCCCTCACTGGTCTCAAACCAGTATCTCTTCCTCCACTGTCCCACACTGGTCTCAAACCAGTATCTCTTCCTCCACTGTCGTCCCACACGGGTCTCAAACCAGTATATCTTCCTCCACTGTCCCTGTCCCACACTGGTCTCAAACCAGTATATCTTCCTCCACTGTCCCACACTGGTCTCAAACCAGTATCTCTTCCTCCACTGTCCCACACTGGTCTCAAACCAGTATCTCTTCCTCCACTCCCTGTCCCACACGGGTCCAAACTGTCCCTGTCCCACACTGGTCTCAAACCAGTATCTCTTCCTCCACTGTCCCTGTCCCACACGGGTCTCAAACCAGTATATCTTCCTCCACTGTCCCACACTGGTCTCAAACCAGTATCTCTTCCTCCACTGTCCCTGTCCCACACGGGTCTCAAACCAGTATCTCTTCCTCCACTGTCCCTGTACCTCACTGGTCTCAAACCAGTATATCTTCCTCCACTGTCCCACACTGGTCTCAAACCAGTATCTCTTCCTCCACTGTCCCTGTCAAATCAAATCAAAATCAAATCAAATGTATTTA
The DNA here is from genome assembly GCF_018296145.1 of Oncorhynchus tshawytscha. Taxonomy (NCBI): domain Eukaryota; kingdom Metazoa; phylum Chordata; class Actinopteri; order Salmoniformes; family Salmonidae; genus Oncorhynchus; species Oncorhynchus tshawytscha. The sequence continues at coordinate 3,134,243 of NC_056453.1, forward strand.
TATAGCCCTTCGTACATCAGCTGATGTCACAAATTGCTGTACAGAAACCCAGCCTAAAACCCCAAACAGCAAGCAATGCAGGTGTAGAAGCACGGTGGCTAGGAAAAACTCCCTAGAAAGGCCAAAACCTAGGAAGAAACCTAGAGAGGAACCAGGCTATGTGGTGTGGCCAGTCCTCTTCTGGCTGTGCCGGGTGGAGATTATAACAGAACATGGCCAAGATGTTCAAATGTTCATAAATGACCAGCATGGTCGAATAATAATAAGGCAGAACAGTTGAAACTGGAGCAGCAGCACGGCCAGGTGGACTGGGGACAGCAAGGAGTCATCATGTCAGGTAGTCCTGAGGCATGGTCCTAGGGCTCAGGTCCTCTGAGAGAGAGAAAGAAAGAGAGAAAGAGAGAATTAGAGAGAGCACACTTAAATTCACACAGGACACCGAATAGGACAGGAGAAGTACTCCAGATATAACAAACTGACCCTAGCCCCCCGACACATAAACTACTGCAGCATAAATACTGGAGGCTGAGACAGGAGGGGTCAGGAGACACTGTGGCCCCATCCGAGGACACCCCGGACAGGGCCAAACAGGAAGGATAAAACCCCACCCACTCTGCCAAAGCACAGCCCCCACACTACTAGAGGGATATCTTCAACCACCAACTTCAACCACCAACTTACCATCCTGAGACAAGGCTGAGTATAGCCCACAAAGATCTCCGCCACGGCACAACCCAAGGGGGGGGGGGGCGCCAACCCAACCCAGACAGGATGATCACATCAGTGACCCGACCCACTCAGGTGACGCACCCCTCCCAGGGACAGTATGAGAGAGCCCCAGTAGGCCAGTGACTCAGCCCCTGTAATAGGGTTAGAGGCAGAGAAACCCAGTGGAAAGAGGGGAACCGGCCAGGCAGAGACAGCAAGGGCGGTTCGTTGCTCCAGAGCCTTTCCGTTCACCTTCCCACTCCTGGGCCAGACTACACTCAATCATATGACCCACTGAAGAGATGAGTCTTCAGTAAAGACTTAAAGGTTGAGACCGAGTTTGCGTCTCTGACATGGGTAGGCAGACCGTTTCATAAAAATGGAACAGCCTCCAGCTGTTTGCTTATAAATTCTAGGGACAATTAGGAGGCCTGCATCTTGTGACCGTAGCGTACGTGTAGGTATGTACGGCAGGACCAAATCAGAGAGATAGGTAGGAGCAAGCCCATGTAATGCTTTGTAGGTTAGCAGTAAAACCTTGAAATCATCCCTTGCTTTGACATGAAGCCAGTGTAGGGAGGCTAGCACTGGAGTAATATGATCACATTTTTTGGTTCTAGTCAGGATTTTAGCAGCCGTATTTAGCACAAACTGAAGTTTATTTAGTGCTTTATCCGGGTAGCCGGAAAGTAGACCATTGCAGTAGTCTAACCTAGAAGTGACCAAAGCATGGATTAATTTTTCTGCATAATTTTTGGACAGAAAGTTTCTGATTTTTGCAATGTTACATAGATGTAAAAAAGCTGTCCTTGAAATGGTCTTGATATGTTCTTCAAAAGAGAGATCAGGGTCCAGAGTAACGCCGAGGTCCTTCACAGTTTTATTTGAGACGACTGTACAACCATCAAGATTAATTGTCAGATTCAACAGAAGATCTCTTTGTTTCTTGGGACCTAGAACAAGCATCTCTGTTTTGTCCGAGTTTAAAAGTAGAAAGTTTGCAGCCATCCACTTCCTTATGTCTGAAACACATGCTTCTAGCGAGGGCAATTTTGGGGCTTCACCATGTTTCATTGAAATGTACAGCTGTGTGTCATCCGCATAGCAGTGAAAGTTAACATTATGTTTTCGAATGGCATCCCCAAGAGGTAAAATATATAGTGAAAACAATAGTGGTCCTAAAACGGAACCTTGAGGAACACCGAAATTTACAGTTGATTTGCCAGAGGACAAACCATTCACAGAGACAAACTGATATCTTTCCGACAGATAAGATCTAAACCAGGCCAGAACTTGTCCGTGTAGACAAATTTGGGTTTCCAATCTCTCCAAAAGAATGTGGTGATCGATGGTATCAAAAGCAACACTAAGGTCTAGGAGCACGAGGACAGATGCAGAGCCTCGGTCTGATGCCATTAAAAGGTAATTTACCACCTTCACAAGTGCAGTCGCAGTGCTATGATGGGGTCTAAAACCAGACTGAAGCATTTCGTATACATTGTTTGTCTTCAGGAAGGCAGTGAGTTGGTTTCGCAACAGCCTTGTCTAAAATTTTTGAGAGGAATGGAAGATTCGATATAGGCCGATAGTTTTTTATATTTTCTGGGTCAAGGTTTGGCTTTTTCAAGAGAGGCTTTATTACTGTCACTTTTAGTGAGTTTGGTACACATCCGGTGGATAGAGAGACGTTTATTATGTTCAACATAGGAGGGCCAAGCACAGGAAGCAGCACTTTCAGTAGTTTAGTTGGAATAGGGTCCAATATGCAGCTTGAAGGTTTAGAGGCCATGATTATTTTCATCATTGTGTCAAGAGATATAGTACTAAAACACTTGAGCGTCTCTCTTGATCCTAGGTCCTGGCAGAGTTGTGCAGACACAGGACAACTGAGCTTTGAAGGAATACGCAGATTTAAAGAGGAGTCTGTAATTTGCTTTCTAATAATCATGATATTTTCCTCAAAGAAGTTCATGAATTTATCACTGCTAAAGTGAAAGCCATCCTCTCTTGGGGAATGCTGCTTTTTAGTTAGCTATGCGACAGTATCAAAAAGGAATTTCCCACACTGGTCTCAAACCAGTATATCTTCCTCCACTGTCCCTGTCCCACACTGGTCTCAAACCACTATATCTTCCTCCACTGTCCCTGTCCCACACTGGGCACAAACCAGCGATCCTCTACTTGCAAACAAACAACTGTCCTCCTTGACAACATATCAACAGTCTGAAACACCCAAAAGGTACCAATTGGATGGCTCCATCCACAACATTTCAAGCTAAGCTGTGGAGTGATTTTACAGCAAGTTCTTAACCGGATTAAGCGTTTGTATATGATCATGTATAAGTGTATGTATGTGATTCCTCTTGTGACCCACCTGCCCTCGACACTACTCATTCACTCTCTTAGACCATGGTACTGTACTCCTCAGTCTTGCCTTCATCGCTCTTCAGTGAGATGAGGTGGTACTGGGGGGTTGCTTTCTCTCGGTCTCATTCATCCAAGGCATGCTAGATGGGAAGGAGACAAAAATTGACATGGTCTTATCATTAGGGTATACCAGTATAAATACAGGTATTCTGGTTGGAAATGGGGTAGTCTTGTCATTCTTCAGCAACATTGTACAGTAATGACTGTGCAGGTGCCTTATTTTGCACAGGAGGGACCTCCTTTTTGTCTTTGCAAACAAATTGTGCGCTAATGACAGTGAAGTTAAGAAATTGTCCAAGGTGACATTTCTCCCCTTGCCAACATCGCTCACCTCCTGCCCGATGTAGATATTTCCCAGATATTGAAAGCAGTGCAGCGTGTACAGTTATGCACACTCTCACTGTGTAACCTACACCAAGTTGGCCAGAGGAGACTGATGAGGCTGCATTGATTCAGTGGAGTGATATAGGGTACATACCATTTTAAGATTATAACTATTATTTGTTTAATTTATTTTTTATTTCACAAGGTAGGCCAGTTGAGAACAAGTTCTCATTTACAACTGCGGCGTGGCCAAGATAAAGCAAATAACACAGAGTTGCGCTTGGAATAAACAAACGTACAGTCAATAACACAAAATAAAAAATCAAATAGCTACAATACAAACAGATTGTCAAACCTAGCCACCATGCATTTAATGCTGTAGTATGAATCCGCAGGTAGCTAAAGCTAACCAACTAGGATCAATGTTAGCTAGCTAGCTAACATTAGGCTATAACTAGCAATGTAAATGGCTTTCTGAGATACAAATAATATTAATACACAGATCATACATGTAACGTTATCTAGCGAGCCAGCAATCTAACGTTAGCCAGGTAGCTAACAGTGTGCTTTAACTTACGATGAAAAAAACTTTCTGACAATATTTGAAACGTATATTATCTGAAAATGTAGCTAGACTCTTACCATTATTCATGGATGAACACTTTATGGCAGCGTGTCTTTTCCATTTTGATTATAGCTAGCTACAGCTTATTTGGCCCGTTGTGTCAAGTCACTCCAGTTTACACTGACCATGTGCAGAAAGTAGTCAATCACAACCATTTGCCACCAATTTTTGTCGATAGCGCCTTGCTAAATTCAGGGGAGCAATGTTGTTGAGAGCCGTAGCAACACTTTTGCAGTTCTCTAGGGCTTATGTTATATTTGACAAAAAAGCTGCAGTAGCAAGGATAATCTACCCATACTGAGCAGCTTATGTTATAGACAGACGCGTGCTGAATGGCAGTTCAATTCATACTCATCTCTCGGCATGTCCAGCACACTCATTATCTGAGCCAATGATGGCTAGCGGGAAGGTTCCTGTCTTTTTCCGTGGCTAAACCAACTAGGCTAATAATTTAACAATTGTATTCATATTTACAGATGGCATACAAGTTTGTTATTAAGGCACATGAAAAAAAAAAACATTTTGATAAAACATTTAAAAATTATGTTCAAATGCCTCTCCTGTGAAGTAGTGATGTTAGATTACTTGCTCGTTATTACTGCATTGTCGGAACTAGAAGCACAAGCATTTCGCTACACTCGCATTAACATCTGCTAACCATGTGTATGTGACAAATAAAATTTGATTTGATTTGATTTGTGCGACATGTGCCTAGCTTCTTGAAACGAGTCACATATTCAGAGGCTAAACAGTGTTTGTTAAAAAATTACATTGTTTTCAAACAGTTGAGTTGAACAAATAAATAGGTGGGGTTCTGATGGTAATGACAATTGGACTAAGCTCATGATTTTCTTCAAGAATCAATGGGTGTTTTATTTAAATAATTTAAAAGTAAAACATTTTATGAAGCAATCACAGATGGACCCTTTCAATCAGAGCCACCGGAAACATGTTGCAAGACCGCATTTGCCCAATACTTCTCACCACTTTCAAAGAAAGCAGCAGCAGCAGCAGCAACCGGGCCAGTTCTCAGTGCATTTCTGCGGTCCAGTTCAACATTTACCTGCTCTGTCGCAGTCTACTATAGAAAACCACTGAAGACTACATGCAGAAGCGCTGTGCTATTTGTATTTGAGAAATATGATTGGCTATTCATTTAAGCACCACTACACCCCCACGAGTGACTTCTCGAGCACTCGAGCAGTACAGAAGTTGATACGTTCACAAAGCACATGCAAGCTGTCCTGAGCAAAAAGAAGCACCCATCAATCTGCTCGCTGAGCTTTTTTTTATTTTGGGGAAAGTAATTTACAAAAGTAAACCTTCAATAGTGAACATACTAGCAATGTGCTGGCTACTGTTGATAGTCGACAAAAAGAAAGCCACAACAATACACTGTAGCATTTGTCTTGTCTAAACTGTAGCCAGGTCATATTCTCTTAAAGGAGTAGTGTCCTATTTTGAGATGTATTATCTAAATGACATAATTTAGAAACAAGAATAAAAGCAATTAATTAAACAATTAATAAAATGCAATTCTAAAGAATAGAGTAACGACTTACATTGCTAAATTATATTAAACAGCTTCATAATAACCAAAGGTGGCAGCAGGTTAGAGCATTGGGCCAGTAACCGAAAGGTTACTTGTTTGAATCCACTAGCCAACAAGGTGAGAACTCTGTTGATGTACCCTTGAGCAAGGCACTTAACTCTAATTGCTCCAGGGTTGCCGTTAATAATGGCAGACACTGGCTGTGACCCCACTCTCCGATGGTGTCTCATGGAGAGTTGTGAAATGCAAAAAACACATTTCCAATTCACACATGCGTATTAATGCACACTTGTGCATGTGTGAAGTAGGACAAATATAAGCACCCACCAAATTATTTGTATTTATTCATTATAAATATAGACTGTTAATAGCTGCATATAGAGAGAAAGCATGCCAGCCTAGAGGCCCTGCATGACCCCAATGCATTGAAAACTATACCATGTCCTTGCCAGTAGAAATTCTGTTCGGGCCATTAGATTTTTGTCCAACTGGTCCGGCCATGACAGTAAGAAAAACAATTAGCGTTGGACCCTGTCCTAGCCTACGAATAGGACCCAAAGTTTTACCTGACCAGGTGATGAAATCAGGAAAAACTCCAGGCCCCAGAAAGACATGTACAACTTTTGCCACACCACTTTTGAACCTGTGGTGCCACCTCAGCTTTAAGTACGATAATTTATAAATGTCTCTAGCATAACTGTCTTACCCAATCATAACTCTAAATATAAGGTTGCATTACTCCATTCTTTATAACGGAAACATGAAAAATGTCAAATAAGTTCAAACGGTGTCCACTACCTTGTCTATTTCCCACCCGAGTAAGCTTATGTTTTAAGCGAGGTCAAATATAGGGTTAAAGAGCGGTTTCGAGGACACAGATTACACCTCGTATATAATCTTGTTTTTTAATCGATGACTAGGCTTAATCTTTGTCCGGGCAAACCTCCCCATAATGTTTAAAACACGTTTACATTATTAGGGTAAACCTACTCTAAGAGTAAGTATTAGACTGTTTGAGAGGTTGGAACCCTAATCCACCCATCCAATGTGCACATCTGTTAGTGAAGTACAGTAGATCAATAAAGCTGCAGTACTCTAGCAGTCGTCAAGCTGCTGATGCTGAAAAGCCTTGGTGCATAGGTCAAATGAGCTTTTACATGCCTTGTCTTTTTCAGCTTCAGACAATAGCTAATATTTAACTTAAGACATATGTTTTGGTATTATTATAATACATAAGGAAAGAATGTGTAGCAACAGTGGGCTGAAATCATTTTTGCTATATTTAAAATTCTGAAATCTTTGTCTAACAATAACTATACGTTTCTGCTTGATTTAGGTCGATACAATGGCATCCATGACACTTGCTTTAACAGTGCTTGTTGCAGTATTCTGTGGTGAGTTGAAAGTGATCCATGAAAACATTCTACATATTATTCTAGATTGGTTGTAGTAGAATAGCATTGTTATTGGGAATGGGTCAACTGATATCAGAGCAATCAGTACACTTTCGACTGCATCTTTAACATGAATATGCTATATAAATGTTATACTTTAAGATCGTACCTCTCTTAAAAACCTCTTAATAACTAATTACCTTTGTTAAAGAATTATTTCTGTTTATTCCATGTTGGCAGTACCACACAAAACAATTCAGTTCAGGATTACCAGAGACACAAATGTCTCACCTTTTGACAATGTCTCTCTTTATGACCTGTGTTGTTCTCTCCTTGAATATGTATTTCCTCAGGGACAGGGACTTGCTAAATCTAGCCCATAAAGATTTTATAGAACAAAAGCTGATAATATTTTTCACAAATACAGAAAATAACATTCACATTGTTTCTCCAACTCAGCTACTGTGGCACTGAAGTGTCACAAATGTACTACCATCAATCCAGACCATCCAACCTGCACCCAGACTGACATAACCGAGGTGGAGTGTGGTGTCAGTTTCACCCACTGTGCAAGAATTGTTTTCCACAAACCAGCCTGTAAGTGAACAAATTATTAAGACTTGCAAGCAAACCAATTGATTTTGATGGAATTCTTCTTTCGTTCTTCCTTTCTTATTATTCTTCCACCTTTGTCGCAATATATCAGTGCACAACTGATCAAATAAATATCAACACCGCTACCCAGACACCAAAAACAACACAGATTGGCCAATAGTTGGGGCTGTAATAAACATTCAGAGTCTAAGGCTCAGCCCCGCCGCCGCATTTGACTGATATTGCATTCGGAAAGTACTCAGACCCCTTGACTTTTTCCATATTTTGTTACGTTACAGCTTTATTCTAAAATTGATTAAATAAACACTTTTCTTCATTAAGCTACACACAATACCCAATAATGACAAAGCAAAAACAGGTTTAAAAAAACAGAAATACCTTATTTACATAAGTATTCAGACCCTTTGCTATGAGACTCGAAACAGGTGCATCCTGTTTCCATTGATCATCCTTGAGATGTTTCTACAACTTTATTGGAGTCCACCTGTGGTAAATTCAATTGATTGGAGATGATTTGGAAAGGCACACACCTGTCTATATAATGTCAAACAGTTGACAGTGCATGTCAGAGCAAAAACCAAGCCATGAGATCGAAGGAAATGTCAATGGGCTCCGAGACAGGATTGTGTCAAGGCACAGATCTAGGGAAGGGTACCAATACATTTCTGCAGTTTTGAAGGTCCCCAAGAACACAGTGGCCTCCATCATTCTTAAAATGGAAGAACTTTGGAACCACCAAGACTCTTCCTAGAGCTGGAAGCCCCGGCCAAACTGAGCAATTGGGGGAGAAGGGCCTTGTTCAGGGAGGTGACCAAGAACCCAATGGCCACTCTGATAGAGCTCCAAACTTCCTCTGTGGAGATGGAAGAACCTTAAAGAAGGACAACCGTCTCTGCAGAACTCCACCAATCAGGGTTTTAGGGTAGAGTGGCCAGTCGGAAGCCACTCCTGAGTAAAAGACACATGACAGCCCGCTTGGAGTTTGGATTGAACTCTTTGGCCTGAATGCAAATGTCACGTCTGGAGCAAACCTGGCACCATCCCAATAGTGAAGCATGGTGGTGGTAGCATCACGCTGTGGGGATGCTTTTCTGTGGCATGGACTGGGAGACTAGTCAGGATTGAGGCAAAGATGAACAGAGCAAAGTACAGTGAGATCCTTGATGAAAACCTGCTCCAGAGTGCTCAGGACCTCAGAGTGGGGCAGAGTTTCACCTTCTAACAGGACACTGACCCTAAGCACACAGCCAAGACAATGCAGGAGTGGCTTCGGGACAAGTCTCAGAATGTCCTTGAGTGGCCCAGCCAGAGCACGGACTTGAACCCGATCGAACATCTCTTGAGAGACCTGAAAATAGTTGTGCAGCAACACTCCCCATCCAACCTGACAGAGCTTGAGAGGATCTGCAGAGAAGAATGGGAGAAACTCCTCAAATACAGGTGTACCAACCTTGTAGCGTCATACCCAAGAAGACTCGATGCTGTAATCGCTGCCAAAGGTGCTTCACCAAAGTACTGAGTAAAGGGTCTGAATACTGATCTAATTGTGATATTTTTTTTTATACATTCGAATAAAATTCTAAAAACCTGTTTTTGCTTTGTTATTATGGGGAACTGTGTGTAGATTGATGAGGGGAAAAAACTATTTCATCAATTTTAGAATCGGGCTTTAACAACATAATGTGGAAAATGTCAAAGGGTATGAGTAATTTCTGAATGCACTGTATAACACTCAGAACACTTTTTACATTAACAACGAGATTTTAACACACATTTGCTGTGTAGGAAGGTGTATGCCGACTGAAGCAGGTCTTGATATCTTTAAAAAAAAACATGGAAACAGCAAGCAATTCAGTTTGTGAACCTCAAAACTGTTAGCATTTATTTGAATGCTAAAAAGATATCAGCTCCGAAGCCCTGTTACACATACAACAACAAAACTTGATATATGAGTGTTTTAGCTTAAGGAACACATTTGCATCATATACCTATGATTTCCTTCATATTGGATTTTCCTTCATATTAGATTTATTTTATCAAATCTCCAAAAATGGTGTTCTCATGAACAGTACATCTGATTGACTTGAAACTCAGAAAGTATGTTCATCATGTCAGCCTCCACTAAGTCCAAATGTGGAAGAGAAAATGGTAACCTTGTAAAAAATATATATAGCATCCGAAATCAAACTGTAATAGCTTCACTTCTCTTCACTTGATCAACTTGAAACTCACATGTAGTGTTTTGAATTGTTACAAGAACACAAGCGAGGAGGATGTATAGTACTTCCATGCAACTGTTTATTTCAGCCTGCTCATAAGCCAGCACCCCGTTTGTAGCTATATTTCATTTTGCTTTAGTAATTCTAGCACATTACACTGCATCTATTGGTAGTCAAAATACTATATGATGCCACAAATGTAAAAATCGAAACACAACTGGAGCCAGTTTGGAGTCAGGAAGTAAGAGGCGGTAGCTAACTAACTGTATGTAGCTCTGTTAACTGTGGGGCATAATAATTATCTTATTTGAAGTTTTTTTTCAATTGTTTATCAATTACTTAAAGGGGCAATCTGCAGTTGCTACATCCATTTTTGGACTAATACATTTATGATATGTACCCATTTATTCTCAAAGAATATAATTTATAAATGCCTCATGAGCTTAGTTTAACTGTTGAACCCCATCAAAACTAAAAAATATAAGCTTATTTTTACTCCAGTGATTGCAAACAAACACCATAAAGCCTCAAAACATGGTTAATAATTTTAATATCATGGATGGTCAGTCCTTGCATCCATAACTCTGTCTATGAAGTTGAGAGTGGTTAGATTTCTCCAGCCCAATCTCTAGGCTTTTTACTGAAACAGGGGAGTAGAGAACGCTTTGTTACAGTTTCAACTGCTGATTTCTGCTTTAACTGATGCACCTACTTTCCTATCAACAATTTCCTCCTATTGTTGAGTATTTTTGATTGTGTATCTATTTGTTATGACATTGTACAGAACGATTGGGCATTTGTATATTTCTCCACTAGGGCCCCCATTAATGTGTGTGCCTTCAATTTCAGATGGTGAGGTGAGAAAATGTGCTACTGAAAATGAATGTAATGTCAAGTCACAAAGAAGTGTGGTGACGGAATGCTGCACAACTGATCTCTGCAACTGACCCAAGCTGGGAGAACCTGACTCACGCCTGCAAATGGAGTAATATCAGCAAGGAACAATTTTGTAATTGAATCAACATACTGAAAACAATTTTGGTTTCAATTAATAGCTAAAAATGATTACGTTATCACATTTCGTACCTTCCCCTGTAGTCAAATGAAAAAAAATGTATGTCATTTCTCCAATTTCTGAAATGCTGTTAAAATATTATTTTCATATCATAAGCTTTGTGGACTGATTATTATAGGAATGTCTGGTAGGACCTGTGGTCAAAGTTGAAGATTAGTGAATAGAATTGTAGACAATTTTCATACACCTCCTGACATCATTTCCCAAGCCTTCACCCAAAAGGACCAATGCAAAGAAAAGCCCTCCGTTCATGTGTGTTTTCACTAGCGCCCCATTGTGTACATTTTATAATGGTGCGAAAATGTCATTTTCTAATTTGCTATATTTAGGAGAGGCTGAAGAAAATTCCCACACAGCTCCTGACATCATTACCCTTCAACCAAAAGGATTTAAAAAATGTAAATATAAGGGGCATTTTTTGACCAGCCCCCCATTGCACTACCACCCACCCACTCCAGAATCAGAAAAAAGGTATATATTTTATAAGCTCATAGGTGATGCCTTTACGTTGAAACCCACTATTCCAATTCATCATTGTTTTATTATCACATACACCAGATAGGTGCAGTGAAATGTGTTGTTTTACAGGCTTAGCCATAGTAGTACAATGCTACTGTAGTAAATTAGGGTTAAGTGCCTTGCTCAAGGGCACATCAACAGACATTTCACGTTGTCTGGTTTTCAAACCAGTAACTTTTCAGTTACTGGCCCAACACTCTAACCGCTAGGCTACCTGCCACCCTTAGTAGGGCCGTATAAACTGTATAATGCAGAAAACGGGGACGAAATCACAGAATCCAGACATTAAAATAGAATTAAACAATTTAAAACTTGTATTGAACATGTATTAAATGTATTGAAGTTAGTTAAATTCCAGTAGTTTCTCATAATTCATAATAATGCATCAAGGATAAATATTTCTTGCAAGGTAATGATATGGAAATGTGCCTGTTAGTGTTGTGTAGCCAGTTAGCATGCCGAAATAGTCATTTCTTTCTCAAAAAATCTTCCCAGTGTAATGGTGGGTGAGTGATGGGTGAGGAGTCAAATGCAGAGAGCAAAGTAAATGGGAAAAAACATGGGTGAAGCCCTAAAACACAGGTGCAAAAACAAACCCAAAACCTAGTTACACAAACCCAAAACCTAGTTACACAAACCCAAAACCTAGTTACACAAACCCAAAACCTAGTTACGACTTAAATATACTTGAAAATCTATCTCGACCACTCAGAAACATTCACTGTCTTCTTGGTAAGCAACTCCAGTCTAGATTTTAACTTGTGTTTCAGGTTATTTTCCTGCTGAAAGGTGAGTTAATCTCCTGTGGAAAGCAGACTGAACCAGGACTGAACAGGGTTTCTTTTTTATCCTGAAAAATTCCTCAGTCCTTAACAATTACAAGCATACTCATAACACAATGCAGCTACCACTACACTTGGAAATATGGAGAGTGTTACTCAGTAATGTATGGTATTGGATTTGCCCAAACATAAGACTGTATTCAGGACAGAAAGCGAATTGCTTTGCCACATTTTTTGCAGTATTACTTTAGTGCCTTGTTGCAAACAGGATGCATGTTTTGGAATATGTTTCACTCTGTCAAATGTTTTATTTTTTTATTTCCCCTTTATTTAACCAGGTAGGCAAGTTGAGAACAAGTTCTCATTTACAATTGTGACCTGGCCAAGATAAAGCAAAGCAGTGTGAACAGACAACAACACAGAGTTACACATGGAGTAAAACAAACATACAGTCAATAATACAGTAGAAAATAAGTCTATATACGATGTGAGCAAATGAGGTGAGATAAGGGAGGTAAAGGCAAAAAAGAGGCCATGGTGGTGAAGTAAATAAAATATAGCAAGGAAAACACTGGAATGGTAGATTTTCAGTGGAAGAATGTGCAAAGTAGAAATAATGGGGTGCAAAGGAGCTAAATAAATAAATAAATACAGTACGGGAAGAGGGAGTTGTTTGGGCTAAATTATAGGTGGGCTATGTACAGGTGCAGTAATCTGTGAGCTGCTCTGGCCGCTGGTGCTTAAAGCTAGTGAGGGAGATAAGTGTTTCCAGTTTCAGAGATTTTTGTAGTTTGTTCCAGCCATTGGCAGCAGAGAACTGGAAGGAGAGGCGGCCAAAGGAAGAATTGGTTTTGGTGGTGACCAGCGAGATATACAGTATACAGTATAACTGGGCAAGTCAGTTAAGAACAAATTCTTACTTACAATGACGGCCTAGGAACAGTGGGTTAACTGCCTTGTTCAGGGGGAAAATATAATAATATATACACACACACAAATGTGGACACCCCTTCAAATTGATGGATTTGGTTATTTCAGCCACACCCATTGCTGACAGGTGTATACACTTGAGCACACAGCAATGTAATCTCCCTAGACAAATGTTACTGAAGAACGTGGCACGTTCATGGGATGCCAGCTTTTCAACAAGTCAGTTGATAAAATGTCGGCCCTGCTAGAGCTGCCCCAGTCTAGGAGCAAAAATAGCTCAGCCGCGAAGTGGTAAGCCACACAAGCTCACAGGATGGGACCGCTGAAGCGAGTGCCATGTAAAAAATTGTCTGTCCTTGGTTGCCACACTCACTACTGAGTTCCAAGCTGCCACTGAAAGCAATGTCAGCACAAGAACTGTTCATCAGGGAGTGTCATGAAATGGGTTTCCATTGCCAAGCAGCTGCACACAAGCCTAAGATCGCAATGCTAAGCGTCGGCTGGACTGGTGTAAAGCTCATCGCCATTGGACTCTGGAACAGGGGAAATGTTTGTTGGAGGAGGAATAATGGTCTGGGGCTGTTTTCATGGTTCAGACTAGGCCCCTTAGTTCCAGTGAAGGGAAATCTTAATGCTACAGCATACAATGACATTCTAGACGACATTCTGTGTTTCCAACTTTGTGACAACAGTTTGGGGAACACCCTTTCCTGTTTCAGCATGACAACATGACAACGCCCCCTTGCACAAAGTGAGATCCATACAGGAAAGGTTTTTCGAGATCGTGTGGAAGAACTTGACTGGCCTGCACGTAGCCCTGACCTGATTTAGAATTACTCCTACTCTGAGACACTTAATCAACCCTGAATTTACGATACTTTCAATATAGATTGTGTTGGAAAAACTCACAAAGAAATAAACTATGAAATAAGCAAATAAGGCTTACAAAGCACATGGTAGTGGTGAGAGAAGAGGCTGGTGCAGTAACACACAAACACACAGAACGACACACACTACAGCTGTGGATGCCAAAAGCATTTTGCACGTACATGACAGGGGGGGACAACACGAAACAAACACAGGCTACAGTACACAATACCAACAACTCACTCTAGTAGTCCTGAACAGAACCCACAGAGGGAAAGAGGGAGGTTGTGGCATTGGCTATAGAACAACACGAAACAAACACAGGCTACAGTACACAATACCAACAACTCACTCTAGTAGTCCTGAACAGAACCCACAGAGGGAAAGATCGAGGTTGTGGTAATGGCTATAGAACAACACTAAACAAACACAGGCTACAGTACACAATACCAACAACTCACTCTAGTAGTCCTGAACAGAACCCACAGAGGGAAATGAACCCCATCATTACTGATAATGGAAGCCTGGTACCATCACACCTGTCGGCCCATAAACACATTAACCCCCCCCCAACATGGGTAATGACCTCGCTCCCCACTCCCCACCCCCTCTGTGGCAGACAGGCGAGGTGTCCTCACTTCTCACCTCCACTTCCCTTCCACCCCACTGGCTGCCTTTCATCCCTCTCTCCAACCCCCCACAAATGGACAAGAAAAACAACAACTACAACAACATTCAGCCTCTCCCTCCCTCTTCCCCCTAAATGTGTTACTTTGCCCTGCCATGAATGTCTGTTACTTAGCCCCTTTGTGACTAGATTGAATTCCTATTTTTTTAATCTATTTGCTTTTTATTTGACATTTCTCATCGGCATCTGCGTTTACTGTTACATTCAGAGTTTGCACATTCAGGGTGAACACAGATGGCAAAAACCTGATTTGATTCAAAGCCAATAAAGACGTAAAAATGAGTTCATATTAGTCATAACGGGGATATATGCACTTAGCAGACGCTTTTATCCAGGGACTTACTTGAGTGAATATACTTTGTCATGCAGGAGAAAACACACAACGAACCAACTGAACCACATTGGTTTGGCTTTTACCTGTATTTGAGCCCGTGCTTAATTTGAGCCATTTTCAGCATGGGCCTAGTTATTCCAAGAGTTGATTAGGGTTGTGCGGCCTGGGTTTATGGTTTGAGCAACATTGTAACCTATGTTTGAGACCAACGCATGGCAGTGGCCTTGTGAGAAGCGTGCCAGTATCTCTCTCCCTCTCTGCCCTGATAGACATGAGCCTGCAACTCTCATCTCTCCAGCGTTGCACGTAATTTCTTTTCTAATAGAATCATGAAGAATCCTGAAGGGTTCTGAAGGAACTGCGAGCATCACTGATAAATGAAAATACATTTTCCAAAGAATTACTGCTGTCTGTTCAGAAATAAATGTAGTCATTCAGAATATTCCACTACTGTACACCATGAGAAAGCCTATAATTTAGCCACATATGATCAATAGCTTCTTTTTAAAAAATAGCCTAGCTTTGTATTGTAGCCCAATAAGAAGGAATAGCCTACATTCGTGAACACACGCAAATCATCAGTGAAAAAAACAGCACGCAGACAAAACAGGCCTTTAGCAATATTTCAAATACAATCGAGGGAAAACACCGGATGGAAAGCAAATGTCTCCTAATGAAAATAGAAGACTCTAAAATATAGGCTACCAAAATATTTGATCAACTTCCAAATATTGTTTTACAAAAGATTTTTTACAAGAGATCACCAGCCAGTGAGCTGCTCGTCATTGGGTGAGTTTGAAACTGGAAAGCCTTTTTAGAACTATTGAAGCCTACAATACTGCATGTGTCTCCACACACCTAGGCCTAGGCTATTGATGGATTCAAGACACGGTCATTTTTGTTCATCTCAGGTTCTCAGTTTGTCAGTGTCAAAGTAGCCTGCCATTTCGATCATGTGTGCGGCATTAAAAAATATTGGGCCAAATTCTCCAGTCATGTAAAATGAAGCAGAATTGCATGAAATGCATTTATAAATCCCCGGACCCTAGGCTATAAATACTGTTCACCATGTGTGCAACTTCTGAGAGTGCCTCTACTCTACTGATGTATGCCACTATGCAAATGTGATGACATGCATGCAATACTTTATTATAAAGGTGATTCCACCCCCCCCCCCACCCCTCCATGCGTTCCGGTACCTCAAAACTCCCCAGATCCCCCACTCTCACTTTTTGTTCCGATACCTCAAAACTCCCCAGATCCCCCCACTCTCACTTTTTGTTCCGATACCTCAAAACTCCCCAGATCCCCCCACTCTCACTTTTTGTTCCGATACCTCAAAACTCCCCAGATCCCCCAATCTCACTTTTTGTTCCGATACCTCAAAACTCCCCAGATCCCCCCCCAATCTCACTTTTTGTTCCGGTACCTCAAAATGTGTTACCCAACATGTAACACCTTAGATGATGGGGAAATCTATACTGAAAAACAACACATATAAACCTGACAGGTAACACCTTAGATGATGGGGAAATCTATACTGAAAAACAACACATATAAACCCAACATGTAACATGTTAGATGATGGGGAAATCTATACTGAAAAACAACACATATAAACCTGACAGGTAACACATTAGATGATGGGGAAATCTATACTGAAAAACAACACATATAAACCCAACATGTAACATGTTAGATGATGGGGAAATCTATACTGAAAAACAACACATATAAACCCGACATGTAACACATTAGATGATGGGGAAATCTATACTGAAAAACAACACATATAAACCCAACATGTAACACGTTGGTCCCATGTTTTAGTTTTTTACAGAAATTGTCCATATGCAGAAAAAGCTTACTTTTCTCAAATGTTGTGCACACATGTGTTTACATTCCTGTTAGTGAGCATTTCTCCTTTGCCAAGATAATCCATCCACCTGACAGGTGTGGCATATCAAGAAGCTGGGGGCAATAAAAGGTCACTCTAAAATGTGCAGTTTTGACACCAACACAATGCCACAGATGTCTCAAGTTTTGAGGGAGCATGCAAATGACATGCTGACTGCAGGAATGTCCACCAGAATTGAATGTTCATTTCTCTACCATAAGCTGCCTCCAACATCGTTTTAGAGAATTTGGCAGTACGTCCAACCGCAGACAACGTGTAACCACGCCAGCCCAGGACCTTCACATCCGGCTTCTTCACCTGTTGGATTGTCTGAGACCAGCCACCCAGACAGCTGATCAAACTGAGGAAAAAATCATTGTGACTGGCTGAGCCTGGCTCCCCAAGGGGTGGGCCTATACCCTCCCAGGCCCACCAATGGCTGCGTCCCTGCCCAGTCATGTGAAATCCATAGATTAGGGCCTCATTTATTTATTTCAATTTATTGATTTCCTTATAGGAACTGTAACTCATTCAAATCGTTGAAATTGTTGCATGTTGCATTTATATTTTTGTTCAGTATATATTCAACGAATCATGGATAAATCAGCATGGATGAATGTTGACAAGAAGTCACTCTGTTGTAAAGTAGTAAAACAGGTCAAATTGATGATCATAGTGAAAATAGATTTCGGTCCAAAATTACAATGGAATGCAAAACTGTTATGATGACAGTTCAACACCTCCAAATATCAATTTAACCCCTGTCTAACCAGCACTCACTAAACTTAACTGAGGAATGTGCTGTGATCCTGAAAAATCAGCATATGTCGAACTGCATCTATGGAAATGTATGGACTGCATTTCTGAGCATAACTGATATCACCTCCATTGTTATTACAGGCATTAATAACCTAGCATTAATTAACCATTAATTGAACCAGCAAATAAATGCTTTGAATTTAGTTCTGATGAAGACAATCGGATCAAACCGTTGTAAATCAGCTGAAACGTTCATCAGTGTGCGGGTATTGATTACTTCACAAATTTAAATTCTTACACCATGCTTCTTTTTAGAATTCTAGAGAATTCTAGACATCCTTGTTTATGTAAAGACCAAACTGGCAGCCCAGGACCAAACTGCCTCTGTCCAAGTCTTCCACCTGCATACGACCCCTGGTCTCCTACTGGGAGAGGGTGACAGGGAGTCCCAGAGAGGAAGACTAAAGCAATCAAATGACCACAGGGAACCCGTCAGTATCCCCCAATATAGGCATGTGTGTGATGGGGGGGTGTGTGTGTGTGTGTGTTGTGTGTGTGTGTGTGTGTGTGTGTGTGTGTGTGTTGACAGTGATGGGCAGTATATTATAGATCATTTTGATGATTGTTTTTATTTAACTTGGTCCTCACACCCCCTCAATGGTCATTCCCTCCCCATCAACAGTCTGTACTCTGCCTCCACCCCCCCCCATGTATTTATTAAACACCGCTGCAGTTATGATGTATATAGTGCTATTCGCTGTACCCTGCAATTACACCTCTGTACATGTGACTATTAAACACTCTGAATCTGAACACATGTTAACTGCTGGTTCATCACTAGGGAAAGGTATTGGTACTAATGTCAGTGATATCTGTCCTTTTACTGTGACAAACCCTTTTGACAGATGGATTAAGGTACAGAGGTGAGAGACATTTCAGGGGCTGTATACATGTCACAAATACATCTAAGATGACAACCAAGTTAATATTTCAGTAATGACAAGGTATGACGGTAAAAAAATGATATACATACACCATATACACCAAAATACAGTTGAAGTCAGAAGTTTACATGCACTTAGGTTGGGGTCATTAAAACTTGTTTTTCAACCACTCCACACAATTCTTGTAATAAACTATAGTTTTGACAAGTCGGTTAGGACATCTACTTTGTTCATGACACAAGTAAGTTTTTCCAACAATTGTTTACAGATTATTTCACTTATAATTCACTGTATCACAATTCCAGTGGGTCAGAAGGGTACATTCACTAAGTTGACTGTGCCTTTAAACAGCTTAGAAAATTCCAGAAATTTGTAATGGCTTTAGAAGATTCTGATAGGCTAATTGACATCATTTGAGCCAATTGGAGGTGTACCTGTGGATGTATTTCAAGGCCTACCTTCAAACTCAGTGCCTCTTTGTTTGACATCATGGGAAAATCAAAAGAAATCAGCCAAGACCTCACAAAAAAAATAGTAGACCTCCACAAGTCTAGTTCATCTTTGGGAGCCATTTCCAAACGCCTGAAGGTACCACGTTAATCTGTACAAACAATAGAATGCAAGTATAGACACCATGGGACCACACAGTCTCCTAGAGATGAAAGTACTTTGGTGTTAAAAGTGCAAATCAATCGCAGAACAACAGCAAAGAACCTAGTGAATATGATGGAGGAAACGGGTACAAAAATATCTATATACACAGTAAAACAAGTCCTACATCGACATAACCTGAAAGGCCTCTCAGCAAGGAAGAAGCCACTGCTCCAAAACCGCCAGACTACTGTTTGCAACTGCACATGGGGGGCAAAGCTCATACTTTTTGGAGAAATGTCCTCTGGTCAGATGAAACAAAAATAGAACTGTTTGGCCATCGTTATGTTTGGAGGGAAAAGGGGGAGGCTTGCAAGCTGAAGCACACCATCTCAACCGTGAAGCACGGGGGTGGCAGCGTCATGTTGTGCGGGTGCTTTGCTGCAGGAGGGACTGGTGCACTTCACAAAATGGATGGCCTCATGAGGATGGAAAATTATGTGGATATATTGAAGCAACATGTCAAGTTAAAGCTTGGTCGCAAATGAGTCTTCCAAATGGACAATGACCCCAAGCATACTTCCAAAGTTGTGGCAAAATGGCTTAAGGACAACAAAGTCAAGGTATTGGAGTGGCCATCACAAAGCCCTGACATCAATCCTATAGAACATTTGAAAAAGTGTGCGAGCAAGGAGGCCTCCAAACCTGACTCAATTTCACCAGCTCTGTCTGGAGGAATGGGCCAAAATTCACCCAGCTTATTGTGGGAAGCTTGTGGAAGGCTACCCGAAATGTTTGACCTACGTTAAACAATTTATAGGCAATGCTACCAAATACTAATTGAGTGTATGTAAACTTCTGACCCACTGTGAATGTGATGAAAGAAATAAAAGCTGAAAAAAATCATTCTCTCTACTATTATTCTGTCATTCCACATCCTTAAAATTAGACAGGGAATTTGTACTCGGATTAAATGTCAGGAATTGTGAAGACATGAGTTTAAATGCATTTGGCTAAGGTAAATTTACGACTTCAACTGTATGTGGGCACCCATTCAAATTAGTGGATTCGGCTATTTCAGCCACACCCGTTGCTGACAGGTGTATAACATCGAGCACATAGCAATCTCCATAGATTAACATTGGCAGTAGAATGGCCTTACTGAAGAGCTCAGTGACTTTCAATGTGGCACCGTCATAGAACCTTTCCAACAAGTCAGTTTGTCAAATTTCTGTTCTGCTAGAGCTGCCACAGTCAACTGTAAGTGCTCTTATTGTGAAGTGGAAACGTCTACAATGTGGTAAACCACCCAAGCTTACATTACGGGACCACCGAGTGCTAAAGTGTGTATGCGTGTAAAAATCGCCTTTCCTCAGGTGTAACACTCACTACCAAGTTCCAAACTACCTCTGGAAGCCCAATAACTGTTCATCGGCTGTAGTATTGTTATGCTCGCCGCCATTGGACTCTGGAGCAGTGGAAATGCGTTCTCTGGAGTGAGGAATCACGCTTCACCATCTGGCAGTCCAACGGACAAAACTGGGTTTGACGGATGCCAGGAGAACGCTACCTGCCCCAATGCATAGTGCCAACTGGTAAGATTGGTGGAGGAGGAAAAATGGTCTGGTGATGTTTTTCATGGTTTGTGCTAGGCCCCTTTGTTTCAGTGAGGGGAAATCTTAACACTACAGCATACAATGACATTCTAGACGATTCTGTGTTTCTAACTTTGTGGCAACAGTTTGGGGAACACCCTTTCCTGTTTCAGCATGACAATGCCCCCGTGCAGAAAGCGAGAGTAATGGTTTGTGGAGATAATTGAATCGCCCAACCTTACTAATGCTCTTGTGGCTGAATGGAAGCAAATCTGCAAAGTGTTCTAAACAACTAGTGGAAAACCTTCTCAGAAGAGTAGAGTCTGTTACAGCAGCAAAGGGGGGACCAACTCCATATTAATGCCCATGATTTTGGAATGAGATGTTTGACAAGCAGGTGTCCACATACTTTGGTCATGTAGTGTATATATACAGTGCCTTCTGAAAGTATTCAGACCCCTTGACTATTCCACATGTTGTTAGGTTACAGACTTTTCCCCACAATCAAACTACACACAATACCCCATAATGACAAAGCAAAAACAGGTTTTTAGAATAAAATAAAAAATACAAAACAAAAACATGACATTTACACAAGTATTCAGACCCTTTACTCAGCACTTTGTTGATGCACCTTTGGCAGCAATTACAGCATTGAGTCTTCTTGGGTATGATGCTAAAAGCTTGGCACACCTGTATTTGGGGAGTTTCTCCCATTCAGAAACTTGTACCAAAGCTACTCCTGCGTTTTCTTGGCTGTGTGCTTAGGGTAGTTGTCCTATTGGAAGGTGAACCTTCGCCCCAGTCTGAGGTCCTGAAGGCTGTTGAGCAGGTTTTCATCAAGGATCTCTCTGTACTTTGCTCCATTCATCTTTGCCTTGATACTGACTAGTCTCCCAGTCCCTTCCCCTGAAAAACACATCCACAGCATGATGCTGCCACCACCATGCTTCACCATAGGGATGGTGCCAGGTTTCCTCCAGACGTGACGCTTGGCATTCAGGCCAAAGAGTTCAATCTTGGTTTCATCAGACCAGATAATCTTGTTTCTCATGGTCTGAGAGTCTTTAGGTTCCTTTTGACAAACTCCAAGCAGGCTGTCACCTGCCTTTTATTGAGGGGTGGCTTCCATCTGACCACTCTACCATAAAGGTCTGATTGGTGGAGTGCTACAGAGATGGTTCTCCATCTGGAAGGTTCTCCCATCTCCACAGAGGAACTCTAGAGCTCTGTCAGAGTGACCATCGAGTTCTTGGTCACCTCCCTGACCAAGGCACTTCTCCCCCGATTGCTCAGTTTGGCCGTGGCTTCCAGCTCTAGGAAGAGTCTTGGTGGTTCCAAACTTTTTCCATTTAAGAATGACGGAGGTCATGCTGTTCTTGGGGACTTTTAATGCTGCAGAAATGTTTTGGTACCCTTCCCCAGATCTGTGCCTTGACACAATCCTGTCTCGGAGCTCTACGGACAATTCATGGTTTGGTTTTTGCTCTGACACGCAGTCAACTGTGTGACCTTATATAGACAGGTCTGTACCTTTCAGAGTCATGTCCAATCAATTGAATTTACCACAGGTTGACTCCAATCTAGTTGAATAAACATCTCAAGGATGATCAATGGAAACAGGATGCACCTGAGCTCAATTTCAAGTCTCAAAGCAAAGGGTCTGAATACTTATGTAAATAAGGTATTTCTGTTTTACTAAATTTGCAAAAATGTGACTTTAATTCTAAATAAATCACTGACAGTGTCACTAGCAAAGCATCTCCACACCATCATACCTCCTCCTCCATGCTTCACGATGGGAACCACACGTGCAGAGATCATCCGTCTCACAAAGACACAGCGTTTGGAACCAAAAATCTCAAATTTGGACTCATCAGACCAGGACAGATTTCCACCGGTCTAATGTCCATTGCTCGTGTTTCTTGTCTCTAGAAAGTCTATTCTTATTGGTGTCCTTTAGTAGTGGTTTCTTTGCAATAATTCGACCATGAAGGCCTGATTCACACAGTCTCCTCTGAACAGTTGAGGTTGATGTGTCTGTTACTTGAACTCTTTGAAGCATCTATTTGGGCTGCAATATCTGAGTCTGGTAACTCTAATGATCTTATGCTCTGCAGCAGAAGTAACTCTGGGTCTTCCTTTCCTGTGATGGTCCTTATGAGAGCCAGTTTCATCATAGAGCTTGATCGTTTTTGTGACCGCACATGAAAAAACTTTTGACATTTTCCGGATTGACTGACATTCATGTTGTTTCTCTTTACTTATTTGAGCTGTTCTTGTCATAATATGGACTTGGTCTTTTACCAAATAGGGCTATTTCTACTTTGTCACAACACAACTGATCGGCTCAAACGCATTAAGAAGGAAATAAATTCCACAAATTAACAAG
Organism: Oncorhynchus tshawytscha; assembly: GCF_018296145.1. Classification (NCBI taxonomy): domain Eukaryota; kingdom Metazoa; phylum Chordata; class Actinopteri; order Salmoniformes; family Salmonidae; genus Oncorhynchus; species Oncorhynchus tshawytscha. The sequence goes on from NC_056453.1 coordinate 3,157,480, forward strand.
GCACACCTGTTAATTGAAATGCATTCCAGGTGGCCTCATGAAGCTGGTTGAGAGAATGCCAAGAGTGTGCAAAGCTGTCATCAAGGCAAAGGGTGGCTTCTTGGAAGAATCTCAAATATAAATTATATTTTGATTTGTTGAACACTTTTTTGCTTACTACTTGTTGTTTCATAGTTTTGATGTCTTCACTATTATTCTACTATTTATTTTTTCTAAAAATAAAGAAAAACCCTTGAATGAGTAGGTGTCTAAACTTTTGACTGGTACTGTGTGTATATATATTGTGTGTGTGTGTGTATATAACTGGCCTTATTTCTTGATGTAAACATGCTGCTCTGTGCTGTTTTTGTGTTGGTCAGCTGTCTGTTTAGAGATTGAGAACAGAGAGGGGGCCTGCAGCCTGCAGGTTGGTCCTAGGGAGAGTTAAAAAGAAGGAAGTGTGAAAACCATTTGGCCCGACGTGTGAAGCCTCACTCACCTATATAACACATAGGCCCTGAGCGAGAGGGACACTTAAAGAAGAGAAAGAGAGAGGGACAAGACAGACAGAGTGAAGGGGGAAAAAAGAAGAAATACCATAGCCAAAAAGAAAACTCAGAGAATACTACAAGGACAAGATCGAAACGTCAAGGACAAATCGCACTGGAGAACAAACACACTGATTGGCAGTAAATGGACAGAGAGAGAAAGAGATAAATCGAGTGAGTTACTGAGCAAGGGAGAGGAAAAGGAGAGAAAGAGAGGTATAGCGAGAACGAAGAGATGCTGAGTGTGGAGATGTACCCCAGTTTGGCCCTTGGGCACCAACGAGTGGGAGACTGCTGCTATAGAGGCGAGTGTGTGCATCTGTCTGTCTGTGTCAATGTGTATTTGAGAGAAAGCATCAGTGTGTGTGCATGTCATGTGGTACTTTACAATTCATGGTTAATCCTTTGAAATACTGTCATAATTACCCAGTCCAATTCAGATCATGGTTCAAGTTGACCTTGTCAAAATGTGTCAATCGTTACCATTGTTTTATGATAAGATCTGATCAAATGTATTAGTATGAATGTCAGAGTGTTAATATTATGTGGTAATGCTTATCTCAATGCCAAAATGGTCATTGATCAACACCAAATTCAGGATTGGAATTACTTATTTACTTATTGTGGTGTCATTTGTTATGACTATGCCACCAATGCTACAAATTGAAATGGGGATACCCTGGCCCCTTATTAAAGGAACATTTCACCCAAAAATGATCTTTTGGTATTTGTTTCATTAGTCCAATGTTGATATAGTCCCAAAATATTTTGCATGTCAGCAATCAAGTTTTCAAGACATAATACAGAAATAGAGCCAATAAGATGCATTTAGCATCATACCGGTGTCATTCCTGTTTTTGGGTGGAAATGTCCTTTAATTTAGATGTTAGGTTGCACAGCACTCCCATGCTTACTTGAACCCTAACTGAAGCCAATTAATTATAATTATACGCCCCCCCCCCTACCAGATAGGGAACCTTCTGCCCACATGCCCCTCTACCCCTCCTCCTATGACATGGCTGCCGGGGCCATGACCTCTCACCCTCTGGCCCCACCCCCCGCCCCCAGTGAGCCAACCTGTAAAGGCCAGCAGGACAGCGTCAAGATGGAGCTGGAGAACGGTTCACTGTGGAAACATTTCTGCTCCGTGGGCACAGAGATGATCATCACCAAGAAGGGCAGGTGAGTGCTGTCCATCTGTGACCCATGTTGCGATTTTAAAAAATTTAAATGTATCTCCACTGCTAAAAGGTCAAAGGTTAATAAAGGAAATTCATTTACTGGGAAATGCCTTCTCAAAATGATTATATTTATCAATCTCTCTCTCTCTCACCCTTCTGTTTCTTTCTCTCTCTCTCACCCTTCTGTTTCTTTCTCTCTATCTCCCTCCCTTTCCTTATATCCCTCTCTCTCTCTTTCTTTCCCTTTTCTTCTTTCTTTCTCTCTCTATCTTTTCCTCTCTTCCAATGTAATGTGTAAATTGAATCAAATAATTCAGCCTAGCTGCCATTGATACTTTGTAATGCTTCTAAAATTGTGTAATACATTTGTGTAATAAAACCATTATCTTTCCCTCTCTTTCTCCCCCACCTGATTTCTGTCTCCCTTCGTCCACTCTTTCCTCCCTCCTCCAAGGCGGATGTTCCCCCAGCTGAGGGTAAAACTGTCAGGCCTGAACCCGGCGCTGCGCTACATCCTGCTGCTGGATATGGTGGCCATGGACACCTCTCGCTACCGCTTCCAGGGCGACACCTGGCAGGTGGTGGGTGGCGCTGAGGCCCGCTTACCCGACCGGGTGTTTATCCACCCAGACTCGCCAGCCACGGGTGCCCACTGGCAGAGCAGGAGCATCTCCTTCCACCGCGCCAAGCTCACCAACAACACGCTGGACACACAGGGATATGTGAGTATAGTGGGAGAAAGAAAGTATGACAGTGAGTGTGTGTGTGTGTGTGTGGGGTGTGTGTGTGATGTGTGTGTGTGTGTGTGTGTGTGTGTGGGAGGGGGGCTTGATGTGTGTGTGTTTTATAGGTGTTAATCTTGGCGTATCTATTTCTTAAAAACAAAAATGATCATGTCATACCCAATTTTCTATAATGACAATAATAATGACTTTCTTCCTTCCTCGCTCTCTCTTCTTTCCCGTAGATCATCCTCCACTCCCTCCACCGTTACCAACCACGGGTACACGTGATTGAGGCCAGGGATGTGCTGAGGTGGGGGGGAGGGCAACACTCCTTCATCTTCCCAGAGACCCAGTTCCTCACCGTCACCGCCTACCAGAACAATAAAGTAAGGGAAGGAAGGGTGAAGGGTGTGTGTGTGAGAGAGAGAGAGAGAGAGAGAGAGAGAGAGAGAGAATGAGTGACAGTATATATGCATAAAATATCAAATGGGTAAAAGATAACATAGTTTCTCAGAGAATGTTTTTATACACTTCTAATATACAATACTTTCTATTCTTCTCATAATGGTTACTGACTGTGTGACTGATTGGCAGATCACTGAACTGAAGATCCAATCCAATCCCTTCGCTAAGGGCTTTAGAGAGGATGGCATGAATAGCAAAAGGTATAGCACACACAGACACACATGCTCACACACACACACATGCACGCACATGCACACACACTAATATTTCCACATACACATACATACACCTATCTATATTTTTATTTTCTTCCAGACAGAGGGACGTGAGGCAAAAGCGGAAGCTAAATGAACCTCTAGATATTGGTGAGTATATTAATAATATTACTCAAATTTCATTCAACTTGTTCATTCCTTTTCCATCCTACAATCATTAATTGCAATGATGATGCTTTTCTGACCATTTTCTGTGTCCTCCTCAATGATTTGATTTATGCATATGCTTTGTTTATTGTTTTTAAAATGATCAACTAAAATCCTATTTTACTCTGTTTTTCTGTCCCTCTATTTTCTATCTACTTCCTCTAACCCCTCTCTCAGTGAGCTGTGACCCGTGTGACTCCACTGAGCTCCTGTCTCAGTACTCCTCTTCCTCCTCCTCCCCCGACCTCCAGAGCCTGGCCCTGGCATCTCTTCCATCCCTTCCCCCTCTCCCTGAGTCTGTGTGTGGGTATGGCTCCAACGAAACGCCTTTCCAGGAGAGCCCTGTTCCAGAGCAGCACCAGGCTCTAGACCTGGTGGGCCAAACCTTCATTGCCTCCCAGATGACTGACATCACAACTAACATCACGGCCGATATGACCAAGGGGCCACAAGATGCATCGGGCAACAAAGTCTCCGATGGAATGATGGACAGGTGAGTTTTGGGTTTATAAACATTTAAGTTCACAATGGGTGCATGCTGATTGTCTAAAGTAAGGATCTGCGGCCAAGGTTAGCTCTTTGGGGCGGCAGGTAGCCTAGTGGTTAGAGCGTTGGGCCAGTAACCAAAAGGTTGCTGGAACAAATCCCGAGCTGACAAGGTGCAAATCTGTCATTCTGCTCCTGAAAAAGGGAGTTTAACCCACTGTTCCCCAGTAGGCTATCAATATAAATAATAATTTATTCTAAACTGACTTGCCTAGTTAAATAAAGGTTACATTTAAAAATATATATGCTTCATCTGCACTGATATGAAAATCCTGGCTATATAAAAGCAATGTGGAGATCGAGGATGCCTACCTAGACTTTGCTGGATTTCACCTGCAACCTCCTTTAATGTCAGTGAGTGCAGATGGAGACAAGGAGACAAAGACACTTTAGAGTATTGAGATGTACCCCATCCATATCTTTAAATAATTAACATGTCAATGGTACAACACCTTTGGTCAGCTGTTATGTGTCAGTTACATTCACAGCAGGTTACAATAATGAGATTTGTATTTTATTTTTACCTTGCAGGTCCGTCACTATGAGTCTTTCCACTTACAATGGGACATATCCAGCTACTCCTCTTGGTTCTTCCTCTTTTGACCCTGCTCCTCATCCTCAGTCTTCGTCCTCCTACCGCTCAGATCCCTCCATCCCCCAACCCTCCCCCACTTCTACTTTTAATTATCCATCCATGGCCACCACTGACTATCCCTCTATTCTCTCCTCTTCTCCTACCCTCCCTTCCTCCACCACATCTCCCTCGCTTCAGCAAACTAGTTTCACCTACCCCACCGTGCCTATTTCCACTTCATCCTCCCCCAAGCCTCTCCTGTCCTCCACCTCCTGTCAATCCATCCTTCCATCCATCCCACAGCAAGGCCTGCTCAGTCCCCATACACCCACAAATACCTCTTTTCCATCACTCCCTCCTCCCTCCTGTCAACCCATCCAGCAGAATGGGGTGACCACCCATTCCATGCTCACTCCCCCGAACCAGGCTCTACAAGCTGTCCCCATCTCCAACCAGACTCCCCCTCTGTTGGTCTTTAACCCCACAGCATACCCCTACCCAAACCTACCTCTCTCCAACGTCATCCAAACCACCCCTCCGTCTCTCTTCAACCTCTCAAGTCCCTCAACTTCTCAATCACACCCTGTTCCCTCTCTCCCTTACTCTCTTTCTTCCCATTCCGCACCTCTATCTTATCCCTTTCCCTCTCTCCCTTCATCCCTCTCTTCTTGCTCTTCAGTTCAAAATTGGACTCTTCCGAATGCTTCCTCCGGCTCCGTCCACTCTGTGTCTATTCCCATCCCGACTCAGATCCAAGCTCCCTCTGTTGGGTCGTCCTTTCTTCCTTCCTCCTTCACTCACCCCCCATCCTCCCTTCCTAATCCAGTTTACCAACCCTCTTCCTGTTCCGCCATTCCCTCTGTGTCCGTCGCCTCTTTCCAGCCTTCTGCCTCTTCTCACATCCCACCCTTCTCCCTGACCAACCACTCCCTCCCTCCAACGGCATGTCCCCAGAACCAGACCACCACGCCCTCCTCCTACCCCCCGATAGCGCCCACCGAGATTGGCTCCTTCTCCCAGTTCAACTCTGGCGCACCCTATCTCCCAGAAATGGTACTTCACCATCCCTCACTCCTGCCTCCACTGGATCCCTCTCTTTCGTCCTGTGTCTCCTCCTCCTCCACACCCCCTGCCCTCTATCCCCCCTTTTCTTCCTATCCTCTGCGCCTCTGTCAGGACCCTCGCTCGTCCTTCCCCATACCTCTCAGGCACATGTACAGGCAGCACCAGCATGGCCACACCCACGCTCAGGGGTCCTACCTGGATATGAGTGGGAGGGCTGTATTCTGAGGTAGAGGAGATAGAAGGTAATGGTCGAGTTCCAGCCCAACATGATGTGCAGGTGTTCCATTGCATCAATCAATGGTTGTGTGCCAAGTCATCGACTGTGCAGTTGGCCCATCAGATTGCTATATCATATGATGTGGTTAGCTGATATGTTAAATACCTATCCAGGCATTGTACAGTAAGATCTGGAATGCGTCTTTAATGTTGTCAACAGGAACCTTTAAAGTCGGCTGCAACGTCGAATGCCACCAATGTTGTAACTTATGAAGATGACATGCGTCAGAAAATGGTGTGCTGTGTATGGAGAGAAAGAGAGTGAATCAACAGAGAAGAGCTACAGTGGTCAAAACAGTTCATTGGAAATGTGGCCTTTTGCTAAACTGTTTTGTGATAGCAAGTGTGTTCATTATAAATAAATGCATAGATTGTATAGTGCTTTTAAGGATCCCACGTGTAGTATTAGTTGAAGTTGTTGGAAAATAATTTGATTTCTTTTTATACTTTGTCCGTGTGAAGGTTTGTTGACCTACTGTGCATCAAACTATGGTGACATTTTCAAGCTCCATGTTTTCTTTTGTTTTTTATAACTAAAAAAACTGTTGAATTGGACTTAAACTTGTAAATAGTTTTTAAATCTGTTGTTTTTCAAATCCATTCCAGTATTAAAACAATGAAGTGTGTTCTTGACTATGTTTTTGTGAATCGATTACAGTGAAATTATTAGTGATTTTGTATTTATTTAACCTTTATTTTCACAGGAAAGACATATTGAGACCTAGGTCTCTTTTACAAATGCACTCTGTATATACACCATAAATATACACATTATACCAAAACTATACAGTACCAGTCAAAAGTTTGGACACACCTACTCATTCAAGGGTTCTTTCTTTATTTTACTTATTCTACATTGTAGAATAATAGTGAAGACATCAACACTATGAAATAACACATATGGAATCATGTTGTAACCAAAAAAGTGTTGAAAAAAATCCAAATGTATTTTTGAATTTAGATTCTTCAAAGTAGCCACCCATTCTCTCAACCAGCTTCACCTGGAATGCTTCAACAGTGAAGAGGCGACTCCGGGATGCTGGCCTTCTAGGCAGAGTTCCTCTGTCCAGTGTCTGTGTTCTTTTGCACATCTTAATCTTTCATTTTTATTGGCCAGTCTGAGATATGTCTTTTTCTTTGCAACTCTGCCTAGAAGGACAGCATCCCGGAGTCGCTTCTTCACTGTTAACGTGGTGGATTGCAGGTACTATTTAATGAAGCTGCCAGTTGAGGACTTTTGAGGCATCTGTTTCTCAAACTAGATGTTGTGTTAAATGCTCTACAACAAAGCTTTCTTAGTGTCCAACAAGCTTTCTTTACCCTTAACCTTGTTCTGAACACCTCCAAAACAAAGGTCATGTGGTTTGGCAAGAAAAATGCCCCTCTCCTCACAGGTGTGATTACTACCTTTGAGGGTTTAGAGCTTGAGGTAGTCACCTCATACAAGTACTTGGGAGTATGGCTAAACAGTGCACTGTCCTTCTCTCAGCACATATCAAAGCTGCAGGCTAAAGTTAAATCTAGACTTGGTTTCCTCTATCCTAATCGCTCCTCTTTTCACCCCAGCTGCCAAACTAACCCTGATTCAGATGACCATCCTACCCATGCTAGATTATGGAGACATCATTTATAGATCGGCAGGTAAGGGTGCTAAATGTTCTTTACCATTCCGCCATCAGATTTGCCACCAATGCTCCTTATAGGACACATCACTGCACTCTATACTCTTCTGTAAACTGGTCATCTCTGTATACCCGTCGCAAGACCCACTGGTTGATGCTTATTTATAAAACTCTCTTAGGCCTCACTCCCCCTTATCTGAGATATCTACTGCAGCCATCATCCTCCACAAACAACACCTGTTCTGCCAGTCACGTTCTGTTAAAGGTCCCCAAAGCACACACATCCATGGGTCTCTCGTCTTTTCAGTTCGCTGCAGCTAGCGACTGGAACGAGCTGCAACAAACACTTAGACTGGACAATTTTATCTCAATCTCTTCATTTAAAGACTCAATCATGGACACGTACTGACAGTTGTGGCTGCTTTGCGTGATTAATTGTTGTCTCTACCTTCTTGCCCTTTGTGACGTTGTCTGTGCCCAATAATGTTTGTACCATGTTTTGTGCTATAGCGATATTTGGGAGATTATTTCCTTTTCAAATAACTGAAAGTGAGAGGTTGTAATCTGAATAAAGGGGAAAAGGCCTTTCTTGAAC